>NW_024468935.1:2702469-2964426 GCF_010015615.1 Cucurbitaria berberidis CBS 394.84
TTTTTTAAAAAAAAGTTACTTTTTTTCTAGTTATTTAATTTATTTTAGGGCTATTTATATATATATTTATATATTTTATATTTTTTTAGTATATAATATATATAAATATATATAAATAAATTAGTAATTTTTTTATTTTATTTAAATTACTATTTAGTAACTAGTAATTACTAATTATTACTATTTAGTAATTACTAAATAGTAATTACTATTTTTTTTTAGTAATTACTAATTAGTAATTTACTAATTTTAGTATTTAGTAATTACTAAATAGTAATTACTAAGTAAGAACTATTTAGTAAATTAGCCCTACCCTGCCATGAAGCCCTCACCGGTGATGAGCTCCCAGGTGAGAAGCCTGACAAGGTTATCGCCGCTGCATTGATGCCCTAGGGCGTAGGTCGGTACCAATATCGCCCCGGGACGGCTTTTAGGCCGCAATGTACGGTTTAGCTATGTTAAGTCATCCAACGGGGGGCATATTGTTGACTCGATTATTGTGTCCATAGTCAATGTGCTGAGTGCTGTCAGCTGTGACTCGACTGGGTCTACATACTCCGACGCGCAAAAGTTATCTCATGTCATAGTTCAATGAAATGAAGATTGAGCTCCACGATCCCTGTTCCAGCGTGTGAACCAGAGACAGTTGCTCACAGAAATCCTGTTTTTGCGGTACGAATCCCCGTCCCCGTAGTCAGTGGAATGCCAAGGTGGAACAGGTGCCGTGTAGTGGGCTCTAAAGCCCACTTAGTCGATATATGCGGCATTATCCCTAACTGATTATTTCAATGGTTGTACTAACTCATTCAGTTGCAAAACATATTAGTACCTGTCCTGTTGTTGCCAGAGTGCTTGTCTAGTACAATGAATATTGTAGGTATGGAATCAATATACCTAACATGTACGTGTTGTAGATATTACACAAGTGCTCCGACTGCAGCTCACATCTATCGCTTAAGTTGATGGCCTATGAATGTGATGGTATCCATACAGTTTGTTACCCAGTGTGTCACTTTCTAATGCACATGAATCTAACTCCCGATAACAGTCGTACATCGCCAAAGAATATGATACCGGGCTAGAGGCTGAGTAAGTATCGAGCCAAACAGCAACTTGTCGAGAAGGGCAATGTTGGTACATTCTGATCCAAGTCAGGAGACTGGATGTACGGAAGGAGAAAGAGGTCGAAAAGGAGAGTAAGCGATAGAACTGATGTATTGGTTGGAACGTTGTCGCCCAAGCGGTTCCTCGCCGAATTCTCTACCAACACCCTTTATTCAATCTTTCATCAGCCTATAGCTTCGCCTTAGTCCCAAAGCTCTTTTCAACAGCCTCAACCCCTCTCTTAGCAACATCCTCATCCTGACTTGGCGTCCCTGTGCTAACCCCGATAGCGCCTACAACTACCCCATCCTTCGTAATGGGCACTCCACCTGCAATAGTCATAAACCTGCCCCCATTGCTATTGTTGATTCCAAAGGCAGGGCCGCCAGGCCAAACGTTTTCCTTGTAGATGCTTGTTGGTGCGCGGTGGCCTGCTGCTGTATAGGCTTTGTCGATTGCAATGTTGATTGATGTAAATTTGGCCCCTTCCATGCGTGCGAATGCGAGGAGATGACATGCGTTGTCCATGATTGCGATGTTCATGGGTATTTTGATTTCCTTGGCGCGCGCTTCCGCGGCAGAGAGGGCGATGCGCGCCCCGTCAAGGGTGAGCACTGGGACAGTCTTTGTGGTCATGATGTTCTGTAGGAGTGAGGAGCGATTCTGGTCCTTATGAAGATCAATTGTAGCTTACGGGGGATAGACTGCCGCTTATCATCATTTTCCACCACCGGATACTCCAGGAACTTTCGCTAGCCGGATGACGTAAATAGTCACGTGACCGGCTTCTCAACCGAGACTTGGTCGATAGATAACCTCATCCGTTACACGCCATTGTCGGTTGCTGAAAGCCGGCCATCACTCGATGTTCGTACCTTCAGCATATTATATTTACTTAGTCTGCTGTAAGTTGGAAAGACCTTGGTGGACGAGTAGCTGTATCGCAGCTCGGTGAGGTGGATCGCCGTATATGATGCGATTGTTGGTACGCGACGATACAAAAGATTGTGACAGCGCCTACGCCCTAGGAATGCATGTTGACCTGTCGCTTTGACCTGTCGCTAATCCGTAGAGGTACATAGAGTGCGGAGATGTTTATGATTACGTTGGCTTTTCTAGGGTAGGCTACTTTCGAGCCAACGGTCGCCAGCTACGGTTGCTCCAAATAGGGAGAGTATAAAAGAACAGGTAAAGGGCAAGTTTTTAACCTGAAAATCTTATGCCTTTTTCGATCGCGGATACCACCTAATTTGGCATTATTCTTCCTTAGCCCGTCTGTTGGTGTTTGCTCTTCATCGCTACTTTCTGACATTTGCTCTCAGTTTCATTCTATATCCTGCGATACCTTTGCTAGTCCACGCGAGCGTTGGTTTATAAAATCGTATATTAAATTCAATCGCAAGATCAGGAAGTCACGCAAAATCTTCAGCCTTCACCAGCTACAGACAGACGCACAGGGAACTGTGCTTTCACGAACTAACTGCTGGCTTCAGTATCAGGCACGCTCAACACGAAAGCTATGCGTATCAGAAAACATATACCTTGTTCTACCAACGCTTTGTCGTTGAGAAGATCCTCGCGTCAATCTTCTTTCACTCAGCCGAACTAGTAGTTCCATGATTCTGATTATATCACACCGAGCCGCCCGCCTTCACCCCCGCAACCCGCCTACTGATGAAAGTGAATCTACACTAATACGCTGCGCACCTGCGAACCTTTCTTTCTTTACTTTCTACCGCCCCACCCCAGTTTCTCAACTACTCTAGTAGCACATCTTCTCAGGACCACATGCGCTGATCGCGTACTTCTACGCTACCCACACTATGAAGGAAGAAGACATTCTCGCACGCCATTCCCGCCCCCAGCGATACTCTACATGGGTTCCGAAAACCCGCGACTGGCGCTACGCGACCGGCGTTTTCCAACACGATGACTTCGAAAACGACCCCAAAGACCGGTCTGCATGGGATACGTTAGATTACGACTACCAAATCAACGAAACGATCAAGGGCAAGAGAGAAGGGTTGAGCCGCAGCCGCAGTAGAAGTGGTAGCGAGCTAGGAGCGGACGATGCGATACTGACTATGGGGACTCCAGACACTGTTAGATCGAAGGCGGCAACTGAGTCGCCGCAAGTGGTGGTAGCAAGAAAAGCAAGATCGCCAAGGAAGAACAAGTGGGCGTCTGTTGCGAGGTTCAAACCAAGTCTTCCAGCGAAGAACGATAACGCGGAGCATAGATACGAACCCGAAAGCTTGACTATTCGACTACAGTTCACGGGAACCAACATCGCAGAGTTACAGAGGATCACGACCGCATCAGCATACTATCCACCAACACCACAGTCACTTGCCCGCACGCAGTCATCAGGCACTTCTCAAACCCTAAGAACGCTATGCTCACCCGGGACCCCAGCAACTTCCCGAACGGCAGATACAATACATACGCCGCATATTCTAAACTCTATCGAATCCATACACACATTTCCACGCTACCAGCGCTTGTGGGTCGATGAGACGCGAGATTTCAATATGAAAGCGGTCCGACTGACTATTCGGAAACCAGCCGAGACAGTCGAAGAGCTGGGGGCAAAATACCATTGGTATACTGGCGCGGTACCTATCGACGCGATATTTCCACCCGGCGTGCCATTATCCGCAAAAGAGATCAACGCGTACTACCCGCATCATGTTCGGCGAAAGGGCGTCATGCTACGGCTAACTAACAATGGTTATCGTGGACCAGATATCATGGGAATACAAGTAAGTAATTGAAGTCCTGACAAACTTGAAGGCGCTCTAGCTAATCTGGATCTCGAGGACTTCTTTCGCGGCCCCCCAACCCATGCCATCGCAGCACCTCAGATGAATGTTTACCAGCGCGACAGTGTCAAGTCTACAATACCGACTTTCAAGACCATAGGTTACAAGGGGAAGTCAGACAATAATCTATACACAGAGGGTCTAGCGTTGGGTAAGTTTCTGGAGACCACACGCCAGCAGTTTACAGTGCCGTCATTTGATGACCTGTTATCTGGCTTGCAACATATGCCGACCGGCTTGGACGCTCGTGGCCTTACTCAGTGTCTAGCCTGGTACCTAAAATCCCGGGACCTGTTCACTCCTAGGTTGGAGCTGAATGTCCTACACACGCAAGCCTTAATCCGCGCCCTCCGGCAACCTCTGAAGCCATTCGGACCGCAGAATTTAGACCGAAATGCGCTCAAGGAATGGCGAGATAACGGAAGTTTCGAAGCAGTGGGTGTCCAAGAAGAGCCAAAGCCTAAGCATAATTTGAATGAACAAGAAGAGCAAAAGAGAACTAAGCTACACATGGATCTCGACGACGACAGTGTGCAACTCAAACTCCGACTCCCCATTCGACACATCCTCACATTCCCATTCCTTGCGATAAACACTGTTGTAGGCGAAGCACTCAAAATGGGCATTAAGAAGGCGGAAGTGCGTCAAGCGGTGAGAGAAGGACAGACAGGACGGCGGGCGCTTGACGCTAAATCAGCTACACGACGGACAGAGGAGCGCCACACCGAGGTCCAGGAGGAAGGAGTTGCAGCCAAGGAGGGGAGTAAGGCATTCAACCGGGAGCAACACACAGGAATGGAAGAAAAGAAGCCATATCGCATCCCGAAGCGACCGCGTCCCACCGAGGAATCCCAAGCGCAGGGATCATCAGTGAAAAAACCCAGAACCACACCCGCGGCCAAATCACACATTCCCTCAAGGTCTCCTATGCCTCCCAGACTCTACGCTGGACATACACCACATGCATACGCCCGTCAGTCATTCCCTCACCCGGGAGCAACGCGCCTATCGCGAGAAGGGAACATGCCTGCACCTTCTTCGCCATACGTACAGCCACGACAGGCGGTGGATCCCATCTACGGTAGGAGGGAGTTCCAATATCGCTCGCCGACTCATCATCAGGGCCCTACGAACCAGCCTAGAGCTAGTTCGTATTCGCAAGGTGGCCACTACTCTCCGGCAGAGCAGCATCCACGAAGGCATCATGAAAACAGCTACCACCGCTGAAAAGAGCAGTGTTTACTGGTGAATGGCGGCGTAGGCGAGATGTCGACAATGTCTTTCGACTCTAATGATCTAGCTAGTTGATTTGGATAAGTCATCTTGAGGACAGTATATCTTTGACGATCTTGAGATAAATACACTTGTAAAGATTCCATGTGCGCATCTTCTCTACACCCAACTTCTTTGTACATCTGCGTCCCTAACACGAAGGTAATGATTAAGAAAGTGTATGTCGTTGAGCATTATATACCGAACGCTATATGTACATCGAGTTTGACAACAGTAAATGACGAGAACATCAAAGAATCGTAGCAGAAAGCAGGAAACTGCTCAATCAGAATGCCACTCACTCCCATTTGTGTCCCCAAACTCACTCCTCATGCGCCTGGAAATGCGTCAACCACGGCGCCCCATGTCCATCTCAGGCAAAGGGACACAGACTTACTCATCCCGCCCACCCGCCTCACTGCTCTCTCCCATACCCAAGTTTCCCGCATCCAGCTTTGCTAGCCCACTCTTCGCCAATCCACTCTCGCCTAGCGTGTCGCTACCCCAGGTCTTATCCGTCAGACCCTGGAGTAGTGTCTTGAGCTCTCCGACTTCCTTCCTCAGCTGTCGGACTTCGAGCACCGTAGTATCGAACTCGACATTTGGCCGACTGGACTGAACCTTCTTATCCCACCCATCGGCCTCAAAGTCGCACTCCTGAAGCACCTGTTCCCACTCCTGCGTAATATCCTCGTCATCCTCTCCGCGCCTCCTATTCTCTTTAACACTCCACGCCTCCTTCTGCTCGAGGAATGCCGTTACGATAAGCAACGGGCTATAAATCACCGCCATGACCCAATCATTGATCTTATCGTATCGTTTCTCCTCCATCCACCACTCAAAAGGCAAAATGAGAAGAAACATCTCGATAAGGTTGAATGGCGCGATGAAGACGTTCTCGTCGGGGGCGCGGACGAATTGCATCGTCTTCTGGGAAAAGAGGGCCATGTATTCATCGATCGCATTTTCCGTAATATCTTCGTAGGCCGAATTGTATAGTGCAATCAAGATATTCAACAGAATAACCATGACTACAAACGTAAAAACGTAGTAAAGTATGATGCCAAAGGGAGGCTATTGGGTTGTTAGCTACCAACCCTTGCGAGTGACGGGTGTCAAAGGTACTTACTGAAAAATTGTCAAATCCGTCGAATTCCGGGGACTGCATGACAGCGTTGAGCATGGCCTGAACGACAAAGGAGGTATCGTCGAGGGAATTGTCTGCGAGATCCAAGCCAACAAAACCCTGGAAGAAGCCCACCATAACAACCAGCAAGAGTGCAAAGAAGATGAGCGATTCGCGCATCATGACCTTCAGGACGACCAGCATGGCACCGAAGAAACGGAAAGTATCCAGATAAAGCAGCAGCCGCATCCAGAACATGGGCGCCGTGAAGGCTAGGAAGTCGTAAGATAGCTTGTTGAGATCATCACGCCTATGATGATGGCGGGCGTGTCCAAAGGCAACCATGCGCAGAACGAAAGAGACCGTGAGAAGCGTGTACAACGTGCTGTTGAACATGTTCCAGAAACTCAGATAGTACCGTCCGACTTTCCAGAACTTATTGGCTTCATCGCATATGAATCCCAAGGTGAAGATGTACAGCAAACCCTCGACGATATCCAAGTCTCCGGAAGGATTAATGGTGTTGATAGCGCCGGTGTAGAGGCCTAGAAAGATGAGAGTCATGGCGATCTGGACCCAGTTCTGGTACCTGGGAACGCGCATACGATCCGGATCCAGATGTGCCCAGAAATCGGTATTCGTCTTGTTCTCAAACGGCACGAAGCGGCTCGGATCATCGTCGTCCTGGACGATCCAGCCGCGCCAGAGGTAGTTGATGCACTTCTGGTAGCCTGAGCTCCCGATCACGGTCAACGCGTGCAAATCGACGGCTTTCTCCACCGCGTTTGTCGGCACCGTGGGGTTTCCATCTACGAGGGTAGAGTAGCGCTTGAGCAGGACCTCTTCGAAGAGGTAGTTCATGTCTTCTTCCGCCTCGATGAGACGCTTTGCCATCATCTCTGCGGCCACGGCGCGCACATCGTGTAGGTCCGAGTCCCAGAGCTCCGCAAGGGCTTGCTTCTTGAACCACTTCTTTACTACCAGCAGGCAGAATACCACACAGGCATTGTGTTCAGGTGCGCCTGCCTGTTTGGCCGTCTCTAGCACAGCATTGGTGATGATACTGCTGTGTGCCTTGGTGACTTGTTCTTCTTCCAGCTCGCATGGTATGACTTGCTCGATTTGGTGTTTAAGGCGTAGCGCTACCTTGGTGACTTCTACTGGGTCGATGGGCGATGTGGGCGCCTGTTCGCGGCGGGAGGTGGGAAGGACTGGGAAGAGTTAGGCATTGGTATACGACCGGGTAGATGGAGTGAAGGGTGAGACGGACTCGAGCTCAACTCGTCTTGTATTCTATGTCGCCTATCATGGCCATCAGAGTTGAATAGCCGACTCCACTTCACCATTGTTGCGGCGGAGCTGTGTCGCGCCTGGAAGCGTTGTAGGGTTAAGAAGACAGTTAGGAGGAGGAGCAATGAGGTCAATTCTCAGGAGACGATTAAGCAATGTCACGCGACGCGTAGAGCAGAAAAATAATCTCTTTGCGGGTACAAAAGCACGATAGCTAGTGTTGGCTATGATGCGCAAAAGTTGGACTGACTAGCTTGGCTCGCGACCATCGTCATCGCGCGAAAGGGCCAAGCTCTAATGCCAAAGAGAAAAACATGGACACCACAACTCGACTCCGCAACGCTAGGTGGAAAGTTGAAGATGTTTACTTGTATTCATTTCTCGAAGCGACACTCTACAACAACCCAAGCTAGAAAAGTCCGTCAAATGGAAGATGCTGTACATGCCCAAGTATGCAGCTCGAATCGAGCCTTTAACGCCATACGTCCGCTTTTCTTTCATGTCCCGTCATGATCATTCATGCGCACAAATCGGCACGTCTTGTCGTCCAGAATTAACGCTTAGTCGGCCTCCGCAACGCCACCCTCGTCGCTCGTGCTCTCATCCTCATCACCACTAACTTCCTGGTTCTCACGCTCGCGCTTCTCCATGAGCGCCGCGAGCTCAGCGTCGTCGTTCTCGGTGACGGCCTTTGGCGCCATCTTGACCTGGCAATCGCCTCCCGCCTTGGAGATGTTCTCCTTGATGTCGATGATGGCCTGTTCGAGGCACGCGATGCCGGCGCTCTTGTCGAGACATTGAGAGGTGAGGACTAGAAGCATTAGCGACGAAAAAAAGTTCCGGGTTCGTTCAATAGCATACCGTAGAGAGGAGGCGACACGAGTTTGACCTTGACCTGGTTATCGGGCGTGTTCTTCGCCTCGGCGCATCGCAGGGCCGTCTTGACGGCATCGATACCCTCATATCCGAAGCAGGTGACTAGAGAGGTCAGTATCTACACACACGTGTCGTTGGAATTCCTAGCATACCCTCAATGTCCGACCGCACCTTGGTGGGCTGCGGTGTCAACCGCTTGCCGATATAGCTTTGCAATTCGTCCCTGACAACATCGTTCGGGAAGGTGACATCTTTCCACACCTCTGGATTGGTGATGCTGAGCTTGAATGCGTCGATGGAGTGTCCGTACTTCTTGTTCAGGGGCCATGCAATGTCCTGGTAGATGTCCTCGATAGGTGTTTGCGTCTTCTCGGCAACGTGGCGCATAATGCTATGTACCATCTTTGACTTATTGTAGCGCTCCTCACACTTGACAATATCCTCGGGAGACACTCGGCGCTTGGACAGATCGATGTAGCCCTTGTCCTTGTCCACACGCAGCACGACGACGACTTCGTTGCGGCCAACGCGAATGAGCTTTTGGATGGAGCGGATACGTCTTCGCGACAACTCGGAGAGGAGGATCATGCCGTCGATGTTGTCTAAAAATCAGCACCATCAGCACCAAGTCATATGAAAGCGGCCTGTCCTAAACCCACCATATTCCAACAGCTTGACATATGCGCCCATCTCTGCAATCTGCTTCACGTTCACCATGACGAAGCTCTCCACCTCCGGGTACTTCTCCTCATAGAACCGGCAATTCGTTAGAGACATGATTGTATGTGTGCTCCTTCTCGACTCCTAGAAAGCTGTGTGTGGTCGTTCGACTCGTTCGCTAATGTGGGGTCGCTGTGCCCTGTGGATTCCCTGCCCACTTTGTTTCGGTGTGGTTACGACGATGGAGACGGATATTCTCGAGTCGCAGACGACCTTGAACGAGTATTTCGGCGAGGGCGATTGGTGTCTTGGGCGGAGGTCGAGCGGGATTGTCCTCGGTGTTGGTTTCCGTGACTCAAAGATTTGCCCACTGTGTGAGATCGCCCGCCCGGCGGGGCGACAAGACTAGTCTGCGTTTGGCTTGGTGCCCTCCATCAACCTCAATTTCTATAATCGCACCCCACCCTTTCAAGCTCAAACGGACTTTCATGTTCTCTTCTAGAAAACCAAGCAACATATCTTCCATATGTCAATAGTGCTATATATTTCAGTTTGATGTGTTTTCTCCACATTGCTCCTCACGGCTTCACTTTTGCATCAATCCCAGAGTACAGATGACCTAGTCAAAGCACCAGTGAAAACTACAAAATGTAGAAGACAAGAAGGGACAGAATTCGATGACGAATTGTTAGTTTATTTATGCTAGCTCATACATGTTTGATCTGGCTGCTACAAGACCTGGAAATCGCAAGTCAAGTATGTCCCGGATGCCAATGGATCCGTCATATGAAGTCATATACCTAGTAGACTCTATTGTCGACGAGTCACTAGCACGTGCATGCGCCTAGAAGCCAAAGAAGAGCGCACCAAAGGCGACGACAGCGCCGAGAGTCGAGCCTCTAGCAACCTTGTCCGCTGCATTCACCAGTCCCGGACTCGTACTCGCGCTCGCACTTGCCGTAGTAACGGTTGTCTTGCTCGCTACATGTGTCACAACAATCGTAGACGGTCCCACGCTTGGTGCCTCGCTCGTCGCCGTCGTCGTTTCTGTTGTAGTGGACGTGCTGACCGGAACGGTCTCACTGCCGCTCGTGCTAGTCGAGGTCTTGAGAGTGCTGTTCGCACTTGCTGGGGGCGTGGGGGTTTGGATCGTCATGCTTTCACCATCCGTGCGAGAAACTGGAGTAGAGACGACGATGGTCTGGCCCGCAGTTAGATATGGCAAATGCAATATCGTGGTAACACTTACCTGAGTTGAGGTCTGGGTCGTGAGCCCACTAGTAGTAGAGAGCGGGTCGGTAGGAAGACGAGATACAACGCTCTTGACAGTCTCGGTGCCCTCGATGATCGTCGTGGAGGTAATGACAGTCATAGTAGTGACAACATCGGTAGCAAGGCCTGAGGATACAGCGTGGAAGTGGGCCGAAGCGATGTTGATGAAGAAGAGGCCTAGAAAGGCCAAGTGGTTGAACATGAACATGATGTTTGATGATTTGTGCCTGGCTGGTTGAATTCTGGTCGTAAATCGGTGGTTTGTGGGCGACGAATTGAACTGACTCTGCGCGTGAGTACTTGTTTACGTGCGGCGTGCCAAGTTCTGCAGCCAGAGAAACAGGAAAGAGCGGTTTAGTGATGGTGATGGTGAAAGTGGTTGCTCGAGCACTGCTTGCACACTCACGACGAGACTCTGCGGATTCTTTCGCAAATTGGATATGGCAAACAACTTTATAAGGTGCTACAAAGCGTACATGTATTAGTTCGTGTCGTTCATACACGTGACACCCGTTGTGTTGCACTTGTCTGTCTCTTCGGCTCTAGGGTGGCGGGAACGACATAAGGGGGCATGTCGAGAACAAACTGAACCACCTAGCAGATACAACGAAGATGTGTTCTTTTGCATCGATTGATTACATTACCAATGACCTTGTGAAGTCGTATTATCCTTATCAAACATACGAGCTCTGCTTAATGCTATGAATGCGTGTGAAGATGATGCCACAGAGGCGTGTGTCGGTCCAGGGTACCATATCATATCCAAACGCCACCATCACCTAATTAGTGACGTTCCATCAGGTCCCGCCGCTCTCGTCCTCTTGCCCATTACTAACACCCGAATTATCCTTTGCAGTCTCAGTGCTTTCTTCAAGCCTAAAATCCGCGGTATCCCCTTGCACGCGCTCAATCTCATTCTGGATCGCCAGCACCCAATGATCTCTCTCGGCTCGTGACCTGGCTCGGAACACGACAGAGCGTCCTTTGCTACCCAGCTTCGCAACCCTCTTCAGCTTTGTCCTCTTCCCCTCCTTCCTCTGCTGTTCGCCCCCACCCGCCCCTTCCTCCGCTCGAAACCAACTCTTTGCTTTGCCGTGCCAAATAACAAACGTAGTCATAACATCTTCATCTGTGCTCGTCCAACCATCTTCGAGATAAATGCGCGGTAGTGCATGATGTCCCGGTTTATTAGCATCGAACGTCTGATTCTGATATAGGAGATCAGATTCTGTGAGGAGGCCAGAGTAAATATAGCAGTCTTTCAAATCGAGGTTGGCAATGCGCTCGTGGTGAATGTGTGCGAGTTGCTTGCCTACTCCGTTTCGTAAAACATCGCGGAATATGAGCAGTGTGCCAGCAGTGAGGAGAACACTGCAGCGCGTAAAGGGTGCATGGATGCGTGGTTTGCGGTAGAGCATGCCGCTCATGTTAATACTGCGGCAGCAAGCGATACCGCACATGTTATAAAGGTCTGGGGAGGCGAAAGATTGTGTGACTTCCCACTTGCGGGCGAATTGGCCAATGTGCGCTTCAGCTTCCTCGTCAATGTTGAGAGCGCTGAGGTTACGGCTGCGTGTCGATTTGTAGAGAGCAATGTCAGAGGCTGTGCGGTGTTTCCAGTACTTGGCGAGCGCGCGAAGATGCTGAATCCACTCTTTTCGACGTGCTTTGTCCGCAGCCTATTTTATTATTAGTACATGTAGTAAGTCCACAGTGAATGTTGACGCACCTGTAACCGGATGATGAGGCCGTTCTTCATCACCAGCTCAAATGTGCGATCTAGATCAATGTCCTTCGTAGCGCCATCATCACGAGTTGAATCATTGATGTCCTCATCGAAATCTACATCCGAGCCTTCCTCGAGATCTCCATCCACCGGACTGGCACCCAGCCTAGCTTTACGAACTTTGACAACGTTTGCCAGATTAATGTAGCCGTCGCAGTTGAGTAGGTTTTGTTCCTTGCGCCCTGCCTCGTCTGCTGCATCCTCATCGTGTAATCGTCTAGTCTCAGCTGTGCCTGAGTGGCCCTCTAGCAACCATTCGATATGGTTGGCCTTGAGAGCATATGGGTTAACGGCCCAGCTTTCGGGTATGGTATCCGCAACCGCCTGTGCTGCTGGCACAGTTGCAGCGCCAGAGGCGGGAAGCTTGGGTGGAGGCGGCGGTGTAACTTTCGTAGGGCGTGAGAAGACAAGGTACTGATCGTGGCTTGCAAAGTAGAGTTGCTTATGGTACAGCAAACCCAAACGCTTCGCCCGCCCGCGTTGTCCAGTTAGCCTGATAAGAAAACCTTCCACGGGGACGGGCTCGGTCAAAGTCTTTTGCTTCCTGCGCGTCACTGCAGTAGTAGGATAGTGTGTCTTCGGTCGCAACTCTAGATCGTGCGACTTCAGCATGGCGATGGTACCGTACATTTTGCGCTCGTTAGCTCCATGGATCCACTCAAGTCGATCGTAACGTTTCCATGCAAGTCCTATTCGATGGTCCTTCATCCAGGACTCCAGGACGTCTGCCCACTCGGGTGCATCTTGCAGCTGGTCCAGACAACGACTGATGAGCTCTTTAGCTACTGCTTGCTCCTCCTGCATAGTTTTCAGCATGGCTTCCTCCGTGTCCTCAGCATCTTGGACTTCGTTTTGAGAGGCTTCTAGCTTCTCAAAAGGGTTGGCTATCCGCACACTCAAGCTCATGTCCGGAATATTGATCTGAAGTTCGGAGGCGCGATGCCAGCCTAAGAGATTTCGAAGAAACGTATACCATTCGACAGCATTGGAAGCAGTCCTGGCCTGCATGATGAAGATCAGGGTAGCATGTGGACCGGGCGCGGAAACGACCATGGACTTGTCCAGTGAGGAGTAAAGATTGACTTTGCTGGTTTTGCGAGCCAGGGGAATCTCGTATGCAGCTTTCTTGCCGGCACCCGAGTTTTCGATCTCTGGAATAACCTGAAGGAGACTTAGTACTTGGCTTGCGCTAAATTATACCCAAGACTTACTCGTGTCTTGTAAAATTGCAACACAAAATCAGCATTGTCTGAATGGCTGTGTCGGCAGACGACCATGTACTCCCGCCACTTGTCCTTGATGCGAGAGACCACTCTTTGATTTACATTCTCATCAAAGTCATCCGGTACCTCCCCAGCAGACGCAGAATCGACTCGAACAAGCATGCGCTCCATCTTCACAACGATTCCGTTCTTGATTCTCTGCCGTCGAATCTTGGACCCTGCCCGCTGAACGGTCATCTGCGCCTTCTTCGCTTTTAGGTGAATGGTGGCACGTCGCGTATCCTCTGGAATGTCGAACTTGACTAGGTTGCGGAGATGCGATTTCTTACGCGCCAGGTTCTCTGGTGGCGAACCCTCCTCGTGTTCTAGGCTTGCTTGCGAAGAACGCAGCTCTGACTTCCTCTTGACCTTGGCCAGTATTCCTTTCGTGGGCGGCTTAGGATCGACATCAGCGGGTGTCGGTGCCTTGTGCGTGTCAGTCTTACGAAGCAGAGATGAAGTTGAATCGGCGTCTACCGAGGCCCCTCCAACGGTTGACGGCGATGCACCACGACTCTCTACAGTAGACAGCGGGCGTTTGCCCAGCGACTTTTGTCCTGGTTCGTCTTGGCCGGTAGGAACTTGTAGGCCACTTGCCTGCACTGTAGGTTCCTCTTCTTGTGCTGGAGTATTGTCTTGTCTTTCGTCAGACTCGCTGTCGCTGTGGTCTGCCGTGGCTCGCGTTGAAGATGCAGTGACGAATGTCTTGGTGCTTGACCGGCGGATCTGGGTTGGTTTCCTGGGGTCGTTTTCGCCGCGCAAATCTCCCTCGTCTTCTAATTCTGAAGGCGCATCTACAAACTCTTCCACCTCGCTGCCCACCATGACATCCTCTTTCCGCTCCGAGCCCCGGGGGACTTGCAGAGCAGGGGGTGTGGCCGTCGTCGCAGGCGCGGCGCCACTGGCTGCACTAGGCTGAGCATCTTCGGTGCCCTCGTCCTCTTCCGCATCGAGCTCTTGGGGTGGCGGGAAGCTGTGCTGGAAAAGAGCGGACGAGCTGGGACCTTCAAGACCACTCAGGCGTCGTTGTCGCGCGTCGCGGGGGTCTGATGAGAAGGTCGCGGCGCGCCTTGAGTAATTGATGCGCAGGTGGTGCTTGTACCAGTCGCTGCGATGTTTGCCTAGCCATGCGGTCTGTAGCTATGTATGAGCACTGAGCGAGCAATGGGTGCGAAGGAGCGTACGGGGATGGGACCGATGAAGAAGCGCCTCGACGTGAGGTAGAGATGCTCGGGCGTTGCATGTTGCTACAATTGTTAGTACGAGAGCCAGAATGATAGGCATGACAGTGACTTTACCAGTTTCTGCGCCGTGAAGGAGTCTGGGGACAGGTTCGCGACGTCAGGCTGCGGCCGCTGTTGGGTCATTGGACCTCTCCTGTGTTGAATTCGCCGCGGAGGTGAGGTCAATTCACGTTATAGTGGGGGTAGTAGTAGTCTGAGACATGGAAGACGTCTAGACAAAACACATCTAGTAGCTAAGGATACAAGTAGATGGGCTGCATGAAAGGAGAGGCAGCCGCAACGGCGCGTCACTAGGGGAAAGCAGGATCGTGGCCCGCCAGATGGAGGCATCTGCGCACCCGCACGTCGTCATTGGCGCCATACCCCTAGTCGCACGTCTGGACTTCGCAGCATGTTCGATAAACAACCCCCAGACACGTCGAAAAGCATTGTACAGGCAACAGCTGCACAGAAGTGCGTCGTAGCTATAAGGTGCGACTCCAGAGGTGAACCTACCATATGCGGCAGGTCTAGCCTAAAGGTATCGATTCCAGCCTCGAGTCATCGGCTGTGGCCTACCATGACCCAGATCCTTGCTGATTAAATAACTTCTCTTTCTTCTTCTACACTAGGATCCAGTGCATTGAAAGAGTACTGCATCCCCACTATTGTGTTCCTAGGCGTCCGTTTGTTTTAGTTACCACTAGGAGTGGAGGGGTGGATGCGAGCCTCTACGACTCTGGTAACCTTATCAAGTAATAAGTCATAAACTCTTAAACGCAGACTCTGGCTTGGCTTCTAAGCTCATTACTCACTACAAGCAATCCGCGGCATTGCTACAAACCCATAAGCCCATTCGCCAATGTAGACGTCCCGATCGGTGACCGCAATGTAGTAGCCAGTATATCAGGTGAGCTCGATAGGACTTGCTGTCGCCAAGGATACCGGTCAACATGTTCTGCCTCAGAATATCTTGCTTGTCCAACAATGCATATCGTACCCGGGTGGCGATGTCGCACCATGTGGATAAAGACTATGGTAAGTGGATCCCTGGCAAAGCGCACTGGCTGTTGGATAGGCGGTATAAACATACGAACCAGCTTGCTCAGCCCCGCAAAGTCAACCTTTCATACACAGTTGCATTTCAGTATAAGAACTCAGGGCGGGGTTAGTGACACCATTATCGCTCCCAATTCCACGCGTACGCACTACCAAGTTGCGCTCCTAAACATCGCCAACAGTCTTTTGATCCACATCATCATAATCAACCCTTGACGATTAATACAGCTACTATAGCGTTAGTTAAATATCCCATGCTATCCAGATTTTGTGCCGCCAGCACCCTCATTCAACGAGGCGTATTCCTTACAGCGTAAGCCCCACACATTCGCCATCTCAAATCCTAACATCCTCAACTGACACCGCTCCTAAGCCACGCCTCCTTCCACACCCTTTCTACACGAGCATCAGTCAACAGGGGAAAGTCAAAAGGCAGAGGAACTCATGTTGCAAAGTGGCAACTTGCCCTCATCATCATCGCGAGCGTTGTCGGCTTTCTCCTACTCACCCTTCTATCTGTCGGCATCATTCGATGGCACCGAGCCAAGCGGACAGAGCCAGTGATCATTGAGGAGAGCTTGGAGATGCAAGGCCCTGGGCCAGATGGGGTCAAGGCCTCGGGGGAAGGGGAATCTGTTCAGAAGAATAAGCCAGGGGCGGAAGATACTAGTGGGAAATCGAAGGAACCTGATATCAGAGACCATAATAGAGCCCTCGATAGGCCCCCTGCGAGAGCCTATAATCAGCCGAGGGGGTATGTTGGAAGAAAGGGATGAAGGAGCATTTGGTATTTATAGGCGCTTGAATGCGTTTTGGGTCTCTTTTACGGAAGAACAGCGAGAGCTTCTTAAATCTAGCGCATACCCATCACTAAAACTGGGTGCCATGTCAATGCTTCAACTCGTTCTGGGAGTCCCACAGGGACAGTTGTGAAGCATACTAGGCTTGAACAGCTCATGGACTGTCACTTCAATCACTTAGTCGTTGAAGTAATCGGGAGCAGTGTAGTAGCATTACATTGATGCACTTCACTAAAAGTGTCGTTTCTCCCGCTGTGAAGACATGAAATTGTGCATAGGTATAAATATCAAAGGCGTGCAGGTAACTAGAATTCATATTCCTGAACAATAATCCCCCGAAATGAAGAAGATCAACTCATTAGTATCTATATCGAAGTTTAGCGGTCGTTCTGGAAGCCCCGCTCGCTCACTATTAAGAACGACATTTCCCCGGTCTAAATCCACTACATCTGCAATGTCGCTTGGAAAGCCAAACCTTGGAATCCCAGAAAACCCCGAATATGATAAAAACGAAGCGCAGAACGGTGAGGCTTTTGGCCCTGTACGGGCTTAGGAGTGACTGACACTTTTATAGCTTCTCCTTTCGACCCGGTCCCCCACCATGACGAGTCACATGCTGGCCCGTACGGCGTAGAAGCTCCACCAGATTGGAACTTTGTGGTGACGGTTACCGAAGTCACTGTAACCGTGAAGGCAGATAGTGGAGGCGAGGTAAATGCCAAGAAGGAGGATCATGAATAGCTGAAGTCATTTGAGATAGGCGCGACTGAACATGAACTTTGAACAGATATGAAGAGTTTCGTACGTATAGAAAGGGGTCGTGACCCTACCTCTGAAACCTGTAACCATTCACCGTTCGTTAACTCAATTTCCAAGAAAAACAACGACATGTATAATCTAATGAATTGGTTCTACGGGTTCTTGAAATGTCGTAATTCTAGATTCCTTCTTCAATACATGTCTTGGAAGCATGAGCTGAGCTCAGCTGCTTGATAGACGTCGTGTATTTCCCCTCTCTTCCACGGATTGTTCTTGCAAAGAACTAATCTACTCCAGAGGAACGAAAATCTCGTTCCTCACATCTGGCGTTGCGAAATGGTCCCAATCTAGTGAACTGCCGTCACCGTGTTACCGGCCAAGTGTTTCCTCGCTCTCTCAACTCTTTCTAGCTCAATTTCTCGCTGCTTGTCGTCTAGATTGTCAGGTAGTGTACCCAGGGCCCTTTCACCAAACAGCAAATCGATCTCCTCCAAACCAAGTTGTTTTGTCTCCTGCAGTCGTATTAGCATCTGACCCACAAGTCCAATTTCACAACTCCACATACCTTGAACATTAACGCAATAGTCGGTAGCGTAACGCACAGATTGAAAGCCACAAAGATGAAGTAGAACTTGTAAGTGATCTTTCCAAGTCCAATCGGTGAGACCTGCGACCACACAGTTCCGACAAGCCAGTTGCCGATACCGGTGGCGAACGCAGAACCGCGTCCACGGATACTCAGCGGCATAATCTCAGACGCATACACCCATGAGATTGGGCCGAACGATACGCTGAAGATACACGACACCAGAAAGAGAAAGAAGACACCGGCAGCCGACAGGCTATCCTTGCGCGATCCAGTGGCCTTGGTGACTTGCGCTCCAATGGCGGCTTCACAGATCAAAGCGACGGAGATGGCGATAGTACCGAAGATGAGGGGCTTTCTTCGTCCCACTTTGTCGAGGAAGAAGACAATGAAGAAGAAGTTGAAGATAGGTCCGACGACATTGTAGATGCTGGTTACGAGGAGGTTGCGGTCCCCAGTTATGCCTAGATTCTCGTAAAGAATGGTGGAGTAGTAGCCAATCACATTGATACTAAATAGACATATTAGCATAAGGAGGCATCTGGAGATATGGAGAGGAACATACCCTGTCATTTGAGTAAAGACCTGCACAAGGGTAGCATGCATTAACCTCTTCCTCCAAACAGGCACTGTAAACATGACTCTCCATCCGGGCGCCGTAATCGCCTTTTCCGCATCTATGGTCAATTTGATTTCATTGAACTCCGACTCGATCCACTCATCGTTGCTGCCGTCATAGTGCAGCTTTCTGAGCACCCTCATTGCTTCATCCGAACGGTCGGTTTCGACGAGGTAGCGAGGGGATTCGGGGAAGAACATTATACCGCAGATGATCATAAGGCAGGGTAGACATTGGAAGGCTAATGGGAAACGCCAGGAGAAGGAGCTTGTTTTGGGCACCTTGGACGAACCATAGCCGACCCATGTGGAAATAATGAAGCCAACTCCGATCATCTGTTGGGCAATACCGACGATGAGACCTATAAAGGTCAGCTATAGAAAGAGAAAATTGTGGGGGTGCTATGCATACCTCGTGTCTTCGGATGAGCGCACTCAGATTGGTAGATAGGAACCGACATGGACAACAAGCCAACCGCCCAACCAGCCATAATGCGTCCCACAAGCACCATCGCAAGGTCTTGAGCAGCGCATTGTAGTATCGCGCCAACAAGGTTGATCGTAGCACCGATAAAAATGGTCTTTCGACGACCAAGAGAGTCCATCGTGAACCCTCCCCTATGGCATGGTTAGTAACTCATCTCTCTACGTTGGCCTAAGCAAGCTTACATTAGGGAGCCAAACACTGCTCCTCCCGAGAACGTTGCATTGATGGCGCCTATAGTAGCTGAAGTCTTCGTTGTATGGAAGAATTCCAGGAAATGAGGCGATTGGATAACTATGGTCATAACACCGCTGTCATACCCAAAGAGGAAGCTGCCCGTCGCAGCAAAGATTGCAAGGCCAACATTGAACAAGAGACCCATGGCTGCTGCTCTTCAATAGCCCACAATGTTGAATAATTAGAGCGAGGATCGCAGCGGCTCGAAAGCATCAAGACGCGACCACGATATATAATAATACCGAGGTAGCATGTACTCACACCACGCCGCTGGGTTATGCTGGTCATGTCACACCAACTTGCTGTGGCGTGCGTTCAGTCGGAAGCGCGCTCCTAGTCTCCATGAGCTGCCCGCAGAGGACCAATGGGTCCACCACGTCGCGCGAGAAATTGGGCGTGATCACCCTGAATGTGAAAAAAATCCGGGGTAGAGACGGGACGAGATCTTTGGGGTACAGTGGTGTAGCGGGGCTGATGCATGTCCGTTGAACGTTCAATTTCCCGCCAATGATTAAGTGCCGCTTTTCACGCCCGCCGGCCCGCCTTATAATCATGCCCGTGCTCCTGCGGTAAGACTCCTACTTCAAGCCTTGCACACGACGACTGCAATTGTGTTGTGCTTGTTGAATAGAGCCGGTGGTTGATGTCGGCCCGCTCTCCTATCCAAGCTTAGATACCTTCCAATCACCACTCAGAGCCTCGATGCCTCTGAGCTCACCGCTGCCGTGAACCTCTAGCTTTCCTTTCGGCTCACCAACCGTATTCACTAAGACCGCTTTATCGCCTTCACTAACTCCATAGAGCCTCACTTCGCCTCCAGAGCTGAGCCAGTCGTACCCAAAGCCACCCTCGCCCTCCGCTTGTCCAAGCACCAACACAGTACCTTCTCTGACAAACAAAGGACAATGAAGGAAGCCGAACTTTTCCTTGACCCATCTACCACCCTGCACTTCCTTGCCGTCCCAGAAGCTGAACCAGCGACCGGGTGGAAGGTAATACTCTGCACTTCCATCTTCTTCGAAGACTGGGACAGCTAAGATCTGACTTCCTACCATGAACTCGCGGTCCAAGTGCCAGGACGTTGGGTCATTGGGGAACTCAAGCGCAACTGCACGCACACTAGTTGGCCAACCATTGGCAATACTCTCTTCCGCCTGAGCGTACAAATACGGCATTAACTGGCGTTTAAGTTGTACCCAGTGTCGAAGTACATCCGTGCAGTTCTCGGGCTCCGTTGACGAGTTGTCAACTAGCCAAGGAACACGGTAAGAGTTCGATCCGTGGAGACGGCTATGCGAGTTAAGCAGTCCAAATGCTACCCACCGCTTGTAAATCCACGGTGGTGGACTGCCCTCGAAGCCACCGATATCGCTGGTCCAGAATGCGAATGAAGCAAGACCCAAACTCAGTCCTCCGCGGACGGACTCTGCGAGCGCAGCAGGCGTGGACTCGCAGTCGCCGCCCCATTGCAGTGGGAACCGCTGGGTGCCTGCGCATGCAGTGCGGGCAAACAAGATTGCTTCGTGCTTGCCGTAACGCTTCTGTACGGCTTCGTATACTAGCTTGTTGTATATGAAAGCATAGTAGTTGTGCATGCGGCTGGGATCCACGTTCTTGTCATGCCACTGAACATTCTTCGTCGGTATGCGCTCGCCAAAGTCCGTCTTGATCGAATCAACACCCATTTCGAACAAGGACTCCATGCATCCTCGGAACCACTCGCAAGCTTCGGGATTTGTAAAATCTACAACTGCCATGCCTGTCTGCCAGAGGTCCCACTGCCATACATCGCCATTTGTTTTCTTGAGCAGATAACCTTTCTCTGCGGCGTATTTGAACACCGGACTTGCTTGTCCAATGTATGGATTTGTCCAGACACTCACTTTGTTGACGAGTCCAGCGTCCTTCATGCGTTTGATTTGACCCGCAGGATCGGAGAACGACTGCGGATCCCAGATGAAGTCGCACCAATGGAAGGCGCGGAGCCAGAAACAATCGAAATGGAAGACCTCGACAGGGATCTTGGAATCAGACATTTTCTCGACAAAGTGACGGACTGTTTTCTCATCGTAGGAAGTTGTGAAGGAAGTGCTGAGCCAGAGACCGTAGGACCATGCTGGGACGCGGCTTGCTTTCCCAGTGAGAATGGAATACTTTGTTAGAACTTCTTTCGGAGTTGGACCGTAGATAAGATACCTTTAGGTGTCAATGAGGTACTGCCATAAGCGGCCGTCGCGTTGGTAACTCACCACTTCAGTCGCTGTCCTTCAACAGTCGTTTGCAATCTCGAACATCGCTCACTCCCGATCTCCATATCAATCTTGTCGGGCGTATCGATAAACACGCCATAGCCTCTCGAGCTCAACCAGAAGGAGATGTTCTTGTAAGCTTGCTCACTCGATGTGCCCCCGTCTTCGTTCCAGACTTCCACATTCTGGCCGATCTTGTTCCACGCCCCGAAACGCTCACCAAGTCCATGAATAGACTCACCGACACTCAGCTCGGTCTGTGTGAAGACGTAGTGTTTGTGTGAACTCAAATCTTCCACTGTCTTCGGTGTGCTTAATGCGGGTGAATATGCAAGCCCAACACTGCGATTTTGTAGTGAAGTCAATGTTTTGGAACCGTCGGTAGCGTGGAACTTGATGTCGAATGAGTGCTCATTGCCACTGACAGTAGCACTCAACGCGCCAGATGTAATAGTAGTTCCTTTGTCGTTCTTAGCGACCTCGCCTTTGGACTCAGGTCGTCCAGCAGGGAAGAGTTCGAAATCGGGACCAAGCCGTCTAGCGCCAGCGAAATGCGTAACCTCGAGAGAAATCACGCCGTCGAACTGCGCTTCGATATCGATAGAAAGAGTGCTCAGGTTGAGCGTGTCGCCACGGGAGAAGATCTTTCTAGTCGGACAGAGAAGGGTGACAGCCGTGTTATCTCCACGCGGAGTCACGTTGTGTACTTCTTCGGCGTGTTGGACGGTAAACTGGTCATTGACCAACCACATACCTGTATCTAGTTAGCTTTTGTCCCATTGCGTCTCTTCGAACTCCATACCATCGCGAAACTTCATATTGCTGTCGTCTTCTAGGCTTGAAGACTAACGTTGGATCTTGGTGATTGACTTGAATATGATGTTGATTCACAGACTCCATAGCTATTCTTCATCATCCCACTATTCGGATACACGGTACGACAGCCCGTAGGTGTAGGTGGTGTATGGACGGATGGTTTCGGTACATAATAGTCCGGTACCCCTCACTGCGGGGTATTCCTCACAGCGCATAACTTGTTGGAAGACCACCAACACCTCAACTGAAATAACTTGTGGGACCTATAAAGAAATGTGGGGGGATTGTCGGTCGACCGTCCAGGTGATTCTTTCCAAGAAAAGGATGCATATGGTTGATCCGTCTATCAGTTCGAAGATTCCATGTGATCACGACAATCTCAAAGTACAACTCGACAGACTCGCAATGACATAGGCGCTATCTAAATCTTTTGTTATAACTCTAAGACGACTTCTGTGCTATAGCTGTTCGATAACTGACATGAGGCTGACTCTCAATTAGGTCCGAGCTCCAGGTTTTGTTCAGCAAAAACTAGTCATATCCGTAGACTGGCGGAATGCACTTAAAGAAGCCAATATAGCTCGCCTTTGCAAGTCTTTTCGATGTCTGAGAACCCGTGTAATGGCGCACATCACCTATCGCCGGCCATTGAGTGCGGTGCTTCCTCCCTTCTATTGTTAAGCAGATTTAAGAGTAGTCGATAAAAAAAGTCCCAAGACAAATTGGAATTTTTGCTAAAGATACGAGATATACATCGTACTAATTATCATCTTCTCTCAAAAACATTGCTGTAAAGGTTTGACAGTCAAGATATGATAGAGCGAGGTACCTAGGTAGGCTGTTTTAGGTTAGCGCGGAGGCACCTTGCTCTAGACGCCGCATGAGTCCCTCGTTACTTCCGTAATCAACTCAAGTCCGCCTAGTCGTTGTTCGTTTTTTTGTCAAGTCATTCTACATCTGGCTTCAAGGTAGGAGGTTTCATGCATCGCTTCATTTTAAGCAGTGCGCCTCCCCTCGTGCCGCATCTTCGCACACAGCGCACGTCTCCAATCCGAACTTCGAAATTGCTCCCATTCCTAGACACCCCGGCCTTTATACGCTTCCACCCAATATTTCACCAACCGTTTCTCGGTTATGCTACATTTTCTTCTTCGAGGCAGATGATAGAGTCCCTGGGAGAAAGTGAGCACCCTCAGCAGGCCTCCTCTTTTGTCATATTATCAGGATACTAAATTGAATGAAGGCCATAATCCTTACAATTATACGAGTGGCCGGTGGCTCCGTCGCGATGCGCTAGAGCGAGAATCACGTCTTATACGGTTTGATTTTGACGCTCTGTGTTGTAAAATAATAGCACTGTGTCCTGGTGCTAGCTCTATCGTCTCGTATGACAAGACGGAAGGCGGCTTTAACAGAGTCTTTATATTTCACACTAACAACGCGAAACGCATCGTTGCTAGATTGCCCTTTGCGTTGGCAGGACCCTCAAGATTGACGACTAATTCCGAAGTTGCGACCATCAAGTATCGTACGTTCTGCACAGCGAGATGATTAGAAAGATTGATTCAGCGACTGACCGCTTTGGGTATTTCTAGTACAAGCCAAAACTAGCATCCCCATTCCCAAAATACTGGACTGGAGCGATGATGCTTCAAACGCCATTGGGAGCGAGTATATCATCATGGAACATGCTCTAGGAATTCCGTTACGCCAAAGATGGCCAGCTATGGACGTGACCGAGCAAATTAGGTGTATACAGGCAATCTACCAAAAGCTCAAAGAAATTGTCGACCTCGACTTTCCAGCCTATGGTAGTTTGTATTTTGCTAACACGCCGTATATCAGTGCTTCAAAGCTGTCATTGAACCAGGAATTCTGCATCGGTCCTCACTGTGGAGCTACTTACTGGAACTGTAATGTAGGACAGCCTAGATATTATCACAAAGTCAACTCAAATCAGGGACCATGTAAGTTACATCATATGCCTTCAGACTCGCAGAACACTTAGCAAGTACTACAGGGTCTGGACTCGCCGTATACTGTGACGGTCTCATCGACACTGGAATGTCCAGAATCCCACCAGCTGGAGCTATTTCAAAACGACCACGCTATCACGGATCCATTGAGACGCACTATCAACTACTCGAACACGGTCGTGCGGTTATAAGGGAAATGGCCAAAGACTCTCGGATCCAGAAAGCAGCTAGCCCTGTAATGTTTCACCCTGATCTGCATACAAGAAATATCTTTGTCTCGGAAGAAGATCCTACTATTGTCTCGGCCATTATCGACTGGCAGTCTTCCAGCATTGAGCCAGTATTTTGGTATGCAGATGAAGCACCAGATTTTGCGCAAGCCTTTCCTGATCCTTCGGACGAAGATCAATTCGAACCCAAAAGCGAGGCATGTGCCAAAGCATTTGAGTACTGCACAAAGTTCCTCGCCCCGAAGCTGTCAGAAGCTAGATCAATGGACGAAGCTTTCTTTCGGCCTTTTCGCTATTGCCAACGAACTTGGGAGGATGGCGCCGTTGCCTTTCGCGAGGAGCTGATCCAGACTTCGCGACGCTGGAAAGAGCTTGGTTTTGCGGAATCGTGTCCATTTCCTTTACCCACTCCTGACGAATATGCCGTCCACCAAAAGGACTACAAGTTTTATGAAGCAGCACACCAGCTGAGACATAGTTTGTCGGGTTTGCTCAATACCGCATCTGATGGTTGGGTTCATTCAGGGGACTGGGAAGCAACGGAATTAGCGCATCGTGAGTTATTTAGGGGGATGCTGCAGGAAATCTTGGGTATTGAGCACCCAGATGATGATGAGCCGATCAAGAGCGAAGAAGATCTCAGAGAGATCTGGCCATTCGAACTAAAAGAATGAGGAAATAGCTAGACAAGACAAGAAAAGGTTATAAAGCTGAAAGAGCTCTATTAGAAAGGGAAGTCTAGCATAAATTATACTCAGTATAGCTAGAGGCCCCGTAGTATGTCGTCGATGGTGACGGGTTTCCGCACTGCATTTGAAAACCCTTCATGAAAGCTAACCCAGATTCTTCCCTCATCGCCTTGCATCTCTCCGCTCTCTTTCTTCCTCTTGTCTTCCTTTCTACTCGCATCTGTCTCCTTGATGACCCTCCCGAAGAAGTCTCGCTTCACAGCCCTCTTGTTTGCCTCGGCTACCTTTTCTTCGGTTGACTTTTCTTCCACTTGAGATTCTAGCTCGTCGTGCTCGGATTGACCACCACGGCGCCTACGACTCGCGTGGTCGCGAAGCGCGCTTTCCTTGCGCCATTCTTGTTCGAGAACGCTACGAACTGCGTAGCGGACTTTCTCGTCCTTTTTCCCACCTAGAGTCTCGAAAGCTGCAAGGACATCGAGGCTTGGTTCCATGCGCCAAACAAAGCCAGCGCTGCGGTTTGCAACGTCGTCGATCTCGATCCTGGACTTTTCGAAACGAACGCCGGTCGCAGCCATCGCTTCGACAGCCTGCTTCACGAGTGCTTTCTCGGAAGCTTTGCGTACAGAGGCGGTGGCGAAGGACTTGGAGCCTGAAGGGCCTGTATTGACGATTACGGGTTTGACATCTGGTGAGAGCATGCGCAGGACAAAGGGAATCAACTCCATGGCCATCTCCTCTGGGCTGCGGAACATACGTGTCAGTGGTAGACTTAGTGATGTTTGTAGTGCCATCAACTGGCTCCTACTCGCCTTAAACTGCTCCGCTGCTGCAAAATTAGCTCCAGGACCTGTGAAAGGCATAGGCGGCGCATCCGAATCTACATTGGGGTTTGAAGTTGATCGTGCGGGGGAGGCGAAGAGGTTATGGAATGCTAAGACGGAATTTGAGAGATAGGGTGCGAGCTCCCACTCTTGGGAGCCATGAACAGCGGAGTTGAGAGTGTCATGGAAGTGTAGCCATTCGTATGCGGAAGTTGGTTTGCTGAGGAGGGTGTCGTCTTGGAAAGGCTTATCGGGATAGGCTGTGAAGCAGTCTATTGAATGTTAGAGCTGATCATAGGGTCTGGAGGTGGAAGAGTGGAATTACCTGTTACGATGCGATCGCAGTCCCCGCTCGTGTCAACCATCTCCCTGAGCCGTTCCATAGCACGTCGTTTCGCACCTTCAGCGACACCAATAACGCCGTTCTTCGCTCGGGAAGCTGCTGTTCGAGGGTCTGTAGTTTCGGCCTGCTTCGGAAATCCGGCTCCTTCGCGGAAGACACGATCAACAACATCCTTTGCACCTCCTCGACCCAGGCTACGTGCAGCTCCACCACCGTGGCGGAGGTCGTTAATAAAGTTATCTTCGATCCATTTTCGCGTGAGATGCGGCTTATCCTTTGGCTTCAAGTTGTTTGACGATCGTAAACGTCCTGCCACCCACTCACTGACCACCATGATTCCACGGATATCGCCCTCCCCGGTACCACTACCCGTGCCCCCCTCTTTCTTCGTACTCACGCCCCATGTGGCTTCGCATAGACGCCGGACACCGTCAGAATCGCACTGTATTCCTTCCTTCACGAAGATGTCTTGCATGCGCGTAACTACCATGTTCAGTGCGGGTTTCCGGATATGAATGATCTCAGCCATGGAAGACTGTCGCAGCGGTCGTAATGAAGGGTGATATAGATCATTGCAAATGAGGACCAGCGGTCGCAGGAGTCGGAATTTGTCGCCTTTCCTCTTCTTCGTGCCCGTCGTAGTTTGCTGCTGCCCAATGGCTTTGGAGTTCTTCTCGTCGAGATTGATTAGGTCGATGAGCGCCTTCACGAAGCCACCTTCGCCTCCTCCACCGCTTCCGCCTACCACGCCGTCTACTTCGTCGACGACCACGCAGACCGGTTTGCCCGCTTTTCGCGCTTTTCCGTTTGATGTATTGGTGCTAATACCCCGAACGTTCTCTGTGCCCACCATGTCCCGTATGCGTCCCTTGACCACATCTCGGCTTCGCTCATCAGACGCGTTGATCTCTTGAACTTCATACCCAGCTTGTCGAGCGCACACATGAGCTAGCGTGGTCTTTCCAAGTCCTGGCGGCCCGGTCAAAAGTAGAATCTTGCGATGCCTCTGCTCTTCTTCTTCAAATCCCTTCTTCGCAGCCCTGGGTTTTGCCTTGCTAGATCCAGGAAAGACTATCGGATCCCATGCTTTGAGCCATCGCAGGACTGACCGATGTGTTCGCTCATCTCCGACAAGATCCGTGAACTTCTTTGCTCGGTACTTCTCCGTCCACATCAGTGTCCGGTTGCTCTTCCCATTTTTACTGATTGGCTGTTCAATCGATGCCTGCGGCAAGTCTTCGACTATATGTGCTCGGTTGACAGCCTTCTCTAAATCCAGGGCCTTCGCTTCGTCCATCAGCTCGTGTATGTTGAGTCCATAGTAGCTTGTCCTAGCTTTGCCTTCGGTTGCAACAGACCGTGCTGCAATCAGTTGTTCATATGATACAGCCTCGCGCTTCGCTTTCTTCGGTATATAAATTGCTTTGCCAGACGAGTTGCGAGCGACTGTTCCACGCATGGGCTGCGCTGATGTCGGCTCTTGGGCTGACGGAGGGCGTTCGATCGGTGACTGAGATTGCGATTCGAAGCTGTATTTGTCAAGCTCACCCACCGGCACTGTCTCTGGGTCCGCGATATCATCTTGGCTAGCTGGTGGTGTGTAGTCTGCAAAGCCATCTAGAGCCGAGGGCAGGTCTTTGATACTGCTGACTGCCCTTCTCTTCAGGGTGTGTTCCTTTAGCGCAGCGATGTCATCCTCATCGTCTGAGTCGTCCAAAAAGCCACCAATCTTGCGCATAGCGTTGGTGTGCTGTACATCCTTTAGCGGCTCTCGCACATCAATTGAGCGCTTCCGCTTCTTCGGTGACGAGGCTTGCGGCATAGAGGAGCTCGGCGGATACGCGACCGGCGAGGAGATGAGGGGCATCGCGTAGACTGGCGGTGATGAAGGGAAGATGTGACTTTCAGTTGAGGAGCCAGCACGAAAGTGCTTGACTGGCCACTGCGTCCGCTGCTTGAGAGGTGTGTCTGGCGGTATTAGTCTTCGTGGCGGCGCGTATTCTCGCTAGTAGTACCGATTGGGGCTTCTCCTTCACTCCGGAATATGTCTGTTATCTTCCAAGCGCGATGCTGAATGACAACTCCTGCTCTGTTCTTCTTAGCTTTCTCTTCCGTGACGCACTGCTGTATTGCGTCGATCTCGTCGGAGTAGGAGAGTGATGCAGGCGCGTCGTGGAGGATTTCGAATTCAGAGAGGAGTGCAGGGTCAAATGAGGTGGGTATTCCTGGTGAATAGCTACTCATCGAAATAGAACATGAAATACATCGTGGAATTCTATCAAGTAGTCTGTAGTGACGGTGTTGGGGTGTTAAGTGCACCTGGCAGCCTCGACGCGTCCACGGGTCGCGTCCAAGCGCGTTCTCCCGCTGGCCGCTGGCCGCTAGCCTCTTTCGTCTTCGTTTTCGTCCCATGTCGTCGGCAGCTTGGCATTTTGAAGCATCCAGCGATAGTAGACCGAGTTTGCCAACTTCTCCGTATTATTGTTTATGTACTTTATGTAATATCCCTTCTTCATGACAGACTGTAAAGGCTTACTTTGACTACTCCAGTGACGATGAGAGCCCTTTAGCTAGCGGGCTGATTTCGAGTGACAGTCAGGCAAGCCATGGTAGATTTGCCAACATTAAAAATTAACTCTCGCTCAGTGCCATGATAATATTTTATTAGTTGGCAAGGGAAAATTTACAATTCCGTTGCCTGGCTCATGCATGGAGCGGTGGATTCTAGTAACAATAAAAATGCAAAAAGAAGAGATTCTAGCTGAAGCACGTTTCGATCGTGCGTCCTCCGGGTTATGAGCCCGGCGCGCTTCCGCTGCGCCATTCAGCTTTGGTGCTCTTATTCGATGGGAGATTTTCCAATGTTAAATAATATATACCAGTGGGAAAATAGTAATTAGTTCCTACATCTCGAGGTTGGACCATAACATACCGATTGAATAATCCCTTAGGTCCGATGTGGGGCGATAAATTACGAATTTTGCCCTGGCTTGTGCGTTGAGGCTCATCCGAGTTTTGCCCATGAACCAATACGTGACCTTAAGAAGACTTACAGTCAGTAAATTCCCTATTCAATTCTGCGAACAGTTTTCCAAGTTGCCATCTCCTTTGCGAAATCCTCACGACCGTATTGCTGATGCGACCGCGTGAACAGCGACTTTATTCTCAGTTGCGACTACGCCCGCGAAATAGCTGCGGCTGTGTACTTAGCATGCGCAACCTCTCCAAAGGCGAAGCGGCGACGAACGCGCTCGTGTCTTGGACCAGCGACAAAAGCAAGAGTGCGTAATATGCCGATAGCGATCCCTGCGCGATGGGAAGAAATGGAGCCAAGATTGATGCTTGTTCAAGGTACACTTCACACGCCCGCCTTCCGGTGGAGTAACGAGTATGAATACCAGGATCCTGTCTATGAATTAACTTTCTGGGCTTGTTTTTAATGACGCAATTGTTGGAAGGTACCCTGAATGGGACGGCACGAGTAGTGGGAGAGAATACAAAATCTAGATTCTTGACGCGCCGCGTCACCTTCTGAGTCGGAGCATCAAGTTCACCCTCGCGAAGACTGACCCCACGATCTTTAGACTCGCGTACACATACTCCTCCTCGCCCAGCTCTGACAACGTCACTTATCCTCTTTCCTAGGCTCTGCGCGACACTCATGTAGGACACTCAAATAGTAAATTAATGCTTAAGGGAGCCATGTATTCTCATTTGCTTGCTTGTATAGCCACTATTTCAACTAGGTGAGAGCACTAATCCGGGTAGGCGCCGCAACACCAAACCTCTACGAACAAGCTTATTCTCGGATTGGAAACCCCCTTTCTATCTACACCATGGTCTACAGAAAGAAGTACGATATCATGTGGCGGCATTGTTCTCTATGTCCCGATTGGACCTCACCTTCACCCGCCAACCTACTTGTCAGGCGTTGTACCACCCTACGTGCCTAGCATCTGCATGATGAATTCCACATCCGCAACCGTGAAGTCATAGATAGCCAGCTCGGGTTGTCGAGCCCAACGTGAAGCACGAGCAATATCGCTATGGTCGGCTTCGTTGGTGCCCTCGGCGCAATCCCGCAAAAGCTGAGTCGGTGGATAGTCTGGGCGATACTCAGGCGGAACGGTGGCTGGGAGGTTATCGTCAAATGACTGCACACGATCCGACTCAAGAGAAGGTGCTAATAAGCTTGAGTAGTCAATCGACTGATGGGGCGCGAGAAAAGTATCCATGTCCTCCAACGTGAACCCCTCGGAGAAGTGCTGCTCTTCAGTCCGCATGGTTGCATCATCCTGTTCCAATTCTGGCAGACGACAGATATCTGGGATACTAGGAAGGTCATTACGCCCAGACTGAGGACGCTGATCACCGAAGATTTCAGCGTTGTCGGGGTTGAGTTTGGATGAGACTATAGCCCCTGCCTTTTGCTCGGCTGGCTGCAAGTCATTGCTGGAACCTTGCATCCCAACGCCAGCGTCAAAAGTAAATTGGAGCTCATTCGGCTGAGCCTCATGGGTAGGCAAATCTGCCGGGGCGCCCATGCTGTTTTGTGGCGTTCCGTGGTAATCACCACCCTGGATTTGAAAGTTAATAACGCCAGGTGAAAACTGCTCTAGACCCTGGGACACTGCAGACTGAACTTGCTGTGGCTGCTGTTGATAAGAATCACCAGCAACTATCTGCACACCATACTTCTTGCGCCGGCGCTCATCTACCACCTTCGCGGCTTTGGCGCCAGCGGTCTGCTTCAACAGATCCGAATATTGACGAACTGTGTGTGGGTCGGTATGCTCGCTAGTGATTTTTGTCCTACCGATGTGATCTAGGATCAATTGTAAGTCATCTGGAAACATGAAATCGACACCCTGGCTGTGCTTGTCGAAATTCTGGTTCTTCATGGCGAAGTCGAGGGCGCGCGTCAGATCGCCGGCGTCAGTACCACTCGGAAGCTTCTTCAAGCCCACCGCAAGGCTCTTGAACGGAACTGAAGCAGGAGTAATGTACTCGGGTTGGCGAGCGGCGTCTGGCAAGAAGTTATTGATTACCATGTCGTTCTCGTTCCAACCGTTTGGAGCCTTCTGAGTGGCCTTCGTCCACGTCGGAGCAACCAGGCGCATTGTCCTACGATATTGGTCCGTAATGCGGTCACGCGCCCGCTCACATTCGGTGGCAGTCACTAGAGCAAGATCGTGGTGCTCTTTGAAGATGGCAAAGTGGATGCCACCATTGATGCCATTGTTTTGAAATCGGACAGCGATGTCGCGGTTGCGGAACCAGTTCGGGAGAAGGACGATGATCTCAGTCATGGTTGCGTTGATTGGACCACCGGTGGGCAAGACGTAATCGTGGAGAGCGAAGTCACGAAGAAGTAGGTTACGCGGCTGTGATTGAGTTATCTTCGGGCGGCTATCGGACATGGGCGGTGGAGCGACATCTTCGAGAGGAAGGTTGACACCTCCTAGGAAGGGATCGATAGGGGTGCCAATGAGAGCGTCTCGGAGACGGTTCTCGACATTCTCTTGGTTGCTGCTAGAGTCCATGTTGTTCGGCGAATGCGAGGAGATCCTAGAACCGGATTGATCCATAGCTCTTGCTTCAGTAAGAAGTTGATTGAAGATTTTCGTTGGTGCAAGTAGAGTTGTGATACTGTATGAAAAAGAATATAACGCACTATGAGGGAGATCTATTTCTGCACCGAGGAGGGCGCTAAAAGAGCGAGTGAAATACATGACTAGGGCTTGGAAGGCTGTTGCTAGATTACACAGAAAGGAAAGTTACAATTTCCGTTACCTGGGCAAGGTGATGCATTGTGTTTCAACTATAGAAACTTGAGCGAACTGCGACTGACATCCCTTGCCATTTTCGAGGAAAGTTGTATCCTTGCTACGCAGTGAATTGATGGCTAGATAGAGTATTTGAACTCTGGTCTCGCTGATGAACCCCGAAGCTCTCATGCTTTAGTGGTGCCTGGGGGTCTATTCGTGGTCCATCCGCTGAATAATATGCCGACGGTTCCCAGAATCCAGGTTGAAAACCCAGCTCTGTCGTGTAAGGAAATACGCCTGAAGTACCCCATGGCGCTACCCTATTCACCGGTGGCAGATTCTCGACGTTTTCAACGTTCGCAGTCCGCCAGACCATTCCAAAGTCCACAGCATCATCGCCTGTCAAATCAATCACCTCAGCAGCTCGTGAAGCGGTTCTCACTTCTTTCCTCTTTTCTTCCAGCTGCTTCTCTCTTGTCTTCTCGGCCTCTCTCTCTTCTCCCAAATATCGCACCATTCTCTTCCTTTCCCTCTCTTCTTCGCCCAACCGCTGCGTTATCCGGCCTTGTGGTTCGTGATTGGCATCGAAGTGACACAGATATACCCGTTTCGCTTTCCGTATGTGAGTCTTTAGGTTTATTTCTGTTGGCTCCATAAGTAGCGACAAAGGCCGTGATGGTGCTAAGCTGTGAGGTGCAGTCTGCCACTCGCGGTGCCACTCGCTCGTAGTGATTGCTTCTTTGAGTCTGACGATGTCACGGGACAGAGGTAGAACGTTAGGTGTATTGGAGGTCTTCATTCGTGAGAATTGTTTTCGCGCCAGGTATTGGCGCATGTGTTCCGTTGGATGATGTCTGTCGACTCGTTCATGTCTTGGGGCTGGAGGAGGTACCGCCGCTGCAGCAACAGTCTTCCTCGGGATCCTGATGGTGTTTATTGGTCCGTCGTACCTCCGTATTTGAGCTCGTGTGTGAGGTTGCGACATAGTGATGATGTCAGTGTGGTGATCGTTCACTGAGGACGGCGCGTTGCTCGTGGTTGAGGGTACTCGTCGATACTCTACTTGATGCGATGCGGTACTTCTTGCGTAAAGCTTGAAAATCTGGCGACTGAAACTTTCAGGAAGTGACGTAAAAGCTATTGTTATTCAGTCACACGATCATGGTAAATTAAAGTTGTACCTCCATAGTGAAGTGGCGTAAGAGGTATATGGTGAATGTGAATTGCGTGTAAGACAAGGCTTCCATTGTGTGAGACTGAATTCCTATTGTATTTGACTCTAACTTCCTTTCTGTGATGTTCATTAGCAAGCGTGCCTGCCTGTGGATGGTGAACTGCACTTACCGAAGTTTGGGCCCGTTAGCGCAAGAGAGACTACAAGCGGTGAAGTGGGCATGACCCAATCAGGTTTGCGGTGATGCTAACGACACCACGTGCCAGCTCGCCTTTCGTAAATTAGACTCTCATATTTTCTCTCTGCCTGCGATATGGAAACTACTACTTCAATCCGTTTAGGAGTAGTGCGCAACCTTGCGTATCAATGCGGTGAAGCTGACTGTAGCCCATACGCGACTACGCAGCATCTGAACTAGGCCACAAGAGAACATGTTTAGAGTTTTGTAAACAAAGTTCTCGTGAGCTGATTTGATTATACAATCTTTCCATTCTTGAGTAGTTGTGGCACTTGTCTCATCTGCGGCCAAACGAGTGAGAGACAGAAGAAAAACGTTGTAAAGCCCGGAGAGCACAAATCATAAAAGTGGTATTACAAAATAACAAACGATACTGTACCACGACTTTCAGTCGCAGCAACCATGAAACTAATTCTAGCCCCGTAACAGCATCCTAAAATACTCAATGTAGTCACAAACATCTCCGCTTTTAAAGTACTTTACAGAACCAACGATAGCTCAATCAGCGTAGGCGCTTTGGTGATCCTCTTCTCTCTTATGGCGATCATGAAAGCGATGCAGAGTAGTCATCAGGCAGCATATACTCATTTCATCGTCACCATATACGTGGGAAAATATCATCTGGTTCAAAAATCAACTCTATAATTGCTAAAATAAATGCTATGCTATGCAAACAGGCACTAAACTGCCTAGAACGGAATGGTCATGATCACTACCTTCCCATACGGGAGATATGATAAACAATACCGATACAAAGCCTGACCAAATACAGGTTCCCATACTCCAAAAAGTGTAGCGCTGCCAAGAGTAAATATTAACCACGGAATAAAGGTAGTGCCAATTATGTTATGGCAAATAGCCCACTAGTCGTGGTAAATATCATCGTCGTCGAAGGAATCGTAATCGTCCATCTCTTCATCCTCGACTACATCAACCCCCAAAGCAGCATCGATGTTATAGTTGCCCCCAAAGCGGTTGTGACGTCCCGAGGTACGCGAGGGTGTCATCACTTTCTTCTTCTTATTCTCCTTAGACGGACCCTGATATATGTCTGAATCTGAATCGGAGTCAATATCAGCGGCAATGAGTTCGTTCCGCAGGCGGGATGGAGGGGGCTTGGAACGGGTGGATGGGGCTCGAGAAGGCGTCTTAGTTGAAGCTACCTTGCGCTTTTTGCCCTTCTTGTTAAGAGCGTTGGAATCGCCGTCAGACGCGGTGTCCATATCCTCCTCTTCGTCTGAATCAGCCTTCTGCTTCTTCAAAAGACGGCCATTACTATCGCGCTGACGACTAGCAGCGTACATCGCGCCGTTTAACTTCTTCGTAGAGGTGTAGCGTCCAACAATGCTCGCATCTTGGTGGTCGAGTTGGACAGGCGCGGGACCACGAGGATATCTAGAGAGGTGAGCATCCTGCGGAAGCTGGGAGACAAGATCTACAAAATCTTGAGGATAAAGCCAGTCCTCTTCAGGGTGATCAACGCAGTACTGGACACAGCGCGTCAAATCCAAGGCGTCGTAACCGGAAGGCATGACCTTCACACCCTTCATAAGGTCCCGAAACAAGATGTTCTGTGCTGATTCCTGAGAAATATTAGTAGCATCGCGCTTATAGTTGTTGGACGGTGTGCGGAAACCAGCAACACTAACGCTTGCTGGGTTAAAGCCGATGGGCTTCTGGATCTTCTGGTGGACAGATACAGACCAACCTTCGTACACCGGATCTGTGAGTGCCCGCTTATCCATCGGTGCTTTCATCATCCGGTAGACGCTGTTGTTTTCTATATTCCCGGCGGGCATGTTGCGGAAGTGGTTGATCATTCCTGCGAGGGTGGCAGAGAATGCACCGTTGAAAAGCGCGCGATCGATGACATCCCAGGATTTGATGGATTGCGGCAAGAAAGCAGTCATCTCCGCAAGGGTGATGTTACCATCCGGGAAGTCTAGATGGGCGGAAGGAGCGTCTGCCAGCTTGTCGTAGTTCGCTGCCGCACGGCCGGTCTTCTTCTTCTTGGGAGAGGATGTATCATTCCCGGAATTAGCAGCATTTCCAGGAAGTGCTTTTGTCTTTGTGAACCTATTCACCGTGCTCTCTGGGCGTGCTGATAATTCTTTATCAGTACTAGAGACTTGGTAGATAGGAGGCGCCACAACACGGAAGCCGTACTTTTGGACCTCGCACCGAAGAGGAAACCACTGCGGCTCCTCAGGAATATTATCCTCCTTCTTGTAGTTGTCACCACCCTCTGGCTCTGAAAAGCCATTGTAATACCGATGGGTAGCCTTGCCGAGACGATGCTTATTGTAAGCGTCTAGAATCCGCCACTCAATACGCATCTGGTCATGTAGTACCTGCATAGGGTCTACTTCCTGCAGGTTACATTGCTCGAGGCCCTCCATCACTTGAGACTGGAGCATCTCGCACAAATCAGGGGCGGCGGCGTAGCGACGACCAACCTCTAATTGCGCCGCGTCCAGCATATTCTGGACCGCACCATGCGTCAAGTCGCCAGTTGCTGGTTCGATGGACATGATCGATTGTTGCTCATTAGCAAAACGCAAAGCAGATGTTGTGAGCATGTTTGTGGAGTTTTGAGAGGACATAGTAGTAGATCGAGTGGTTGGAGAGCAATGACAACAAAGTGAGAAATTCCAGTACTTTTAAGCTCAGGGTAGCGCCGCTGGCACTGTGAAACGTACGTTGTAGTCTCACTAAAAGTGTAACGAGAGCGATGTATCGAGTGAACGGAGGAAGCAACACTGCTGAAACGACATTGTAGAGAGTCGTTGGAGGCATGAATGACGTTGTGTATATAGAAAGATGAGTAAAATATAAAAGAAACATAACTTAATGAATTGACAATGAGACAAAAGCATTCCATTAACAATGTCGGCTTATATGACTTCAGCCAGATAACGAAGTCGTCTGCTTCTCTAGGACAAGTAGGTAAGCCATACATATATAAAGACGGATAGAAGTAGAATTGTCCAAAGAATCCTATTTACGCGTCGCAATGATTGCGGTGGAGCGTGAAAGTTGAGCAAACTTAGCGATGTGGAACACCAGGAAAAATACGTCCGCTTCGTCTGATGCTGATTCTCCCCACGTAGAACTTAGAAATTCAAACAACCGCATGGAGAGCCAGTGCCTAATGAAGGCGCATGCGACGTTGGAAAGGGACAGGATTACCATTGTACCAACTAGACGCCTTGAGTAGGGCGCGAGCGGCCGCTCTAGATACATTTTTTCGAATCTATAAGCGGTATTATTCTGGATCTGTGAAGGTTCAGATACCTAAGCTCAACAAGAAGGGTGGTGAGACGAGGCGGCGACGTCTGCCCAGTGACGTATTCGGCGAGATCGTGGGGAATACGCTCAAGCCTCAAATGGCTTAGTGTTGTCGTCATACTTGGCATAGTCACTCACGACTCTTCCAGAACATCAACCTCCATCTACACAGCGTCATCCGATACCGTGCATCGTTGCAGTACCATCTAGTGTAACCTGAGCTCCGACTTCATTAGCAAGGCTGCCATTGAATGTTGCAATTTAACCTATCTTTCAAGGTCGTAGCAGCGATACGACCCACCATCTAGGAGCACGCTCAACGATGCGTATGGGCAACAAACACGGGGAGCAGCCTTTTCCTTTCATCGATAAATGGCTCCTTCTTCCCTTTACTATCTCGTACAGTGGGAAGTCGTGATGAAAGTCAGCAAAATGACGTTTGTTCCCCTCCTGCATGCCCAGCAGCACCTAGTTCGGAAATGGCAGGTCAAGACTATGTCTACATGGAATAGCGTCGCGGGAAGCCTTCGTCCATGTTTATCCGGACCCATACTCCACATGTACCACGTAACTGTGCGCACGTTATACTGCCAATATTGACCGTCATCGGTAGAAACGGCGATTATCAGGCCGCCCAGGGCCTTAGGCCTCCAACCAGCGAGGTTGGGGAGAGGGGTATAAGAGGTTGACTGCCAGAATAGAAGAAGTCCCGCCTCTCCTATCTGCTACCCGTGAATCAGAGGATCGCAGAATCATGAGGTTCGCACTCAACTTTGCTTGGCTCTCGCTCGTTGCTGGTGCCACGGCAACTTCATACGATGGCTACCAGGTCCGCCGCGTGAAGACCGGTACACAGCTAGCATCGGTGAAGCAGAAGCTTTCGACCATCTCTCATGAGACCTGGGACCGAGTTCATGGCCATTGGGATGTTCTGATCTCCCGTGATCAAATTGGCGCGTTCAACGCACTTGGGCTCAACGCCCGAACTCTACATGAGGACCTGGGGCATTCAATTACCAAAGAAGCCCATGTAAAGGGATCCTGGAAGAGGCAATCGAATCACACCGGTGGCGACGATCCGTGGTTTGACAGCTACCATCCATATGACGATGTACGCACCCCCCATATACGAACCATAAGGGATATTTCCACTGACTCTACGCCCACGATAGCACGTTGAATGGTGGCAAGAACTGCAGAAGTCTTTCCCGCAGAACTCAAACTGGACGAGCTCGGGCACGTCCTACGAGGGACGTGACCTCTTCGGAGTTCATCTGTGGGGTGCCAGCGGCCCAGGAAAGCCTGCCGTCTTATATCATGGTACAGTTCATGCCAGGGAATGGATCGCGGCTCCGGTAAGACCTGGATATATACGATTTCCTTCGGCAACACTAACGATGGCTACAGGTAATTGAGTATATCGCGAAACAGCTTATTGACGGATATAAGGCCGGCGATAATGTGACTCAAGCCTTCTTGAACAAATATGATTTTTATATTTTTCCCTTCGTCAATCCTGATGGTAAGCTAGACATACAGTCATCAATCGCCCTCACTCATGTGCTATAGGGTTTATCTACACTCAAACGAACGACCGCCTCTGGCGCAAGAACCGCCAGCCACCGCCAGCCAAAGCTCGTAACCAAACATGTATCGGCCGCGATATCAACCGCAACTGGGAAACCAATTGGGATGCTACTCCTCGTGGAGCCTCACCCAATGAATGCTCCCAAACTTATCGCGGAGAAAAGCCCCGCGATGCGCCTGAAAATGCAGGTTTGGATGACTTCGCCCGCAAACTCCGCGACTCGCAAGGTATCAAGCTTTTCATCGACTGGCACAGCTATAGCCAGCTCATTCTTAGTCCTTTCGGCCACAAGGAGACACTTTACGCACCGGAGTTGGGCAAGTGGACAAAAGCTGCTGCGTTGGTAAGCGAGGCCATCCGTGACGGATCTTCGAATGCGACGACCTTCACCTTTGGACCAAGTGGAGCAGTATTATACCCGACCACAGGTTCAGCTCCGGATCATCTATATACCATCGGGCGTGCCGAGTTCTCGTATACGATTGAATTGCCCGATTTTGGTGACTTTGGGTTTGTGTTGCCGCCAGAGAGGATTAGGCCTGCAGTTGAGGAACAGTGGATTGGTCAGCAGGTATTGTTCAGCTTGTTGGATGAGGAGTTCTTTGACGAAACGGGCCCGGCGATCTTTACTATTTGAGGGCGCATAAACACCTTGGGGCAAGCGTGCTCAATGTTCTTAGACTTGCCAGACAACTCAATATCTATCCGGCACTGCGTATAATTATGATGCTGTTACGAACTATTGCAACTGAAATGACGCTCGTTAACTTTTGAGACGATCAATAATTGACCTAACAAGTCCTAAAAAAGTACTTGTCCGCCCACTTAATCTATGCGTCAACTCTGTTCTACGCACGCACGCTTTAGTAAGACCTCGATCCTATGTTTCTCTCCAACAAGAACTAACAGAATAAATGCCACCTTTTCTTACATTTACCTAATGCTTACATACTTAGTCACCGTGACCTGATCAGCGCAGCGCTTGTGCGACGTTGAGGTGAGGGTGAAGGCGAGATTGAAATCGCAGGACAGGTGCTTTAACAATGTTCTTAAGTATCTCCTGCTCACACTCATCATCATTATGAGAGCGATTCTCATTAAATATTAGCCAGTTGCAGTACTTGCAAACTAAAACACAATGCCTAAGTCTTCCAACGACTCTACAGCTACCATTTTTTCATCGGGAGCCACAAACGTGGAGATTAACGACAACATGGGGAATACGTACCATACGCCACCTCCAGGGACGGAGCAATACCTCAACTTCAGTAAGTCAATTAAAATCTCGAGGCGGAGGTTGCTTAGACTGACTATCTGGCATCAGGCAATGAAAACTCGCCCCAAAGCCAACGAGAGCCGGACCTAGATCTTGCCAATCCATTTTCGCGTGGTGTGCCAGAACCTCATACGCCTACGCCATCACGATCGTTGAAAAGCTGGCACGGTTTGCTGTCTCCGGACACACCGACATTTGGCAACAATACTTGTGATACGCTTCCCGCCCCGGCAAGCCATCATGAATTAGGGAAGCAAAGCTATGCGCCTGCCCAAATTACGTGCTCTGAGGCACATGGCCTACAGAAGCCGGCTTGTGAGCCATTGTCACCACAGCTATCATCAGCCTTCAGCAACGGTGCCTCTAGTACGCTTTCAATAGTGCAAGGACGGCAGCAGACATCCACCAAGATTACCATCCACGAGCGGCGCTGCCAGCCTGAGGCTGGAACAGCTCAAGAAGTCATAGAGAGCGACGCACATCTCGCTCTTGAGCTCGACGCAACCAAGAGTCCTACAGCTCTACGTCGGAGCAGCAGAATCACCTCCAAAGCCAAAGCACAAGGTAACACAAGCTCAACGACCCTTTTCCTACATGAGCTAATGCCCACTCTTCCAATACAGATACTATTCCGATTGCAGCTCCACCTGCTCGGAAAAATGCGAAGCCCGCTCCTGTGGCACAAGCTCCCGCTCCGCCCGAGTTCAGCGTCGTACCTTTCAAAGCAGACCCCATTCCATTCTCAGGTCTCCCTGCTGTCCATTCTCTCGACTGGCAGCTTCAATATCCTCCGGGTGGGAGCACCCACCCCTCATACCCGTTCCCAACTCCCGATCCCCGCCTGGTCTTCCATGAGCACCTCGTCCCTTTCAAAGACGAGCTACCAGACCTCTCCCAAGTACCAAATTTGGTGCTTCCGGTGGGCTGGAAGCACGTGTCTTGGTCCGGCCTACTTCCTATCGCTTTCGATCCGTATCGACAGGCGTTTAAGCTGACACCAGTGGGTCCAATGCCGCTTACTTCCGAAGAGCTGCATCAAAATGGGCTATACAAGTATGTTCCCGGCGGTGCAGTGCATCCAGAGACCGCACATCTTCCGGAAATGATGGTCTTCAGCGACGGTTCGGATGTGGATATATATAACTGGGAGGGTGTGGACTGGGTGCTGCCTTGGGCTCAGATTTCTCCTCCTCCTTGCGCAGCCGTGTCGCATGGTATTTACAGCGGTACAACGTCACAGAACGCATCTCCTACCTCTGCCATTATCACATATCCATGGCGAGAGTCGCGCGATTGCCCAAATCAAATCTTCGACCTTGCGGATGCGTGGCGATGGCTGGAAGGCAAAGAGGAGCAACCCAACTCAGACTTCGTGCCCTCGTCTACGAAGCAATGGTGGGGAATGGGTGCTTATCGATCAAATCGGAAACTGAAGTCTCCCATTCCAGAGCTAATGATGCTTGCGGCCCGTTCCAACCCAGAAACGCCGAATGAGAAGCCGAATCCAGTACTCCATAATCAAGACGGCCGTGAAATTCGGAAAAACAATCTGTTTTGCCCATTCAAGAGCGTGGCAACTCCAATGAACGTAGACATCACAATGCTTGTGGACACCGAGTTCACGATCAAAGAGCTGCTGTGCTATTTCCCCCAGCATTACAATTGGGGGCATGCCGCCGATCGACTTGTGCGGGCGGGAATGTTACCGAGCTTGGTACGGGACATGATAAATATGACACGAGGACTCCTGGGCGAGGTGGCTTTGAAGAACAGTGTCGTTTCATCTGCGATTAATGTGGCTAAGAGAAGGGTTTTGATCAAGAGAGAGACGGATGAGGATGGAGATACGGTAACGATACCAGAGCCAGACAACGAGAAAGTCACGAACTACACGTCTGAGGGCTGGACGTACGATATTTGGGAGAAGATTGACTACCCTATCCTCGCACTCGCTCACGGTCTAGTAGACCTCCCGACTGGATGTGACGCTGGTCCAGTTACTGCGCTTATCCAGTGGTGTCGAGAAAATTCGCGTTATACGGCCTTGATCAGCGAGATACCTATGCTTCTAAAAGAAGCGGGTATCAAGTCGCTTATAGAGCTATCTGATAGCGGATGTCCGGATAAGGAGTTCCCACCGAGATACGCTGAAGCGATGAAGAAAGATCAGAATAGAGTCCGCCAGAGCTTGAAAGACAAGAAGCATGGACTGCTAGAAGCTGTCGACAAGGAAATGGCAAAAAAGAGAAGGGTCGGTTAGGTGATTAGCCGACACCGACACTTCCGATCGAGCTCAACAACGGGAGTAGGGTGAACGACAGGAGGTGCTTGGACATGATTGAGATATTTGGGATTTTTTTGGAAGCGTCGTTTCCGGACTTATGGCCTAGCAGAAGTCTCATGCAATATGGTAGTACAAACTTCGAGAAGATGGTTGCCGATACCATTGACTGCAAAAGTCCGGAGCATTTCCTTGCTAAATCTGATCACATACTGGCAAGGTTGCAGTGAATGAAGCAGTATACATGAGATAGCAATATTCTCGCAATAATCCGTATGATTATGTGCGATCCTTTTGATTTCTTCATGGTTGGGCTTTGGTGCATCGATGCACATGGACTAAAGCGCCATGCTAGCAATAGTGGCATATTTTCGCGACACCAATATATACAAGTAGCAACAATTGCGTTCCAGAGAAGTCGGAGCTTCACGGCTATCAGAGCTTCCCAGAGACAATGGATTGAATGCTTCAAACTGCCTAAACTCATTTCACTGCAGGCAGTGCATGAAGGGTTTGCTTATAGAATCTCAAGCCCACACTAACGTCGTCAGCGTTATCATGGCGAAGTCAACTCTTAGATAAACTTACAGCAGGTGCAGGCGAAGCACACCCACCCTTCGAACCAAGATAGCAGCCCATTGCAGCCGCGTGGTTCATCAAGCATTTCTACGCACTCGGTTAGCATTAAGACCTAACAATATGCCTAGATGACGCGCGCTGGAAAATGAGACTGTTTAAAGAGACCATATTTAGGCCTCGAAGCATTTTATTGCGTCTTCCGTTTTGCCAACTCCTTATATTCGATAAAGCCACCATGTGCTCTTTGAAATCGGCTTACCTCATTCTCGTTTAGCAAATCCATCGGCACGATCGGCCTCGCACAATCGCAACCGAGCTTGAATGTCGGTGTCGGCTCCTTGTGAGGGTTCTTCCTTGTCCGATTGCCTTTCTTAGTCGCGTTGTGATGCTTCCCGGGCTTTCCGCTATGGACAGGAACAAGACTGGCTTGGGGTTGGGCCCACGGGTACGGTGTGGCAGATACCGCGACGGCGAGTATTAGAGCTACCAAGAAGGTGCGCATCGTGATAATCTGGACGTTGACGATCAAAGCGAGTACTTGTAATAGGAATTCGCTAGAAGTTGAGACAGACGTCGAAGATGGCCAAGAAAATATGGTCGAGAATCAGACAGCTTTTGAGAAGAAGTCGCATTGCGCCACGCGGCCAGAGGATTCTTCTACCGAAGCTTTGCATGCCAACTACGCGTTTCAATTTAGCTTGATGAGTTCCAATCTGGGTAAGGATAGTTGTCAGCCAGTGGTAATACGTCGGCTAAAGTGGTAATTCCCGATGTGGTCGTCCATGCTTGCGTTACTTCGTTTTGATTGGCTATAGCGATGAAAACCTGGGGGACAGGGAAAAGAAGCCGGCAATACTGGAGTTCCTGAAAAGTAGCAGAGCCTTTCGGAAGCTCATATAGTCTGGTTTACATGTCCCGTTTGCGAGATCACTATTGTTGCGGTTACCGTTAACGATTTCATTCGTGTGCACGAGTTCTATCGTTGCTTGGTATTTCCACCTCCACCAAAACATTGAGACAGTATCCGTGACGAGATAGTGGAAGCCCCTAAGACGATACCGAAATATCCGCACCTGAGGAACGAGACAATTATCCCACGTGTTGTTGGCTGGTTCTATTAAGAGCCACCACCGACACCATTATGGAGGCTCAGTTCAGTTCCAAATCATATGCCTAGAGACGTAGGAGCAAAGAATGAATTCGGCCGAAACGTTGCTATACTACAGAGAAGTAAACTGGGCAGCTAACCAACTTCTCTCTGGTAGACTTCTACTTCCACTGCGTATCCACTGTAGCCCCGGTCGCGCAACCCTTCGGCACGGTGTACACTCGGTTAGCACCAGATTCATACGTAGCAGCACCATTGCTATCGACCTTTATGAACTTGTACTCAAAGCTTGTACCCGCCGGCAGATTGATATTTGCCGTCCAGAGGGGATTTGCAGCGGTATACTTAGATGCAGAAAGCGCTGGAGCAGAAGCTGTATTCCAATTGCCCAGCTGTGAGATCGAGCCGACAATCTTCACTGTCTGACCGAGCGAGGTTGTGGTCTTTGAATTGAACGTCACCGCGACGGTTGGAACAGGGGTTGCACATCCGTTAGGCACGGCAGTTGACGTGGGCCTCGTCGATGATGTTGGAGCCTTACTCGAAGCCGGTGGAGTGGAGCCACCTGAGCCCGTGATCTTGATATCCGCACACGTCAAATAGATTTGCGGTGTCTGAAAGGAGTTCCACTTGAACGACAGCAAGGTGTGGTTGCTTGTATAGTTTGGAATCTTGATCTTTGAGCTCACGGTGTATCCACCCGCAATACTCGTAAAGCAAGAGTTCAGTGCCGCGTTGTCGACACCTTTGCATCTGGGGCCGTCGTTGAACCCCTTGCAGGTGAACCAATCATTCCTCCAGCACGGCTGGCCCTGTTGGCAGTCCGGATTGTATCCACAGGTCTGACCAGCGACATCGGTACACTTCAGCTCTCCCGCCCTGAAGCAGTCTTCAGCAGCCTGCTTCTCCGCCTCGGTGGGCAAATATCCCGGTGTCAAGAGCTTGTCTACGAGAGCTTGATCCTGGCAGATTCGGTAAGTGAACATGCCGCCGTGGTCACCGTTGGCGTCGACACACCATTGTACGTCGACGGTGGAACCACCTGTATAGGTAATGACGGGTTCGGAACCCCAACGGGGGCCGGGCTGGTTGTAGTCGACAGATACGCGAGCGTTGTAGCCGCAGGGGCCGCTGCGACCTACTTTCGCAGAGTCGAGGTCGGGCCATGCGGTTACCGGTTCGAGGATTGTGCATTCGGGACATGTGTCGGCCTTGGACTGGGCATTGAGTCCGGTTCGGCTCATGGGAGAGGAGAGATAGCCATGGGCCTGAACGCCGACCGCGACGGCGAGAAGTTGGACCAAGGATGCACGCATGATGACTGAAGTTCCGCAATGATTTGGACAGAACACAGCTGTCAAAGTCGTACAGGTTGAAGTAAATGAAGTTCCCGTAGTCGGTAGCTATGGGTATCTCGTGGGATACTCTCCTGGCCGGATTATATACGCAGTTCACTCCGGCCAGCTTCTCAGTGGATTCCAGAAGCCATTTTGTTCCATCTTCCAGGACCATTTTCGGGTTCTATCTCGAGGCGCATGTTATTGGCAGGTTGTCGGAACGAAGCTTGATATGTGGTGGTAATATAGTCACAAGAACTTCGAGATAATCTCCGGATCGCACCTTGATCCATATCCGGCGTTTGGCATACTTTAGATCGTGGGGCCCCACACTCTTCGGGACCTGGTACGATCTTGATCATCCAGCTCCGTGATCAATCATTTCGCTTAGGAGGCCAACTACCAGTAGACACTCACACACCTAGGTCATCCTTGTTTTATGTTTATGCTTAGCGTTCGGACGTACGCCATCTGGGAAGGGTTGCAAGGCCTTTGGCGTATCATTGGATCAATGTCGGAAACGAAAAGCGCTCGTCATGCAAAACGTCCTGGCAAACGTGAAAATGTAGTCACGAGGAGCGAAAAACGTTGAACGGGCCGCCCCCTAGATTAATGCCCACGAGGCAAAGTTCCGGATTGCGGGGCTCCGCTAAATTTAAGACCCGGGCCCGGCACAAAACCTTGCCTAGCGCGCAAATGCCGGGTATGTCATCATGCGACATCACTCTTTTCCCCTGAAACTCCAGTCGACCCTCGGAAATGAAACTAAAAGCGGGATGGTGAGCATCGCCACATAGTGTGGTCCTTCATTTCGCAGCTTCCTCTTCCAGGCCCACAACCGATCTCTGAACCCCGCATATTTGTTTCATCGTCCACGAGATACAATTTAGGGCTGTCTACTCGGTCCGACAGATCGCCCTCTTGGATACCAAACAATACGTTTCTATTTGACTTGTCACATGTCGGACCGTGATGGTGGGTGAGGTGCATCGAACGAACTTCTGACCACCTTCGCGAACCTTGGGCGTCGTCGATCAAGACCGGGAGAGCTGAGGTAACGAGAAGCCATTCTCCAAACGTATCGAGGTCCTGAGTGTCATTCAAATCTTACTTGCGGTAGTGTTGGCAGCCTTGAGCGCGGCAGTTCTATAAAGTGCCGGATGCATCTCATCTAAATATCCACATCAAGAAGGTGCCAGCTTCAAACGTCTTGGGTTGCCTGGACATCTGTCTCGCTAATGATGTTGTTCATCAACGTCATCCTCGCCGTCTTCTTTCATTTCGCCAGCCTCATCACAGCAGCAGACACCAACGCTTGGAAGTCTCGCAGCATCTACTTCGTCCTCACCGACCGCATTGCGCGCAGCAATAGCGATAATGGCGGTGGCTCTTGCGGAAACTTGGGAAACTACTGTGGTGGCACGTTCAAGGGCCTTGAGTCCAAGCTTGACTACATCAAAGGTTTGGGGTTCGATGCAGTCTGGATCACGCCTGTTGTTGCCAGTACGTATAGAACCCTTTGATTATACCGATGGTATAGGACTCTGTTGTTGACAGGATGGACAGACAGTGCTGGTGGCTACCATGGCTACTGGGCGCAAGATCTCTACGCGGTCAACTCAAACTACGGTACTGCAGCCGATTTGAAGAGTCTCGTAGCCGCCGCTCATGCAAAGGTATCTATTCTAATCGTCCCTCCGCCATTTCATCTGCTTACCAATCGTAGGGCATATATGTCATGGTCGATGTCGTCGCAAATCACATGGGCCAAGCCGCGATTGCCGACAATCGTCCCGCGCCCCTAAACCAAGCCTCCTCCTACCACGCAGCATGTGATATCAACTACAACAATCAGGCTTCCGTCGAATCATGCCGCATCGCCAATCTCCCAGATGTCAACACCCAATCTTCTGAGATCCGCTCCCTATTTAACACTTGGATCAAATGGCTCGTAACCGAATATGCATTCGATGGTGTACGAATCGACACCGTCAAACATGTCGAGAAAGACTTCTGGCCTGGTTTCTCATCCGCGGCCGGCGTCTATAGTATCGGAGAAGTGTTTGATGGAAATCCAACCTATCTCGCAGATTATGCGAAACTCATGCCTGGGTTACTAGACTATGCGACATACTACCCGATGAATAACTTTTACCAGCAGAAAGGATCAGCCCAGGCATTGGTAGATATGATGAACACCGTCAAGGATACGTTTCCGGATCCAGCAGCCCTAGGCACTTTCCTTGACAATCACGACAACCCACGGTGGCTGAACCAAAAGAACGACCAAACCCTTCTGAAGAACGCTCTAGCCTACGTCATACTGTCGAGAGGTATCCCCATTCTATACTACGGAACTGAGCAAGGCTACGCTGGAGGAGCTGATCCTGCCAACCGCGAAGACCTTTGGCGAAGTAGCTTCAATACGAATGCAGACATGTACCAGGCCATCAAGAAGTTGACAGCTGCGAGAAAGGCGGCAGGTGGACTGGCTGGAAATGACCATACGCATTTGTACGTAGCAAGCAACGCGTACGCATGGAGCCGAGCCAATGGCAACCTTGTCGTTCTCACCACAAATGCTGGAAGCGGTTCGAATGCGCAACATTGCTTCAACAGTCAGAAGGCGAACGGGCGATGGACTAATGTCTATGGCAACGGTGCTACAGTCACTGCTGATGGCAGCGGCAACCTTTGCGTCAGCGTAACAAACGGCGACCCTGTTGTTCTCGTCGCATCCTCAGGTACACTGCCTACGACGCCTACGCCTACGACTCTCCGAACCACAGGCACTATCCGACCTACCGGAACGGCGTGCCCAACGGCAGTTTCTGTCTCGTTCACTCATCGTATTGCGACAGTCGTTGGAGACACAATCAAAATTGCCGGCAACACCGCACAACTGGGGAACTGGAACCCTTCCAACGCGCCCACGCTCTCAGCTGCGTCATACACGTCTAGCAATCCAGTTTGGACGATAACGTTGCCTCTAGCAGCAGGGCAAGCCGTACAGTACAAGTTCGTGAAGGTATCGAGCTCTGGCACAATCACGTGGGAGAGTGACCCGAATCGGGCCTATGCGGCGCCGGCTTGCCAGGCAAGTGCGAGCGTGAGTAGTACATGGCAATAAGTGGGAACTAGGATGTCTGGACATGAATTCATGATTTGCGCTTTTAGCTGCTCATGCGATCATTTGCTAGAACTCAGCCCATGCGATCAAGTTTTTGCTATTCCTGCAATCACATTTCGAAAGCCATGCATGCAATATAGCCCAAAGAATATAAAACGTCTATTCGTCTCACTACGCAATGTAGGGTTCTTCGAAGCCTTCCAAGTATGGTGATTTGGCTTGATGACTTAGTTGCGAGCTTTGCTTTCACTCTCAGCAATAACTCCCAAATCCGGCTGGACCTCGTCGGAAATGCTGTGGACCCTGGCTTTCACTCTTCAAAGTATAAACCCCACGCAATGTAATATTGCGAGTTTCTTTCGAACTACATCTCCCTCGACTCACCATCCGAACAGAACGAGTCTCAACTCACAAGAACATCTCAACTGACCCCACTTCAGCTTTGTTATTCGGGCGAAACAAAGTCCGTGGCAAGCCTTGCATATCACGCACGGTGCGCATTGATTAGCACACGAGTTTTCATTGAAACAATCTCAATCATGGTGAGTCCACCCGCATGCAATCCCTCGCAAGAGTTAGCTAACGTATATCAGGGGTGCCGATCCGAGCACTGGACGCCCGAGAATCGCGCTGTGCGTCTGCTCCGCCAGCAATTGCAGTTCCGCAGCATCAGCGCACGATGGCCAGAAATACTGCGGGAATTGAAAACGCGGCTTCTACGAAATCGAATTCTGGCAGCCTTTCAGAAGAAGAACAAATTCTACAAGCAAGTAATGAAGACGAGGCGCAAAGTCCGAGCTTGGAAGAAGCAAGCTAGGAAGCTAGGTACAGAACTAGTGGAATTGAACAAGAAACACACTGCGGATCCTACGTCCGTCACGATTGCAGACTGGGATGAAGCCGTCAAGGGGTCGAGGGGAAAGCTGCGGTATATTCTCTGTGCGAAGTATCCCCGCAAGGATTGGCCGACTGGCGTCCCATACCTTAACGTGATTGCGCTAAGAAAGTGGCAAGCTAAGATGAGAGCCGCAAGTCAAGGCGCGAAAGCGAAGAGCAAGAAGGTAATTCAGGCGCGAGTTCCAACGGAGGAAACAGGGTCCCAAACAAAGACGCGCGCGCAGCTGAGTTCTACAGAGCAGTACTACCTTGGAATGGCGGAACGAGATGCCGAGATCAAGAGGCTAGAGTACTACCTGGCGCAGTGGGAGAAGTCACACGTTCTCATAGAGCGATGTCGGATGGATCCCACAAGTGTCAAAGTAAAAGAGTGGGAAGAAGCCACGAGGGGAACAGATATCTTGGAGAAGAGCGAGAACATTTCCCGGTTGGTGGAGCTTGCGCGGATGCAGGAGGCTGGGGAGATTGATACGAACGCCGAATGGGACAGAATCACGCTCACATATAGATCCAGGCAAAAGAAGTAGGTCTAGGGTAAAGGGTAGTTTCCACAGAAGTGGAAAGATGAACGTTGCTGCCCAATCATCCTTCAGTCATGGTTAGATAGGAAGGTATCAACTCTGGTGCTGTCTTCAATCTGCACTTGCGTCTTGAGGTAGCTGTAATAAGGAGTATGGCTGGCTCAAGCGCAACTCTGTCATGGAAAAAAATCATCTATACTACTCTTGTGTCCGTGTGTATACATGCAATGCTAAATAACCCTACATGTCTAAACATATAATCATCGATCAGGGCACAGAGCCGCATTACGATCTCTGTTAAGAAAAGACCATCCGAATTCTTCGCAAGAATGCACCAAATATAATAAGATTAATCTACTATGAAGGAATTAAGCGTATATATATATATATATAGTCTAAATAAATTAGCAGCAATAGCGTTACGTATTTTTCAACCCCCAGTACACAACTCCTAATCTTACAACATCCTATATTCTACATCCCAACCTCTCCCCAAGTCCTCAGTTCATCAACTTGGCACACCCTCGTACTCCCACCCACCCACCAGCCTTCTCTTCCTCCCCCTCTTATCCTCCCTCCGGTTCGCCGCACACTTGACAAAAAAAGTCAGCGCCGCTAGCACGAAGATAATAACCGCCGCTATAGTCGGCACAACCACGACACGCGTCGGATTTATATCCATTCTGGATAAGTACGGACAAGTGCCGTTCAGACCAATGACCCAGCAATCAGGGGTGCTTAGTTGGTTGAGGTCAATGTAGATTGCATCGTCATTAGGAGCTGTTTGGCGATGGGATTGGAGCGCCGCGAGGAGATGTGCATTTTCCAGCGCGGTGTGCGGGATGCTGAATTGGTACGGGGTGCGGCAGGCGGAGGCGGCGCCCTCATAGTTGGAGTCGCTTGAGGATATTTGCCAGTTGTATGGTTGTGAGGGATCTTGGCATGCGACGCGATGGCGGTCCACACAGTCTGTCACGCGCCATCGACCGGGATAGGGAGATATAGTCATGATGACACAACGATTAGCTGTTGTCCCGAGATTCTTGGAAGTGGCATTCAAGGGTTCACCAGGAGCAAAGGACCACAGCGACGAGTGAACGAAGTCGGCATATGGCAAAGGATTCTTGTCGGCCGTTGTATTGGCGAGGGACTGGTTTAGGAACGGGCTCAAGCCGCAGGAGGTAAGGTTGGTGATTGACGGGATGGGTGCCATCAGATCGGGGTTCGCGTTGATGTCGAGCGATTCTGGAATGGAGATGGCCCATGATGAGTTTGTCTTTGACGTCACGGTGCTCTCTGAGGAGGCGAACAAACATCCCGATGACAGCCGTCCGGCAAAGTCGATGGATGTCTCGGCCACATTGGTTATTGTTCCTGGCGGGAAAATGAAGTCGATGTCAGGTCCAATGTTATAGTACTGCATCTGTGGATCGATAGTGCCGAAGCTGGTCACAACTCGGTATAGTTTTTGGAATTCCATAAACGCCTCACTTGGCCACCCATTCTGTGTAAACAGTTGCCCATCAACATTTGTTGTGACATCGTAGTATCCTACTGCGGGACGGTTGTTCCAGTTAACTTGGTACCATGATTCATTCAAGTTCGCACGTTGATCTCGCAAATGAGATGGTGTGTATGTCTCGCCGGTCAGGTTTCCCTTCACGATATCGCTTAGGAACGCTCCAGATTCTGGCAGCTGGTCTTGCGAGAGTAAAGGCGCTGGACCATCTGGGTCTGTCAGGGAGGATGCTGCATGTAAGTTGAATGTAAGTAGAGTGATGGCAGCACCAGTAGTAGTGGCCGTATCCTCTAAGAAGTCCCCTAGCAATGCCGTAAGCAATTCCAGTGTCGTCAATGAAGTACAGTTGTAGCTGCCAATCTGCGTCAACGGTGGACCGTCGGTAGTTGGAAATGTTATAAGTGTCGGTCTCGCTGCTACACTCGGGGAAGCTGTAGGGTTTATCGCGGAAGGTGAGGAGGCTGTCGATGACGCTTCCGCAGGTGCCGAAGCTGTCTCGGAGGTAACTTGACGTCGGTCAAACCCAAGTTGTCCAGGAGGCACAGCAGTAGACTCTTGAAGTCTTGCAGATGTAGTTTCTGTGGATATTGTGACAGTTGGGCTGGAGGCTACGGAGACTGTATCACCATTCGTAGGCTGTTGTACTGGGCATAGGCTCCATCCCGTTTGAAGTGGATCCCAATAGACGTCTATTTCAAACCTCCTAAAGCCGACGCCGAGGAGGTTGGAAAAGCATTTTTGGAAGGCGTGATGCTCATACTGCTTATTGCTGAAGCACGCTTGTCTTAGGGACACAGCTGGCACGGTTTGAAAGTTGATGGGCACACGTAGCCCGACATCTCTTTGAGCCTAGTTACCTGTTAGACCCTGGGCCAAGAATATTCCAGGGATTCGGCTGATATAGTAACGGCACTTCAAGCTGCAGGAAGGGGGCATAACCCGGCTGAGGATAGGGTTGCACACATCATGTGACACAAACGCAAGACTAGGGCATCATTCACGTACCCTTAGGTTTTCACTCCAAGGCTGTATCCAACGCGTATCGACAGCGGCTTGGTCCGGGTCATACAACTTGTTACCCGACATTCCCGGTTCCAACCATCGAAACGCGTAACGTGTCACACCTCGCGTGCAACTGTGCAGCGGAGGCCCAAATCCGAATGCGAAGGGGTATCTTTAGAAACTGGTAAACAACGGCGAACCGGTCGTATGCAAGTTGATGATGGTTGAGATGAGGCTACGGATGATGTCGTCCGTCCGATCGTCGCGTTAGCAGCAAGGGACGGCAGAATGATCATCACGTGCGGCGCTAGTTTTCCCACCAATCCGTTTCCGGATAATACCAGTTGGCCAATGAAGACCATCGCCATCCTAAACTGCGGCGAGAAACACCATGCGTGCAATTAGGACAGCCATGTATTTGGGGCAATATGCCGAAAGTTTGCCGTTTAATTGTGGTATGCCCTGTCGTCGGGCGGGATGGTTGTATGCATGCCATTTATCCAGGTGGAGTGCATATACGAGGGTTGCTTTGGTGAGAAGACGTTGGAGCACGAGGCTCCCTACACTTATCATGATTATTATAGCTAGGGTAAATCCGTGTCGCGCCCAGATACCTGGAGCTGGTTTCTTAGCGAAAGGATCCTTGGGCATTGTCTCACCGGCTTTGTACGACATTCTTCGACTTCCGAGGTTCCGCGCGTGGACGATGCTGGAGAAGACGCAGGCCAGGAAGCATATTTATGGCGTGGATGATGCTTGCGATGATCTGGGAGTGGACATAGATGCTTGTGGCAGGGGAAGATTAGCCTACCAACTGCCACCTACAGTACGGATGTCCATGACCGCTGAGTACTGGGAAGAATCACCGCTGCGACTTCTACAACTTGCAGCTCGCCGAACGCCTTGATACGTCCCCCTGCAGGGAAAATTATTTGTACGACACATACAATCAACGTCTAAAGCCATAGAATCTCCAATGATAGTAATACTAAGTATACTATCCGGCCTTCGTGACAGCCGTTGTCAAATAGTGGTGAAGGGGAGGGAGGCTCTTAATGTAGCCAAGTCGAAGAAGCGATCAACACTGTAAACCTCGAACTCCGTCTCCCAACTGCCAGCCCACTCGGAAGACGAAATTAGAACATGCACCAGCATGCAATGCGACAGCAACCCACCTCTACAAGGGCAAGCCTGCATCAGATGAGGACGTATACACACGTGAGAGAAGACGCAACCTGGCTTGGAGGACGTTGACACGGAGTGGTCCCTCCGGAAACATCAAGCAAATTCGCTGCACATCATCGAAGCCACGAAACACCAACAGCGTCTCCATGCGTTGCAACGGACCTCCGCAACGCATGGGAAACAGGCGGTAGTGACAGCTTCCAGACGTCTGCATGGTACCTGCGACTAACGATTGTTTCGTGCGCCGTTGACTTGCAATGCGCTCGTTTTGCGCTGGGGCCGGCAACGTCCTAGTAGGCGTTACAGCTACGAACGGATCCAAACTATTGGGAACCAAACCTTATCCACCGCATGTATGCTATGGGTACCTTGACAAGCCTGATACATACATCCCTATCGACCACATGGACAGCCTGGAGGTGCGACAGTCGCATGTTTCTAGAAACCACATAGAGAGGCAGGGGCAAGCAAAGTGATCAACATCCATTGCGCTATTCCGTGCCAAATCTCATAGGCTGTGCATTCACAGCGGCCGCTACAACTGAATCGCATCCCTTCCACGTGGACCTCACAATCGCGACAGGGTACCACGCACGCGTTCAAGGATGCAAAGTGAAGATCGTCAGACTTCCCCCCGATCCAAGCCCGAACGATCTAATTGCGATAAACACTCATCCAAGATTTGCTTTCCAACCAAGCCAAAACAAACTTTCACGCCCTCCAGCAAATCCGGTGAATCAAACTAATAAACAAACTTTGGAAAAAACCCCTCCAAAAGCAGCCTAGAAGCACGAAAACGATACAATGTACTCTCCCTCAGCAACCATCACAAACCGTCCACTCGCCCAAAACCCACAATTTGATATTTTCTCACCGACGATCCAGACCGGAAGGGGAAACGGTCGCTCGCCAACCCCTCGACCAGCGCGCCGAATACATCCCGCCCAAGTACCAAACTTGGCAAGCCCGCTTTTTTTTTTACCCAACTCGACTGCAACCACGCTCCTTCGCAGTTGCCCCTCCTTACCGCATGTAGCCCGACGCACAGGACAAGAAAACAAGTTTGGCAAGGCCATGCGCCGAAACAGAAACAGGAACACTGAAATGCACGGATTAGGTTTAGAAGGGGGAAGGATAAAAACGGGTAGCCCGTGCCGCACGGCTGCTGCGGTTCTTCTTTTGCCTGGTTTGGGGCATAGTCGCCGACGAAAAAGGATGGGACGGGACGAAACAGCGATGAGGGGGAGGGGAATGGGATCGAGATCAACGGTTGTGGTAGTCATTGACGTGTGCACGCTAGACGGTCAAACGCTGTCGTTGGGGGTTTTTTTTTGTTTCGCTGTGGCTAGCTGACTAGCTGGGCTGGCTAGCTGGTACTGTAGTCGTTGTTGTGTGGTAGTTGTGTGGTACGGAACTGGACGGACGGGCGCGCCGTCTGTTTCTGCCTGCTTGCTGGAATCAAGTCCGCGTCGTGCCCACTTTCCCAGAGACAGCGTGACGGTATTCCATGGTTGACAGGAAAGGGGGGAGGACGTCGTCATTTCCACCTTTCCCAGTCATTCAACCATTCATTCACAGTGACGTGCAGATTCAGTTCAGACTGAGTACCCAAGAGTCAGGGCTTAGTTGAGGGGGGTTAGGGTTTAGGTGACCTGGCAATACAGTGTGTTCTACCAGTGAGAGAGAGCGCTGCGCAGGCAAAGGTGACACAGTGACATTGAGCATATTGATTCTCGCTCTTGCCTGCTGGCGTGCTGCCACTTTTCTCCACCACTGACGGGAGAATCTGAAAGGGGGGAGGGCCAATCAATGAGAGTACGTACGCACTCATCTGGAGACTGAATGATTGCCCCCCGCCCAATGGGGAGTGTAGTCTTAGCGGACATGCAGAGGTTGAAACGGGTGCACTAGTTAGTCTGATCGGCTGATATAACGGGATCGATGTCCGTTGAGATGTAGTGGGTACCTGCGGGTGATGGTGTAATCCAGGCAAGTGATATGTCACTTGAGCGGTGAGAGACAGTCAAAGGCACTGAGGGAGCGAAGCACAGCGCAGTCCTGATTAGTTTGGAGATTGGTATTGGTTGATTTCATATCTTATTCTTATTGAATATGCGAGCAGTGTCGCACTGAGGGGTATTATTTCGCGAGAAGACGCAAGACGACTCGCTGTGTACGCTGTAGGGCTTCAGAAAGCCTGATAGGAAACTCCGGAGTCCATCGGACTTCCACATATCGCTCGCTAGGAACGCCTGATATTACGCAGCTGATTTTGCGAAGAAAATTGAAACAATGCGCTGGGGCGACCCTTCCGTCTTGATGCCTTTTCACCGCCATGGGGGGTATCTTGACTCATCCTTCCCTTTAAAACGCACGACTGTAATGTGTATGAGATTTTGAAACGAGATGAGACAAACGGACAAGTCGATCATGGAACAGGGACCATTAATAGAAGTATGTAGTGTGAAACGCGCATGTATAAACAAGAAAGGGTATGCCGGTAACGTGAAACATGATTGACATCTACATGATGTTTTTAAGGTTCATCCTGTCTCTGGGAGATACTGGTGCGCTCTTGGTTTCATATGAGCCAGTTGGTCGCGCGTATGGCGACGGAAGGTGCCTTGCCAGTGGGCTAGTCGTTGCGCTTGCGGAGTGTGGGACAGATAGCGTTGGCTCGGCAAGCGAGTGGAACGAGGGAAGTGACTGTTGCGGTACGCTGAAAGGCACTGATTGAGGGAGAGAGTGGTGGTGTGTGAGTTGAGGTGTAGGTTGAGTGATGAGTTGTGGCCGCTCAGGTCGCTCGTAGTTTGGCTCCCTGAATGATGGTGCAGCATGAGGCGCCGGGGCTTCATTGCGGTACAGGGGAGGCAGCTGCAGCGAGCCGCGTCGCCTGAAAGCATCGTAGGGTGCGTCATCTTCAGGTGCGAAGCCAGTCGAAGGTAGGTAGCGTGTGCACGAGTTCTTACGCTCCTCCCTGTTGCCTACCAGTGGTGCGAGAGTGATGTCGAGAGGCGATGCAGCGCCACGAGGTGAGCGCGACTCGGACCCAGTGTCGGTAATCAACGAAGGAGCACCATCAGCAGAGACGATGGAGTAGCCAGACGGTGAAGGCATAGGTGTCTCGTACCCTCGCGCTCGTGCCATGGTGGGGTGTCCAAAAGTTGAAATGTCGAGCGGCTGTGGTCGGGACCCAGGGTATGATTCGAACCGTGGTTGCGGAAGCTTGAGCGCATGAGGCGAGTTCATAGAAGAGTTGAGTGAGGGTCTGCGCGAGTTCTGGTACGAGGGAATATGATGCTCCTCATGGAGGGGTAGGCTGTGATGTACAGGCGGGTAGTGGTAACCTTCTTGCGCATGCTGCATGTGCTCGTGCTCGCGGGGTCTTTGGTCAGGGCGCTCTGGATTGCGCTTCCGTCGGTTCTGGCCACCGTTCCACCAGTTCTTGACGGCGTTGTCGCTGCGTCCCTTGAGCCGCCGTGCAATCTCAGCCCACCTTTTGCCCATCTCGGCCACCATCTTCTCGATCAGCTCGCCCTCTTCAGCGGTAATGGGGTCGTGGTTGAGTGAGGGCTTCAAGTTTTGGTGATAGCGTTCTCGACACTGCTTGGGTGACCGTGAACCGATCTCTTGTGAGATACGGACCCAGTTATGGGGTCCATTGCGGGCAACCAGGTTGACAAGCCACTGGTCCTCGTGCTGCGACCAAGGGCCGCGTCGGTGAGCTACCATAGTGGGGCGTTCTTACGGGCAAGTCGAAAAGCAGAGTGGTGATGCTGTGACCAGCCAACGTTTGGTGAATACGGCGAGAGTGGAGTGAATTGATAGAGGCGTCTTGCGAACGCAACGAGAACAACACAAAAGTGTAAAAAAACAGAGAAGACTCCTTGTTCAGGTTCGTGTAATCGTAGTTGACTGCGTGTGGTGTTAGTTCAGACTGTTCCCAATCATGATGGCCTGGAGACGATGGCGAGAGAAGTGTGATGGAAGACGTTTGGATGATCTCGCCAAACTAGGTGGAATAGTCTAGTAACAAGAATGGAGAGGAGCAACATAGTAGTGGAAACATGATGGTGGGGAAGATGGTGGGTGGGATAGTGAGGAAGCGAGATGGTGAAAGACGGGTGGGGATGGCAGTGATATCATAAGACCAAGTGAAGGATGGAGTGGACGTACCTCGATGGGTGGGTAGGAAGATGGTTCGCAGAAAGTCAGACCCGGTTTAGTAAAGCGGATCTCAAGATGGGTCGATGGTGTACTGAGGGGATCAGAGCCAACGGTAACGTGCCAGCGGCGAGCCGTGGTATATATCACCGCGGGGCGGGGAGCGGTAGGCAAGAGACACGGACGCCAAGGCGGTCGAGGAGTTATTGGATGGGCCTGCCTGGAGGCGTGCGAGGATTCTGCTTTTGAGAAGATGCGGCTAAGGAAATGGTGAGATGGTGGACGGGGACTGCTGGGGCGTCATGCGGCGCTCTGGGTCACTAGCCGGGCCCTGAGCAGCATCAGCAGCAGCAGCAGAGCGGGCTAATGTAAATCGTTGTCGACGACGCACACAAGCAGCGATGGACCTGGAAGGGGACCAGATCGTCGGATTCGACAAGTACCCTGTATCACATCGTGGCATGGCGTATGGCGCGCTGCCCAGGGCCATCTAGGAGCGGCAGAAAACAAAGTGCCAGCGCCGAGCTTCGCAATACCATCCTGGATACGCCGTAGTGAATGGGCGGGCCCCCCTGCTGCCTTGGTTGCCCGACAGCCAGTGCGCTTGTCCCCGCGGCGTCGCAGAGTGAGGGCTGGGGGGGGGGGTCCCCTTGTCGAGACATGGCGGTGCAGTGAACAGGGCAGGCCGAGAGGGTGTTTTGACGACATGATGGAGCCAGTCAACGATACCCCCACCCGGGCCGATAGTTGAAGCGTCGCCCTCCCTGTGCCCCTGCCCGCTGTAAAACCAAACATGTCGTCGACCCCAAGGCGACCAGGTTCCTTTGGGCGGCTTCAGCCAGCCCTCTGCGCTGCGTCTAGGGTGGGTAGGGTACGGACGTGCTGTGGCTCTTCTGCGCAGTGTCGTCCCCCATCTCGCGACAGGCCTTTGTGATCCGTCTTCCTGGTAGCTGGCGAGGCATGGGTCGGCCGGGAACGAGCGCTTCCGGATTTAAAGTCGCTGTCGTCGTTGTCGTCGCCGCCCTTGCCTGTCTGTGTGGCTCCCTTGCGCCTTTGCCCCCATTCCCAGAATAGAGACCCGACGTCTGGCATCAAATCGGCTGAAGGCGTGGTGTTTGCCGTGTGTTTCTGTCTGCTCACACTGACGGGTCACTGGCATTGGAGGCAGCGCTTCTTCTTCTTCGTCTCCCTCGTCTGTCTTCCTGCTCGACCAGGGCAGGCGAGCGAGCGCCGCACGATGCACGTTGCAGTCAGCACTCGCTCGCTCGCTCGTCGATCAAACGGGTGCAGAGGTGTCTGGACGGACCGGGCGTGCATAGTGTGTGATCGTCACGGCCGTCGCCCTGCTAGTGGCCAGGACACGAGGTCGGCGAGGTGGGCTTGGCCTCACAGACACTCCTATTTGGGCCTGTCGTTCACTCTCGCGCGCGCTCTCTCTCTCTCTCTCTCTCCCAAGCAGGCTACCCAGTTCCCACGGCCGCCGCCGCTCCATTATCTCACCTCGCGACACAGCGTCTGCCTTACTGAAGTGTAACCCGCAGGGGAAGAGGAAACGAGGCCATGCAGTGCCCACCCTCCTGTTTGCTTGCTAGACTGGAGGGCGGGACTGTAGCGAGCCCACTTTGGTGGAAAGGCTCAGCGCCCACTCAGCGCCCGCCGTTGGCAATTCAAATCTTTTTAGCGCAACCCCGTCGTCGCTGCCCGTTTGGGACGCTTGGGGGTGGGCTGCTCGGACGCTTAGGGAAAGAACGTTTGGCCCGCCAAGTGCCCATCCCAGTGCGTCTCCACCGCCCATCGTCACCCACTATCCCATCTGCGAGCGGCTTTGATGGCGATCTGCTGGCTATGCCAAATATCTCCCTTTGCGATCCTGTCATGTTGTCATCTCAACGGGCGTGGGTGGGCCCCTGAGGGCTCTTGCTGCTCCTTTTCCCTCTTCAGCGGCACAGAAACCATTACGCCATCGACAGGGCCCACGCCCGCCCATATATTGTCTGCTACTCAATATGAGACCGCAGGAAAATAGGGCCTGCCAGCCTTGTCTTCGCTACCTGCCGCACCCCTCGCGACACGTCTATTCATTATGCCAGCATTCACGGAATCCAGACAACATAACTCGCGGTGTATTTTCGGCTCGACCGAGGCCCTCGTCAGGCCCTGTCGTGAGGCTTTGCCCGCGAAGGCTGTGGCTGGTATCGAGAGATCCGGGGTTGCACGGCCTAGTCCGCTCTGGGCCAAGCGCGACCCAAGCATTGGGCTAGACGGGAGTTGCGGGACGCGCTCGTATCCGCTGGTTTGTCTCGCTGTGCCTCAGCCGCTTCTGCTGCTGCACACGCACAAGACCTCGGGAGCACCAATGCAGCAACCTCGCCGTCCACTTTCACTCTGGTCTGTATGTACTGTAATCAATCATTTGCTCGCCCATGGTTGCTATCCTGCTTCCCCCATACGTCAACAGCCGACGAGAACCTTGGCTTCGATCCGCCATGGCTGCATGCACCTAACAGTCGCTGAATCAGCACCCTGGTCAGACTAGCATCCAAGACGACTCCATCTCTCTCGCCCTCGCCTTGCCCAGGCACATTTGACAGCCGTTGGTGGTGGTTGGCCGCCTGAAGTCAGCAGCTGAGACGGTCTTGAATCGCCAGATCGTGTCAGGTCAATCCACCTCAGTCGCTGACGGGCCACCGCTTCCGTCCGTGGGCAGCGTGCAACTCCGCGTGGCCGTCAAGAGCAGAAATCCCTGCCCCGCCCCAACATTGGCTCGACGCGGTGCTGTCAGCTGCAGCAAAAGCACACATCCGCGCCCGCCATACTGTCCTTGCTGCAGTTTCCCGTTCTCTGGGACTAACGGTGGTTCCAACACTTCAGTCATGGCTCCTGTCGTGGCCGCTGCAATATTGTCTCAGCTGCAGCAGTAAGCCGTCTGGAGAGAGGCGGCCTGAGGTGCGCTTCTTCTGTGGGCCTGTGCAACCACCTCTCTTCTGCGCGCGACCGAACATGTTCGGTCAACCAGCAATCCCAACGCCCGATTCTGCAACATCCCGATGCCAGATTGCCATTGAGCAGATCCTCTGCAGATCGCGATTCATAAAGTATTAGTATTACATGTCGTCGTAGCATTGCCCTAACCAGGACTGCCCTCCACTCTTTGGGTCCGCACCATGAACATTCTCCCGCAAGGAAGGGAAGAAACATGATCCACACTATAGCCAGAGTCGACTACAAGTCCCCTGCAAGCGCTCGATAGCATCTCCTTCAGAACGCCATCGAGTGCCTCACGAGCAGGCCACGGGAACAGTGAACAATGTCAACCTTGTCGTTTTGACGAGGCCCTACGCTGTGCAACAGAAAAGGTCGGCGACGTTGTTGCCAGAGAGCCACAAGGCACTCCTGAGGTGACACGCTCACGGCCTGGTTGTGCTGACCGCTCTCCGCCTTCAATATCGACAACATTCCAAACGACGACAGTCAAGACGAGCGTGGGCGAATACGCGCACCCCCATGCACCGACTCCCACAAAGCAAGTAAACATCGAGTCTCTGAGCACAAACTCACTCAACAATGAAGAATGCGCAACATGCGTACGTATTGATCGTTCGTTTTCCCTTCTAGCCTCTCTAGCCAATGCTGCGCAGGGAACCCTAGCAATGATCTTCAGAGATCAGATTAACGAATGTTCCCGCTGAGCCAATGGCAGGCAGCTGCAACGTCAATCGTTCTGAAACTAACCGCCCCACCCGCATCATCGTATTTGCTTTTTCTGCCGTCTCTCGCCCGGATTTCCTCAGCCTTCCATTGGCTATAGCCCCCCATCTTGCCATGCTTGGCGCGGAGTTAAGAGTGAATGAACTGCCTTTTGCGCTCACGGCTTTGACAGCGGCACGTCGCCGGTCTGACGATTCCCTTCCACCAGGTCTTCTAGAGCATCTTGCGACTCGCGTAACGACTTCATGGGTGAGATGCACTGTTGTTTGGCTTTTGTTGAGGTCACCACAGGGGCGCTACATTCCGAAGACTGCAACCTGAGGTGTGCAGAGCGTTTCGCTGACTCGTCATTGACCCCATCTGTGTGCTTTAGCGTCCTTCTTCGGGGCAACTCTTTTACTGGCCGAAAGCAAGATGCAGCACCAGCAAAGGAAGCCGTTTAGCCCAGATCTGACCGCGCGCCGAATCGGATCGGCCAGCCCCACACCAAAACCCCTTTTCTCCCGCGCAAAAGCAAGAAAGTCACTGCACAGTCAGCTCCCTTCTGTGCCCTGATGTTTCAAGATCGCCGGCTACGATGGTAGATCTTTTCCACTAGCCCGTCTACACCGTCCGTTCACTCTTGCCGTTAATCCCATGTCAATAGTACAGCACTGCTCTTGCAAAGTAATTACCACCATCATCTATAAAGTATAAACTCCTACGCTCGACTAGGACGAAGGGGGCGCTCGGACAGTTGATCAAGTCCCGCCGGAAGTTCCCATGCAAGAATGCCGAGATTGTCACGGTGGCGCACATCACGACTGGCCTTGCACCAAACCTACCATGATGGAGAAAGAGGCAGGCGCGGGTTGATCTCGCCGCGGTGACCCCGTCAAATTGGTCGTAATCGTTATTGAGCGTTAAGCCCTGCAACTAATCACGTACCAGGACTGGCCTGCACCGTGAGCCCACGATCGAGCCATCGACCATTGTGCTCATGAGGAGCTGCTTTTGCCCGTACGGTCGGGCGAGATCCTTTGGCTAGTCAGTCTGGCGACATGGGCGCTTCACGAATATTGCCTGCACAGCAATCCCACTTCCGTTGCACAGGCCTCTGAAGTCCAGCACGGTATCGTGACAAATACCCACTGCATCTTTCCTTTTGGGGGCTATATCGCGCTTCACACTATGAAGTCAATTCCAACGACAATGGGCCACTGACTCGCCCGGTCCAGAGCGGTCCTTCTACGATAGAGAAGCTGTATTGCGCGTTCTAGACATGAGATGCTGTCGTATACATGCGTCGGGACAAAAGTTGAGGTCGCTCTCACCGCCCATCTCATAGCCTCGCCTCAGGAGCCGCGACTACATCTCTATTTCTATACTCGCCATGTCGTACTGCTATACGCAAGGTAAGCGGAGTCTAACGAGCTTCCAACTCCTCCAAACCGCTGAGACAAAACGCTCTTCTAAGCGTAACGAACGGTGACACGCAGCGCATCTCACATCAGAAGAAGCACCAAACGTCCTTGCCAACGCGCGCGCGCTGATCGTGCAATCGCTTCGCACCAGCAGCAGCATGTCTCAGACACTTCGCTGGCAGAAATCTCGATCGAGCGTTCAACGTTTTTCTCGCGGCACAGACGCCAGATCGTTGACACTGACAACACACTGCGGCAGCAAGTGTGCTAGTGCGACCACCACCCGTCCACATCAACACCAAAAAGCAAGATTTATCCACTAACACTCTTTCCATACCGGAAAGGCCATCGGCTGCTTCTCCATTCGTCCCATGATCGTGATCGGGATCTGCCTTCCCCGTGAGCTGCGGCATCTCAATGGTTTGCTTGACTTGACACGTAAACGGATCCACGTAATCCTAGATGATGCGTTGCGCCGTAAACGTTGCCCACTAGCGTGTGCGAATTGCTTGTTTGGGTTCACGGCTTATCGAGAGGTTTCCCAATTGGGGTTGCATGTCGATCGAGTCGGCGATTAGCTCGCTTTTGAGGGCAGGTAGAGACCGAGTTCTGTGGGATACGCGTCATGTCCCCCTCCAGAGAGAGCACATCGCGACTCGCGATTGCGTGGAAGGTGGCTACGTCACTCTTAGCCGTGCTTCAGGGAATCGAAATCCCTTTGCGTGTCAATGTTTTTTTCTCCATCTATTGAATATTGCTTTGGGGGAGTCATGAATTGCTGGCGTTGCTCGGTTTCTGTAGCAGAGAGCCGGTGATGAAGAAACGATGATGCGGTTAGATCTAATTCAGTATTCGATGGGTAATAGGCTGGCCCAGCTGCATCCCTCAGGCTTACGCCTGAACAGCGAGGGTCTTTATCTGGCTCATATAGTCCAGGCCGCAGCGTATGAGGCAGTACGCACCACGACAGTAAACACTGGACTAATCCTCGAGCAACGACTTTGTATATTTCCGAAGCACGAGAGCGAAGGTTCATGTCCCAATGAAATCAACATTAAAACCAGCGATAGCTCAACTAGGGCGTAGGCGCTTTGGGAATCCTCTTAGGAATCAACATTAACGTCCTAACAGCGTTTGAATGCACCATGGACGGCCCTCTAGCCAGTCCACTGCACTACATTCTTGTTGTTCGCTTACTTGCTATCTGGCTAATGGATTACCAGTGATTTATCCAGCTCACGCTGATGCAGACTTACTACTAGGTATACAGCAGACGTTCGCCAGTCCCTGCCGACCCCGTATCCAACCACCTCTGACGCTCCCGTCAGACTGTGCGACTCTGTCAGTCACCAACCAACATAGTTACACATGTCGCGACCCCTGCCTTCAACATCAATCCGTCACCCGCACCTGGCCATACTAATCTTGTCTATCACCGCAAATAGCAACTCGGACGTCGCGTAACGAGCGGACCATCTAAGACACATAACGAAGCTATACTCTGGCTTCCAAATTCTCCGCGAATGCTACACAACATTGTACTATTGCAGTACATGGATGGCCTTGCTCTCTCATTTCATGACGCCGGGGGCCTCAGAAAGTATTGTCACTCATTCAAGCAATGGCACGGGCCGTCATATCTAGATGAAGACTCCCGCAGCGTCAATGCGCACTATAGAAGCTTTGATTGTATATCAGAACCACAACAGTATATCCATATCCTTGTGCAATACGCAGGCCATTATCGTGGGCGCGCAATCGAATAAGAGCGCCAAAGTACTCCAAGTCCGAGACATCACCGGGTTGTTGACAGCCAGTAACTGATACATGCTGGAAATAGTGCCCACGTTCAGCCGCATGCAGCATATATGCAGACTGGTCGAGAAGACGCACCGAAGCCTGATTGTCAAGAAACTCTGTGCTGATGAAACAGTAGACTTACTGCATCCATTGCATAAAGCTACCCCACATACACGACATCAATAATCACGCAAGGTCGTTCCGATATACCGTTGAGGTACCTGAACGGCGGCCAACACGAGAACCCAGGACCACGGTAGCCATACCAATCCAGTCCCAAAGCGGCAATACAGTTCAGCCCTGACATCGTTGAATGGCGGAACAATCGTGTAAATATAGTGCTTGTTGGTTACACACAAGGTCATCTCGTCATCTCAAACGTGGAGTAACGCAAAAGAGGAAGTACAGCGTGCCTTGAATTTCGCGCGCAACGAACTGCAGTGCCCACACAACAGCGACAATAGCCGTGGGGATGAAGGATGAGTGCCTTCGCGTAGGCTGGCTCTACCCAACGAAACATGTCTCAATCTCTCAACCCCCTAAGCATCCTGCGCAACGTTCTCGAGCCCTCGCTACGCTTGCCCGCTCACCACCTCGCCTAATCCTCGACCTGCCATTCTCATCAAGCTGCATCCTGCAAGGCCCTCCCTCAGCGCGGAAACCCCGGTGGACGCATACCGTAGTAGCCCTTCTACGCTCGCCACCAACCAGCGGACATGCTGTACTTCGGCCCCCTCGTGCGCATGTGTGCTGGTACGAACCCGAGCCCTTGCACCCGGGTCAACGCCAGCTGCGCTCTGGCCGACGTTCTCCTTCCAGAGAATTCCAAAGAAGTGTTACACGGCGGACACGACGGCGACACGCGATGTCTGACAGGCAATACGCGATATAGTTCGGCCGGCAGTGTGGGGTCTTGGGCATTCCCCCCTTCCCTTCGGCTGACATGCCTTGCAACTCGCCCAGGCACAGGCACACACAGGGAACGACTACAGCGGCTACGTACTTACAACTAGTCCTCGGGTCCCCTGGACTACATGCTTGTCGTTGAGTATAGTGTGAACTTCGCACCAGTTTCCCCAATCCGTCGCGGGCCGGTGCGGGCGCGGACCATGCAAAGTCATGGGCACGGTGAGGCGGCTGACTGACTTTCTCTGACACGATGGTGGGGTCGCACATGGACAAGCCGAGCCACGAGGCAGGAGAAAAACCGTTGTGTAACGCTAACGCAACTAATTATAGCGCCAACAAAACTGACCCGCATCTTTCCTCCTTTTCTTACCTGCTCGCTGCGAGGAATAGGAAAGGCGGATCCAGAGCCGCCACTCGGTTCGCGTTGGAGGAGCGGACATGGTACATTGAACATTTGAGACGAAGCGAGATTCCTTCTGTGTGGTGCGAGGAAACAGGTCTCATTATTCAGTCAGGCTACTGTTTGTGCACTCCGACATGCCTCCGAGCAGCAAACAAACAAACAACCCTCGCATGGGACTTGCAGGTGGGGCAGACAGGCCTTACGGCTTTTCTTCTCGACCGTGTTGTGGGTTTCTGTGCTAGGACCGGTGACATGGTAGATGAGGCGTCATCAGTGCAGTGCGGTGCGCCGGTGAGCATGCAGATAACGAACGACAGTGCTTGGTGCGATTTTGTTAGTCACGGGCCTAGCGATACGAACAGGCTGCGAGTAAGTCACAGAGTTTCCTACGCCTGTTGAGGTTCAGGGCAATGACGGAGCCATAAGACCGAGGTATCTTCTCCTTCTCGACTGCAGAGCGAGGCTGAATGCAGCATGTGGATTGGGTGTCGTGGGTTATTCCAGCCGCCGGGTAAGCTAGCCAACGGGTGCGGTATATAGTAGATGCATACGATACGAGGCGCGTTGCGAGTAGCTACCTGTGGTAAGTCAAACGCGCGTAGTAACCTGTTTCTCCTACACATCTCCTGCTTTTGCACAAGTCGCCCGTTCCAATCAGTCCATGTCTGCAGTTTTCAGCGCGCGCCTATCCCTTTGCGCAACTCGGTCTCTTCTTCCAGCTACCACCTATTCCCAATCACGGCCGTGTGGATGCACTTGCGGCGTGGCAAGTAGATTTCCCCCCCGCCTCCCCACCCATCCACACCACACGCTCTCTCTTTCTCGTTTTTTCCAAATTCCACCAACGAGTCATTTTTCTCGCCAAATCGATCTGCACCCATCAGTCCATCCTTCCTATCTTGACTCGGACCCTCACGCTTCCGTCCATGCCTCATCTCTTTCTGGCCAACGGCTATCACCAATTGCGCAACGCGGCCTAAGCGACTGAGAATTTGTGGAGGGCTGGAACCCGAAGAGGCTCGGCGGCTCCGTGACGACCGGTTCGTCGTGGACATGCCACGAGGCGACGGGCGGGCGCGCTCGACTCTAGTTCACTTCAGCTACCATGACCCTCCCGAACAACATCCCATCCATCGGCTGCTACGAGAAAAAAACATGCCACTTTGTAGTCGTATGCCTGCGACGGTCGAGATCCAGCGACGGAACGCCTGTAGGCGCGAAGCCAGATCCAGCTAGAGGAGCAGTAGTCCCAAGCGAGTAGTCGGGCGGTAGAGCACCCCGACGCCGCTGCGACGAAGCTTTCTGTGAAGGGTTTGCCTGCCTTCCGCTTCGCTGGGCGTAATCCATTCAGCAGCAAACGAACGATGGAGGCGCACCCAACGGCGTACTGCACCACCCATGAACGTCTATCACGTCGAAGGAGCTGATCGCCGACGTGGACTTGTGGATTTCGCTTGGAATCTCCTTGTTTGCTCTTTGCACCCATGGCGATCTGCTCAGTTCAGCTCAGGTTGGTCACATGCAGATAAGTACTGTACAAGTCGAGCGAGCGGCATCGCAATCGCTGCTGTTTTGAGAGGGAGCCAAGTTGAAGGTCGCCGATTTAGCAATCCTTTGGTGTTTCGGTTTCTCGGTTCTGGCTATTAGAGGTGAGTGTTGTGTGAACTGCTTCTGCTGAAATGGCGAGTTGGCTGGTATCATCAAGGTGGTTGGGGGGCAGCGGTTCAAAGGATTCAGTGGCTTCGTGGGCGAGTGTTTGCTTGCCTTTCGCCCATGATGAACTCTTTTCGACCGCATATCCTTTTTTATGGGGATTCGCCAGTTCATGTGAGCCTATAGGTCCGTACGCAAATGTGAGTTCAACGCCAAAAGTAGAGAACCTTGGCTGCTTTGCAAACAGCTACACTCCACCTCGCCCGTACAGACGGCACTTTGAGACTTAATCATGGGCGTCAGTGGAGGCAACTGAGCTGAAGCGGGTTTGATGTGATAGCTGAGGCATGACGGCATGGAAGTTATATAGCTATCATAATGCGAGGGGATTTCATGGAACACATCCTATTATTGGTATTGTCACGTCAGTTCATCAGGGCATTCGAGCATACATTATCTTCGCGAACTCGTGTGACTGTGTGTATGTAAACGGGCCATTCTTTCCTTGGATGCTCAATCTTAGGTATGAATTCATATGAGGTGCACTCCATGAGATGCATGACATTTTGGAAGCCTTAACTGGTGGTCTCTTGTTTCGTCAGAGAGTATGTTGATACCGCATAGACTACATTCCCCTAGTTGAGCTTGACCTGTATCTTCGTTGTAGAAGTTGATCTAGGAGAAGGATGATGGGGTATGATACCGTAGTTGAGGACTAGCTCGACATATGCTCCCTATCCCGAAAGATTCAAGTAGTCACAAACATCTTCGCACTTAGAAGTACCTCCACAGAATCAGCGATAGCTCAACAGATGGTCTGGGGCGCAGGCGCTTTCGATCTCAAATATATGCAGACGCTGATATATGAACAAGTTGACAGTAATCCAATGGAAAAATGCGTTGGGACTCACCCTCACTCAAAGCACAGGTTTAACCTCCAAGCCGCCTTCGCGATACACTGAGAACATGCCCTTGCAAATGGATGACTTCCATCCCGTCCCGTCAACTGTGGCACCCAGAAGGTCATCCGTTTTGGTTACAGAATTCTCGCAAGATACGGTGAAGTATGCTCAGGTTGATGCTTTCCCAGTCCAACCTGGAGCTCCATAGAACGATCTCCCTCCTTCGGCACGAAATGTGCCTTAACCTTTAACATATCATCATCGAGCCACTGATCATTGAAGTAAGCGCCGCTGTTCCAAAGCACAATCTGTAGAGGAGCCCCGCACTCATCATCATTGGTGTCTTCCCATTCGAGATGGAAGTGAACATTCCACTCTTCCGAAGGGAAGATGTGAGAGTAGAATCTGGTCGCCTGGCCTTCGAGATACTGAGCATATATGTAAGTAGAGCGTGAAAATAGTATAGTTCAGTAAGACCTACACTGTATGTAGCCACTTCCTCTCGAAAAAACCGGTGATTATGTTCTTCTGTTTGCTCGAAGCCGTCGAGGGTGAGTTGAACAGCAAGAAGCATGCTGTTGAACCGAGAGTCTTTAAATCTGTTGTATGCACCTCTCCAAATTAGGGCCAGCGTGTGCTCATTCATATACTTGTTCCCATTAGCTATGATTCGTAGTTTGCCTTTTACCCATGACCATGCTAGTTTGAAAATCCATATACAGCGGATTGCTAGCGTGTAGTCGCGCTCATGCGCCAGGTTTACGGAAGCTGTCCAACATATCTAGCAAATGCGATTCCCATGATCATATCTTCCACAATCCAAAGCCTAATATACTGCCCAGAAACCTCCTATTTTTGCTTGAACATACACCAATGTCTTCTAGAAAGGCATTCCCGGTAGGCCATACATGCGCGACTACGTGTCTGATTGTTGACGCGAAATGTGTTTCCGATACTGCTCGCATCCCAATCAGAATGCTGCTTTTTTCTGTCTTAATCTGTCTCTCTAGCATGTGCGAAGCGTACTTAACCCCATTTCTTAGACCGCTGTGGTGTGAAGAAGTCTTTGACCGAAGATGTAAGATGCAATTCGGTACGAAGAGGACCCTGAGCCCTGGCTGCAACTACAATACTCTTGGATGTGCCCCTTGAGCTCTATAACAATAGCGTACGACGCTGGTAGTCCTTGACGCCATCGAGCTCATTCGCTATCATTTAGACTAAAATGTGTCAGCATATTTCTAAGGAGTCACGAATGCACCTGACTTCCTCTTCGCGCTCGCGCTGACTGATGTCAGACCCCGCACTTTTAGCTTCCAGACATAAAGATAACGAGTCGTGAAGACAAAGCGCCTAAACATCACACAGCGCGAAATCTCATTCTACTTTTACGACCATCCATCACTTCACTGAGTTTTAGTGACTGTCAAGTGTTCCAAGCGCCCAGACGCTTCCATCTTCATATCCTGAAAGGCCATCTCGTCAGAATGCTCGATCACATCGGCATCACGGTTCCCGCAGCGCGCTTCGAAGAAGTCATAAACTGGTATCTGGCGGCTCTTGCGCCTCTCGGCTATACGATGCAGAAGGAATATCCCGGACATGGTGTCGGCCTTGGACCAGACAAGCTCTCGATGCCGTTCTTTATAGCCGCCAAGGGGGAAGAACAGGTCGCAGCGACCCATATCGCGTTTCGAGCGACGAACCGAACGGCTGTTGAAGCTTTCTATGAAGAGGCGGTCAAGGCGGGTGGGAAATGTAATGGGAAGCCAGGATGGAGGCATCAGTATCATCCTAAGTACTATGCTGGGTTTGTGCTTGACCCTGTAGGGTGAGTAGAATAGGGTTGATGTTTGATGAAGCTAATGGTGTATAGTAATAACGTTGAAGTTGTTGATCATGGTTTACCGCATTGACTTCAGCGATTCATCGTAATGGGAATATGGATAATAAAATTCGATTTGTCGCTAGCTACGCAAGGCAAACTCTTTGTTAACTTCTTTTTGGAGAGGTCCTTCTCATATCATGACAATACTTTTCGCTCTTTCTATCCATCTCTTTTTTCATACGATGATTAGCGTTACAGTCTGCCACATGCCTTTACACGGTTTCATTGAGGAGCTGTATGCATAAAGTTGCCATCATGAACTAACTCGAGGTGAAGGTGGCGGCGCTCTTACCGTTACTGTCCCGCATAATACTTGCCAAGAAGTCCTTCTGTTTGCACTGCAAGCGCTACCTACTAACACCTCGCTTGCCACGCGATCTTCTATCACTTCACTTTGCGATCACCCAGGTGACACTAGAGCTTGTCGCGAGCGTGTCAATCGCTCGACCTTACCGCACAAGATGGCGATGGTGCCATACGACCGCGACACATTTTCACGCATGTACGAGATGAATCTCACAGGGACGTCAGACGATGGATGGGCAAGTGACCACAACAACGGTCCAACGGTTTCAGATCGTCTTCAAACACTGCTGCAAAGTGCTCGCGAGGCCAACATTACTGCGAAACAGCAGCCGCCAGAAGACTTTTTAGCACGTCTACGCCAGGAGCAGGAGAATACAACTGCAGCACACGAGAAGGACATCAAGGCGAGTCTATGTGGATTAGCTTTCGGAGTTTACTCCAAATAGGCTAACTGAACAGCTCGCTTTGACTCAATTGATCAGCACCATACGCTTGAACGCTCTGGAAAATCGCATCGGCTTCCAAAGTGAGGGTAAGAAGTATATTAGCGTTTCAACAATCCTTTGCTGATTTTGAAGCAGCAGCACTCGTATCGCAAGCAACCCAAACCTACGGCGAGTCCCCGTACTTTCAGGTATTACTTGCCAAAGCAACCAACGAGGCATACCAGCGCGGTTTTGAAGCTGGCACAGAGGAAGGGATCAGAATAGGAGCCGAACAAGGCAGAATGACGGGGATGTCAGATGGTCTGGCCGCTGGAAGGAGGCTAGGTCGAGCCGAGAGTCTGAAGCAAGGGAGGAAGGTGGACCTCCAGCGCGTGATCGAGATCGGGAAGCAGAACGGAGTGGATGAGGGCGTCCCTGAAGAAACTAAAGGGAGAACTAGCGAGATGATACAGCAGGACGAAGATATCATTGCGACTTTTGGTCCGACAAAGAAGCCGGTTGCGGTCAAAGTGCCTCTTGTTTCTCCTGAATCACTACCGAACCCCGATACGAAGGAGAAGATGAAGCCAGCTATTGACCCATTCCAGTCTCTACTGGGACTAGCACGGATGAGATAGAGTGAATAGAGGCATAAGAGGATGATCTACATATTAGCCCGGCCCAATCTGCATAATCATGCTATATCCGAATAAGATATATTTGGGCGCACCCTACCGTCAGGTGGTTTTCGCTTCTCAGACCAACATCACTTAAAGGAGCCTGGAGTCATACACCTACCTCTCGCTATTACATTTCGCCCCGCAAACGATGAGGACCCCTTCAGGCACCCTTCAAGTTTTCTACGTCGATTTTCGCTATTACTCGTGCACTTCCATGGCGAGGTGGCCAAGATACCTCTACATCTCAACAAACTGGCTGTGAGTACGCTCCTCAATCTCAAATTTTGCTCAACAGCCACTGACCTAGCACTTTCCAGCTATGAGACCATTGAATATATATCTTTCTTCTTACGAACAGGCGCGAATTGCCGTGCTCAGGGTAAACGTTGTAGCGGCTTTCTTCGTGTCCCCCCAAATTCCCGATCATGAAGGTCGAAGCACATAAACGCATATGCTCAATGTGTAGTATCTGCATGAAGGCGGATGAATACAATGCATCGCATCTCCCATCTCCCATCTCCCATCTCCCTATATTTTCCCCGTATCTTCCATGCTTTGATGGGACTAATGGCGCTTCAATTACGACGTGGTACTGGTGTATTTGGGTCATGGAAAGATTCAAGACCGTGTTGGCGCGTACCGACATCGAGTCGCTGTCTGGTTCATGTGGTAACTTCGAAGGCAAAGGCGCGCTTGGTTTCCTGTAGGTATGCGAGAGTTCATTAGTTACATCGCTCAGATATGACCGTCCGTTCTGCCTGGGGCAAGAGTCATGGAGAAAGACTATATGTATGTTGCTTGAATCACAAGATGTGGTACGGGAAAAAGTCGGGAATGATGGTGGAACGGCGCAGCTTCAAGAGGAGATTACAAGCGGCGCTTGGATGCCCGAAGATTAGCCTTTTCGGTTACGTATTCCCAAGCAGCCATCACTGATCGTGAGACCATGATCTGAGACTGCATAACGACTTCTGCTGCATTGGAGCCGCTGCCGAGTCCTGTTTCTGTTCCAGATTACCCTGCGGTGGTGTTCGCAGCTGGCTTCCATCGCCCACGCGCTTCGCGCGCCCTGGAACCTTTCCACGAGCCTCTCAACACCTCAATCTGGTCCTCAGTCTTGGAATTTCGGTACCCTTTGGCGTCCTTAAGTATCAGGGTGAAGACGGCTCTGGCACATGCACGACGTGACACGACTCGGTACATTAGTAGGCTTCGGTCGAATCCCCGCACTCGTGTGGGCCTTCCTTCAGTGTCAAGTGCACAGTATGCACTTTTCAGAGCTCAAGAACCAAGTCGGAAGATTTTAGTCAAATTTTGACTCGGCACAGTTCTCTGAGCCCTCCAGCGAGAAGACGTGATCCGCTTAATCCTGGTTGCGACGGCCTTATCCGCACTAATGGTATAAGATTCATAGAGTCGACATCGTGACTAAGACTCGCGTGAGTTTCAACATGGATCGAGGGTTCCCTCTACTATACAGAAATGATAGACACTGTGCTTCGCGTCGACGCCAGCATCTTAGTCTACCCGGGCACAGCATGCAATGGAAGTGTTTGATATCTAGAAGCAGAATCCAATCTTGCTTGGCCTTGTGAGGCAGGATTGGTATTGTCAAGGTGATACAGCAGAACTTGTCCCGGGATGTGGAGTTCAGTAAACGGAGGCTAATGTAACAAACACGTACGCAACAATGATTGACATCACGTACACGCGACAAAAAGAATCCGGAAACCCCTCCATTCCAGTGCTCACGCTGGCTTATTGTGTTCTGTCAACGTTTGCAATTGACGAGTTCTGGGCACTTCTATCATCCCTTGGCATGCAGATGCGATTAATAACTATCTCGTAATCATCACGATACAATCTGAGATTAACTACACCAGCTTAGGGACGGATAAGGCACAATTCCAAGTAAAGAGGATAGCCACATGCTCAATACACTGATTGGGCCATGCACATAGTTGTGCAAGGAAAAGCTTGGAAGAAGCGTGTGGCTGAGTGGAGAGAGTAAACGACCGCTGGACGAGAACGTAAACAGAAAGAGTTCACGTGGAGCCGCGGGAACCTCGTATTCGGTATCCGGTATCGGATGGAGCTCTCACAGTGGAATTATCTGAAGGGAGTTGGACGTCCATTGGCAAAGATGATGCCACTGGTGGACGGTTGCAAATCCGAGAATGAGCGCAATACGTGGACGACGATAATGCGCGGCGCTTCAATAGTGTTACAACTCAGAAATGGCTGAGCTAGACCCCGCGATACGGTCTTGGGGAACGTGTGTTAAAGATCATGGGGTACATGGCCGGTCACGCCACATGTTGGTTTACTTCCGTCTCTCGCCGACATCACCCCAGCCAACATCTCGACCCTCATCCCTCCAGTCACTCCTCATGCACCCCTCACATGTGACCCCTCATGCCGGCAGCGTGGTACCGAAAGGGTGTAATTTACATATAAATGGTCTTGCGTACAAATGTACCTTTGATCTTCATAATGATCCAATTCATCAACAATTCATCATATCATCATGACGGTTTACACTGCGACGGCCATTAGCTCCCTTCCAATCGAATGGAGCACATATAACCATGCCTTGACCAGAAATCAAGACGAGATCAAGCAACTACAGAACGAGGTTGATCGCGCTCTGGCCCATACCAACGCTGAGGAGCAAGCGATCCTCAACGAGGAATTCCGTAAAGCCTATAAGATCGCGGACAAGAAACGGGTGTTGGATGCGGCTCGCAATGCATCGGCCAGAGCACAAAGGCGTTTGGACAGACTGCAAACCAGGGTAGAGTGCTGGGATAAAGTCAAGTATTCGCCAACCACCCCAGTGAGGGAGATGCAAGGGAGGTCGGCGATGGATATCTTCAGAGAGATCCAGGAGTGTCTAGAGGACGCTAAGGAGGACCTTCAAGAAGTTGTGAATGTGGAACACAATCGATGCTAGGAACAGTACGTTTTCCCGACACCTAGTGTGTAATATTGGACTCACACAATGTAGCGACGACAACGAAACTAACGACTCTCAAAATTATACCTCACTCAGTCCTTCGCTCTACACAAACTCGCATCATCGCCCAACCGATGACATGCCGTACTTTACTCGATTCTTCAGCTTTCCCAAATTGGGTCTGCTCATAGCCTATGAGCGTCTTATCCAACCTTTCGATCACCGAATACAAACTACTCCCACGAAGCTATAGTGAGCTCGCAGCCGACTCAAGCGTTCGTCCACCGCGACTACCTCAACACAAGACCTCACCGCTATAACCTTCCAAGAAGTGAGGTCTGCGGTTCGGTGGACCTTCAAACCACACCAGGATCACACCATGATATCGTCGGTGCTTTCCTGCTCGGCCCCGAGCGAGAAGCGGAGCTTATTGGAGATACTGTCAAAGCGCTTGAAGCGGCCAAGGGACTTTCCGAGGGAAAGCCGCGCCAAGTAGGAGACCCATAGCTTCTGGAGGTTAGTGGAACGAAGCGGTGACGAATATGCTGTACGATATTATTTTTTGGGAGGGAGAGCGAGCTTTACAGGCGAAAGGAGTACTTGACTGTTTCATACACCTGCCTTTGGTGTCTATCTTTGTATTTGTTCGAATAAGATACGTTCTACAGCCTGATTCTGATGTGAACATGAGTGTGGCGATGCCATTGACTGAGTATACTTGATCTGATCTATACCTGATTGGGATTACACTAAACAGATAGTAGTATCCACTCGGGACAGAACCAAGTACCACTTCCTCATCCCGTTGAGTCATCCCGTTAAGAACTGTAGTGCACATCCTGTTGCCGACTTGAGTCCTGCCGAACAAGACCGAAACACTGCCAAAGAGTCGGTCTGAGACTCTAAGACCCATCCTACTGAAAACACTCTCTAACCACATGAAGCAAAGTATGAACAACACACACCGCACTCATTTCCATGCGATGAGCATACTTCGAGAGTACGTCCAAGATACATGAGATTGCCATCAAGCAGCGCGATAGAAGATTAATTGCGCCACTCTCCTTGTTAGGAATCATGTTACTTCGTGAATTGGGCCAAGTGGTAAAACGCGATCTATCTATAGGGAAATCGTTGCGATCTGCAAACAGCTTGCGTGCCGTCTAACTATGGTATTATAAACAGTACAGGTAGCAACCCAAAAGCGGCCGTGACGCCGAGCCCAAATCTAGATCTAAACGGTATAAAGTTTCTTGGTAAGTAAAAATTGGTAAAAAGATCAGGCATCTCGATGCCTTTCGTGTTCTTCCTGCTCCCTAATCTTCCGCGCGTGTTCTCCATATATGCCCCAGAAACACGCAAAGATACCTAGAACACTCGATACAAGCGTGACATAGTATGCTGTCCGGTAACACTTGAGTCCTTGCTCACAGCCTCGTTGACCGTCGGGCTCCACCACAGAGTTGGAGTCATATACGACTCCGTAGAAGAGGTTGTAGATGTTGCCGCTGATGACAGGGGCTATGGTCATGAATCCCCAGTTGACAGCAAACCCATCTGGGCCGAAAGCATCAACGACGAGTGCAGGGAGGACGCCAAATAGCACGCCGTAAGCAAGGCCACATAGTCCAGAGACGGCCCACAGAAAGTTGGGATTCTCAATACGGATAGCGGCAAACTGGGCAAATGCGAAGATGGTGGCTGAAATGGCAGCACACCAGAAGCGTGAGTGGTGCAGTTGTTTCACGATGATATCCGAGCCGATGCCGGAGGAGAGACGCCCGAAAAAGGAGCCGATGGAGATGATGGAGACATGCCATAGCTGTCGATGTGCTACAAAATCCTTACTCGCGGAGTTGTCCCAATGATTCCACAGGGCTTGCACATCATGGCCGATATTACTACGTTCATCAATCGCTGTAATCGTTTGGGCTTGTGAGCATACTCACTTGATGGTCATCAGTCCTACACCGGTCAATAACCCCATAAGAACCCAAAGCTGCCAGAACTCCGGCCTGTGGAGCAACGCCAGTCCTGTGATATCTGTACGATGTGAGTGAGTCGACTTCTTGCTAGCGGCATCGTCGTCATCTACGATATCCCCGGGTCCAGATATCAGGGATGATGTTTCGGTAGAAGGGTCATCCTGCTCGTCTTCGTCTGCTGGAAGTGGTTGGCAGCTGACAGATGGGGCAGAGAGATGAAAAAGAAATGTGGTGCTTACTGATCTCCAGTTGTTGGGGGGATTTTGTGCGGTGGAGGAGATTGGAGTCTCGTCGAGTACGCTCACTGGTGGGAAGAACTGCATAGCCTGTGCCGCTTTTATGATCGACGACGACGAGGAAGGGTATCGAAACAAGGACAAGAAGAGACGTCGCCAAAGAGAGCATCATAAGCAACCCGGAGGTGTTGCCAGGAAACGCAAAGCCAGCTATCAGAGTGTAGAAGAAAGCGCTCAGTCCAAATGCGGCTAATGGACAAGCTGTCGCTGACCCGCGATGTGTTGGCCAATTGAGGGTTGCTTGTACTGTCAGCGTGCGTTATTGTAAAGCGAACCATGTGCATACCGGTCTTCAAAGCCCCTTGAAATGCAGCACAGCTGCCTACACCGCTTAAGAAAGAACAAAAAGATATTAATGTAATGCTCATATAGCCAGGACCTCCATCATACGCTGCTAATGATTAGCCCCAACTTCAACACTCTATCTCTCGACTCCGGGTTTCATACCAAGCTTGATAGGATAGTAGCCCGCGAACAAAGCAAACATGCCTATGAGAGCAGCTAGACGTGGACTCTTTCTGTCCGTTATGAAGCCCATGGGTATGCCGGAAGCATACATTCCCAGATTGGCTGCGGTTCCCTAGTAACAGTCAGACGACGTGGGTATACGAAGCCGGGGTTGGGCCGGCGTACGATAACATTGCTCTGGGTAGCAGACAGCTGAAGTTTATCGGCAAACTGTGGTGCCCATGCTGAGTAGGCATACTAAATCCCATTAGCATGCACTCTTCTCAGAGGACGTAGTTCCCCCACATTTGTACCGCATGCAAGAGCGATTGTAGTCGCAGCGACGACGGAGATGATGCGTGTATTCTTATGCGTGGTTGTAGTAGGCTCGGCGACCATGGTAGCGAGTGTAGGCAGGTAGTTAACTGTACAACGAGGGTATCATCGAGGGTGAAAGGTGTCCAGGTTGCACAATCGCGTGGACTGGGACTGATATCGGTGGAACTGCCGCATGCGATAAGAGAGAGATGGGCGACGCGACGCGCAGGGAGTAATGAGAAGAAATTCTATAGCATGAAGAAGCACAAAGCAAACGAGTAGGAGAAGTAGCATCCGAGTAGGAATTGAGATGGGAGCTGTTAGCTTGGAGTATGGACGACAGACATCCGGAGATAAGACGGCCAAGGCGAGGCTGCCCAGAAGCAGCCGCCCGGCGCAAGTCAACGTCACCGGCCTTCCACTTCTCTCAAAAACACCAACACGACGCCCACGACATCACCACCATGGGCGCACTACTATCGCTCCCGTTCCTGGCGTTGCCCGCTATGGGCACGGTATGTACTCGTGCTCGCCTCGACCGCCCGCCGCTAATCCGCCCAGGTCTGGAGTATTGCCGCCTCCTGCTGTGGAGCGGCGACTTGTAGCGCTGTGTTTGGCTCATGTGGAGGCAACTGCGGTAACAGGTACGCCTGGTCTTCTCTCAATGCATATGCGCATACTGATCACGCTGCAGCATCGCCACCCGTATCGCCTACGCGCTCATTCTCCTCGTCAACTCGATCGTGTCATGGATCATGCTCACAGACTGGGCTATGAAGAAGCTCGCCCACCTCACGCTCGATTACGTCGACATCAAATGCCACGGCGAGCAATGCTACGGATACGTCGCGGTACAACGCATCAACTTCGCCCTCGGCTTCTTCCACGTCCTAATGGCTCTCATGCTCGTCGGAGTACGGTCCTCCAAGGACGGGCGCGCGCCGATACAGAATGGATTCTGGGCCCCCAAGGTTCTTGGATGGCTTGCCATGATTGTCTTGACCTTCTTCATCCCGAACTCTTTCTTCATCGTATGGGGCAATTATTTCGCCATGGTGGGCGCGTGCCTATTCCTGCTCATTGGACTTATTCTGCTCGTCGACCTGGCGCACAACTGGGCCGAGTACTGCCAGGAGAAGATCGAAGTCACTGAGTCGAGGGTATGGACGGGCTTGCTTGTCGGTTCTGCGCTGTTCATGTACCTGGCTTCGTTCGCCATGACCGTGGTCATGTACATCTACTTTGCGCGCAGTGGATGCGGCATGAACCAGGCAGCCATTACGGTACGTTGACCACAAGTTTAGTATGACACAACTGACAAGTGTAGATCAACCTGTTGCTACTCCTGATATCATCAGTAGTCTCCATCCACCCTGCCGTCCAGAGCGTGAATCCTCGCGCCGGCCTCGCCCAATCCGCCATTGTAGCAATCTACTGTACCTACCTAACCATGTCCGCCGTGGGCATGGAGCCGGATGACCACCAGTGCAACCCTCTGATCCGCGCCCGTGGCACCCGCAAAGCTACCATCATCATCGGTGCAATCGTCACCTTCATCACGGTCGCCTACACTACCACACGCGCCGCCACCTACGGCCTTGCGCTTGGCTCCCAAGGCAACTCGTATGGAAATGGCTACGCGCAAGTCGGCTCCGACGACTATGAGCATGGTCTCGTCACGCAACAGCCTGAAAGCCGCCGGGATATGCGCCAAGCTGCTCTTCGGGCTGCGGTAGAGTCAGGCTCGCTCCCTGCGTCCGCACTCGATGATTCAGACAGTGACGATGAAGACGACGAGCCAAGCAATAAGAAGAACCCTCGTGATGATGAGCGGAACGCCACACAGTACAACTATACCCTCTTCCACATCATCTTCTTCCTCAGCACCACGTGGGTCGCCACGCTTCTGACGACAAATTTCGACGAAAAGGATGTGGCAGGCAGTTTCGTACCGGTCGGTAGAACTTACTGGGCCAGCTGGGCCAAAATCATTAGTGCATGGGTGTGCTATGGCATCTATACATGGAGTCTAGTTGCGCCACTCGTGTTGCCGGATCGATTTGACTACTAGTTGCAGTCTGTCGCAGAGGCTGAAGAGGAAGAGGAAGGTGAGCATATGGATTTGCCTATCTGACGGCATGGGAACGGATTTGTATATTCTAGCAGGGTGTTTTTGCGTTTGAGATTTATTTATTGGTTGTCATGGGGGTTTACTGAGAAGTGGAGTTGTAGTTATACAGGTGTAGTCGGCCCAGTCGGCGCGACAATTAGTTTCTTAAAAATGCGGTAGCCTGAGTTAATACAGCGCAATTAACAATCTTCAGTATATTCACTACACAAGTAGAGTGTACCAAGCTTCGTCAGGGGCGCTTTATGTCCAAGGTAGCCTAAATCTTTGCAGCGCATCCTCTTTCTCACATCAACATCTGGAACTCGCATTGTGATGCGAGTGGTCTTGTCGCAAACCTATGCATAGGCTTCTGCTTTGGCGTTTCTTGATCTCCGCCCGTACGTCATCTTTTCCTTTGCTTCCAGCATCTTCCTTTCCCATCTTCCATTACCTGCATTGGCACATTGAAGTTACGAACGCGTTCCTTGTAGCTGGATGAATTCAAATCACGCGGCTCCACGGACCTTGCTCGTGCTGCGGACAAGGTGACGAGTTCCCCCCTGATGATGGCTCAGCTAGCCTCCTGCAGCCTGACGAGACAGAGTTCGAACGGATGCCTCTGTCTACGGCTGAAAAGCGCATTCTTAGAAGTGAATTTTCGTTCCAGTTAATCTTCTTGGGAGCAATTCGGTCATTGCGCTTCAACCTGCGTCGTCAACAACGGGCTTGGGCTTGTTCTTCGAGCCTTTGGGCCGCCCACGCGTTTTGGTTTTCGTAGAGTGTGTCGTGGGGATCTGTTCACCGCGGGGAGAAACGACGGATGATGATTTATTGGTCGTCTTAGAACCCTTCGGCCGCCCTCGCTTCCCACCAACTGTGCCACCACGGGGAGAGGGTGGCTTATCGGCGATTCTAGGTCTACCCGACTTGAGCTTGACATCTTTAAACTTGTATGCGGCAGTGCTGATGTCGGCACATGGTTCAATCAAGCTCATCAATTTGACCTTCTCCTGGTCGAGGTTAGTCCTGTCTGGGAAGATCGGAGACCCCATCCATGTCATCTGAATGTCCTTTTGAGTCCCAGGGGACTTTGATCTGGCCAACCCTTTTTTCGTGCCCTTCGCCAGAGTTTTGCCCTCTTCTATCTCCTCTTCTTTAACCACTATTTCGGCCTCAGTCACCAAAGCTTGCGGTGTATACCTCACAGTCACGCCCACGCCCTCCAGCCCCTTTTCCGCAGCAGCACGATTCCACACAAACTGCTGAATCTTTCCGTCTTTTGAGATCAGGACGAAACCCATAGGCCACCTACTCTGCCCCAAAGCTTTCATCACTCCATTCGTTGCCTTCTTCGTTGTGACTAGCAGCCCAAGCACCTCTTTCTTCCTCCAGTCAGGCGGTATGCCTTGGAAGGATCCCTCCAGCTCGCGAATATGCCTAGGACTTAGCGACATCTTGCGCGCCTTGCACTGGATGATGACTGGTAGCGGTTCGCGTAGGGGTGCGAGGACCCAATGGCCAATAAGGTCGATGCCAGCATCGTCTTTCCCGCCTACGCGTAGAAGCGAGAAACCGAGGCGTATCAACGCCAATGCCGTCGTATACTCATAGTGCATGCCGATATAGTGCGTCTGTTCCGGTGTGAGATTGGTTCGTTTAGCATATTCGAGAAACGAAAGTAGACAGTTGTGGCGCGCAGAGCCCGGCGTGATTGTGAGCTTGGGAATGTCGACAGGCGCAGGATTAGCAGCGGAGGTTGTTGCAATCCGACGAGGGACGAAGTTCTGCGGAGCGGTTCGGGGCAGCCATGGAAGAAGAGCGATTTGTCTAAGCCAGGATGGGCGGAGAGAAGGTTGCATTACGGTATGGCAGTAGTAAATGAAAGACACCGTAACATATTTACGAGGAAAGGAGCGACAGAGGTGGTGAGTCGAGTACGAAGAGTGCTGTGAGTATGAGCGTCGGGGTACCGTGGAGGGAGAAAGGTGAGATGATCGCGTAAACTTTGGGACAACGCGCTAGATTAGCTCAGCCTTACGAAGCGCGGTCCCTCGTCAACTCCATCCGCATCGAAACTCTAGCTTTCCTTTGACAACGTCAACCAACTCACGCTTGTGCCCAGGTAACATACCTTGTCGGCCCCTTCTACTTCAGGCAGCCGCCGACTCTTCGCTCTCGCCATCCTCAACATAGCTTACTCTACAATGGGCGACATACTCACCCAGATGCAAGATGAACTTGACTTGGTTCGTATACACCAACCTCTAACAACAACCTCAAATCTAACAAGCCCAGCTGCTAGATATGATGTACGACGACCTCAAGTACATTCGGGACAATGCCCCTCCAAGCGTCCCCCCGGGTCAACAACGTCTCGACTCGTTCGCCGAATTAGAAGCCAGGACCGCCGCCGAAAACTCGCAGAACTCTACGCACCCTTCCCAGCACGCACAGGCGCCTCCCGCAGAGACACCCGCGCCGCCTTCTCAAGAACAGTTTCAGGCAGACATTAAAACGAGGGCCAAGGATATTGTCGTAAAAACTTCGCAGATCGAGCATCTGATAGCTAGTTTGCCAGGACTAAAGTCGAGCGAGAAGGAGCAAGTTGAGAGGATGAAAGAGTTGGAGAGGCAGCTGGAGGATCTAGAGGGAGAGAGAATACAGGCAGTCAAGGAGAAGGAGTTGTTGCTGTCCATAGTGGAGGAGAAGATCATGGGCGTAGGGAGGATGAGTTGATTTGGCCTTCTGAGCACAAAAGAGGCCTGGAGCCCAAAGCTATCAAGATAGGTAAGACAGCAGAGCTTCATCCATGCGACACGGCCTTACGATCACGATATACCCAGGGTCCTTCATTCATCAACCAGTAGGCACTTCTCTTCGACACAACATGTTTTTTCGCCAAAGGGCTGTCATATACTGACTACTATTAGCGTCAGACGCCCTCGAAAACTACCGAGTTTATGAATCCACAACATTCCGACCCTAAAACTCAATCAAGTTTACTGGTTCTTCTGGATAACACTCTTCGGTACAATGTGACAGCCACCCGGATCATCAGATTTGACTCTCACCATGCCGCACTCGCGCAACCAAGGCGAATCTACAGGATCAACATCTTCTCCTGTATACACTGGCTCTGGTGTCTCCGGTCTTCTCACGATCACATACTCGGACCTTGCACTTTCCGGCACCCGACCCTTCGTTGCCCCTTCATCCCGTACAGCAACTCCCCTCGCAGGCACCGCATCAGGACTCAGATCCTTCCCACCGCCAAACAGCTTGCCGACCCAGCTTATCGGCCACGGCAGCTTTGACTTTCCTTGCGCGGCTCGCTCAGCGGCTTTTTGGTCTTTGCGAAACTGGCGCTTCTCGCGACGCTTGTGTCGCCGTATGACGCTTTCAAGGTGATCGTGCTCGTGACGCTCTGCGCGGGCTATGGCATTGTCGTTTTCGGCGTCATCGTCGAAGAGGCCGAGACTGCCGGCGTGGTGTTGGCCGTGGACGTCTGTCGGCATGCAGACGGTGGTAATATCTTTCAAGATTGAATGTGATAACGGGCGGAGATACAAGTTAGATTCTTACAGAAGAGTAGAAGGAGATACGGGGAACGATTGTGCGTTGTACTTGCAAGTTCAACACTGATGTGGGCTCTGTTATTTTTCGCGTGACATGGCAATCGCAGATTGAGGAATTGAAGTATGACAACGTCCTCAAGTCAAACGTCACAGTAAATCGCAGGGACCACAACGAACGGCGCCACGCCAAAGAGAATTCAGTAAGGCTAGCAGTTTGTATGCGCCTAAAGCTACCAAACCGACACATTCTACCTACCAAATTCACCAAACTCTTCAGCCCATCTCAACTCCCACTCCTAACCCACTAACCGAGCATGACCTTCGCAGTTCTCGAGCTCGCTCCTAGACCTCGTTGCTTAAATTGTTCATGAATCGCCTTCAAACCTCTCTTCAGCTGCTCCAGTCTCCTCTGTGCCCGTCCGTATTCTTCTGCCAGTCGCGCAGTCCTGGCCTGTTCATACAGCTCGTCGCATCTCCTGCGCAGGCGGGCCAACTCCTCGGCCCATGTTGCGAGATCCACGAGGTCCTGCTTTACGCGCTTGGCGACTCGGTCGAAGGTTGGCTCAGCCAGGCGCATGGATGGCTGAACTGGATGGGTTGGTCGACGCTCGGTGAGGTCGTGTCGCGTCGGGACGTTTCGAGGGAGGATAGGGGAGAAGTAGGCGGTGGGGATGTGGATAAAAGGAGGCATATCGCTTGTTCTTGACTGTGCCGTGTGTGTGTAACATGTGATCATTCAAGGGTGGGAAATCATTTGGGAGAATACGGATAAGTTAGTCCACCGGGTAGTACGTTTGCGCTGGGGTCAGATGAGAGAAGTGTCGGTTGACATACAGTCAGTTACGCCTTGAAGGCAAACGCTGATTTAACGGCTTCATTTGTGGACTACAGGTTTACATTATCAGCTAGGCTGGCTTTGTGTGATCGAGGCCTCAGGAGATGCTTCTACTACACCAAACTCCTGACCTCAGGAACATTGAGAACGGCAACATTTGACGGAATCCTACCCTGAAGGCGAATGATGAGCGTTTGCCAGCGCAATGAGAGGGTGAATGGACATTCGATACCTAACTAGACTATATGTGGATTAATGCCGGAAATAGGAGATGGAGCAGGCTTCAGAGCAAAGATGTTTTCATGCATGCCTTGAGAGCGAGCGACTCCTACTCTACCTAGCGCATAAATAGTCATACTTGAGCTATTGCGTAAGTATAAATTACAGATCATCTCAAGACTTGGTAAGTTAATACTAGGTCTAGGGCGTAAGCACTTCCTAAATATTTTGTAACAAAGTAAGCTATTTAGATACAGCCTACCGCTACTAACTAACGCTTATCTGTAACGGTAGTCACTTTCACATCGCGCTCTACCTTGAACCTAACCTTGCCAGTCAAATCAGGTGCGCATCCCCGGTTATATATATGAACTCGCGCTCTGCAGTTGTTTGTGTTGCACTCCGTCCACATGCAACTGCGGGGCCATATAGTCCTTGTATTATTGTCGACGTTCTTGCGGCGCTATGATTGTGCTTTATTGTCTAACTTCTCCTATAGCGCATTATCGCCGGTACGCAAATGTGCACAAATATACTGGTTGAGCTGGACTAGCACCCTGCGTACAGTGGCTGACGAAAGACCATACCTCGGATAGGATAGTGTTTTGTTGGGCAGGATGACTTGGCCCGTGTACTTGACGTAGTCTGTTGGAGAGGTGGGCATGTAAGATTCCTTGTAAGATATGCGGATCAGAGTGCGCTGTATTGAGGACCCAATGAGCGGCTCTGACTGATGAGAATCGTGTTTGCATATATCCTGGCAAAAGCACGTGTACCATTCTCTACGGTCATAGAGTCCACATACGCCTTTGAAGGTTAACTGGACGCCTGGGCAGATGTAAAAAGGTGCAGTGCTTCCGATGCACTTCCGCTCGTTGGCAGATTTCAACTCCTCAGCCTTGTAAAATAGAGATGATGGGTGAAGATCGGTGCAAAAGCTGCAGAGGATCTTGGTGCCTTGGAGATAGGGAGTTTCGAAATTCTTTTCCCTCTCTGCCAGGTGGTGGAAACGATCGACACGATGTAGCCACGCGATTTCATCTCTCTCCGTTGCTAAAAGACTATGCAGCCGCGAGGCCACGCTCATCGTCTTGCAGATTCCCTGGAAGTAGTGGCATGTTACTCGAAAACTCGGGATACTGGTGGCAGGGAGGAAGTCGATAATCTGGAGAAGCAGCTCGGGTGGTAGAAGTTGAATTTGGCTAGTTATTTCGGTGGTGGTTCTTGGATTCGCATTTTGATCTGGATCCTTTGATTGGGATGGATAGAAGTCGCTGTCCCAAATGTCTGATATCTTGCTGCTATTCATTCGGAATAGCTTTCGTCGGTACATGAAGTACCGTTTTGGAGTGGATACATCGGGCATATTAAAGGATATGAGGGGGGCCTTCCACCAAGTGCGCGGTCTGTTTCAGTAGGGTTGAAGAGCAAGATGTATGTTGCGGATGTGAGTAGTTCAGTTCGAGGGCCTGCAGGTTGTAAAAAAAATCCCGAAGAAGAAATCCTATCTGCGAACAGTTCACGTATCAGGACTTCAAGCTTCTTTTATATCTAGTGTTCAAAAGATGTGAGTGTGTGGACTGCCGAACCATGGTTACGAGGTATGAGCTTTAGGCAGCATCTTGGGTTCCTTCAAGTCTCAATTCCCGCTCAACTACGGAAATCTTATGTTGAAGGGCATCTTTCTTAGTGGTTCAGCCAAGTTTAAGAGGATTTTCAAAGCGCCTACGTCCTAGTTGAGCTATCGCTGGTTCTCTGAAAGTACTTTGACCAGTCTCGTGGCTGAAATTTAAGCTGACTGCACCTCTTTGCGCATGTAGGCGTGATTTCGCCTCCAACTATACCTTCTTAACGATAATTCTGACTTCAAAAGTGTACCTGTCTTTTATATCTTAAGCCTTCGATCTAAATATCCTCTTGTAAATAGTCTTTTTAGGATGCACAGCCGAGTAAGTGGCTTAGCGCTTACTGTAATATCATCGGTTACTTCTGGCCTATGAAACACGCCAAGTCGTACTTTAAATAGCATGTACCTTACGCCCTGCATCTTTAGATCTAATCATATGGCGCAGTAGATTTGCTACATAGGGAGCTTGATTCAACATGGAGCAGCGATATATACTCTTTCATACATGGCGGCCGTGTACTCCAAATCACCATACAGTCGCGTTAACGCCCACGAAGAAACCCCTGAAACTAGCGTCAGCGATGGCGTTGAACTCCAAGTGCTGCGTGACGAGAGCAACAGCCAGGATAAAAAGACGCACACCGAAGTCCCGCAATCACAATCGCGACGACCTCCGTTTCCATGGCAAGGAGTAACGGCCTTAGTTTCCATCGTTCTTCTCACCGCCGCTGCAGTGGGCGTGCTCCTAGCCAGCAACGGCTCGCCAATCGAACGATGGAAAATACGAAACGTGAACACTCAGCCCCAAGTCTGGCTTTCGGTCCTTGCAACAATAACAGATGGCCTGACCATGTTTGCCCTCGCAAAAGCCGCTGAGGCGACGTACTGGCGCGCCGCCGCCCGCGGGACCACGTTGCGCAATATGTACGACCTATACGAGTTTCATTCGCTCGTGGGCGCCATCAACAACCTCGTCCGCCTACGCGGAAACAGACTGGCGGTAGTTACGCTGCTTTGCCTCGTGTCGGCGCTGCGCGGTCCGCTTTTTCAACGCGCTTCCGTCGTCGTGGGCAATGCTACGTGGAAAACTTCAGGAGTACAGAAACTCAACGTCGCGCAACTTATTCCACCGATTTTTTTTTTGGACAGTATGGATCGACGATTTCGACGGCTTCGGAGTTGTACGATCCTGTGTATGACGCTTATATTGAGCGAGCACCCATACTTATCAACGGTAGTCTCAGTAATGAAGAATGTGGCGACGTGTGTAGTGGTAAAGTAAAGGTATGAATACCCTAGGTGAAGAAGCACTGCTTCTACTAAGAAGCTGACTCCATCTAGGGCTACGGTTTTGATATAAAATGTTCCGAGGTGACTAAGATCCCTTGGGACATCTCAGGCAACAGCACTGTGAGACAGGAATTCCAAGACATGACGAACCGTATTGGTGATGCCGTTCCAGCGTTCAATAGCTCGGCACATTTGCAGGGCTTGCCGTATCCTGAATATGCAAATGCAACCGACTTCATAGCAGCCGAGCAACGAGGCTGGTTTGAAGTAGTCAACTTGTTCAAGACTGAACCCATCTGCGGAGGCGATCTTTCGATAAGTACGTGTTCGCTACATCATGCCGTGGTCGAATATGAGGTTTCCTTGCGGAACGGGACTATCAGTCTAAGCCGTGATAACTGGCAGGAGGACAATGTGCTATTTCAGACGTAAGTCCTTGTCGCAAGCTGAAAGGTCCGATAATAAACTAACCTGAGACTCGAACGTTTCGTAGGCCAACCTGGCTTCTCCCTGATCTTATTAACCAAGATACCACATGGGGTCCAACCGTGCAGTGGGCCGCATGGTATTTGAGTCAGTTTAACCAAGAGATATCCATAAACCCAAACAGAGATGGCGGGCCCTTCGAGGGCGTGGACCCTCGCTTCCTCCTCGCAAAGCGTTTCATAAACGGTACTATATCTGCTCCGAATTGTAACACTACCTTCGGTGACCCCACTCAGTTTGTTCTCAACAGGCTTCGCGAGATGGCATTCCGCGTCGCCGTCGCCGTCGCCGGAATCGCCGACAGAGATGCACTATTTGGGAGTCGTGCTCTGGCCCAAGAAGGCCTGCCCCTTACCCAGAACTGGACGCAAGGAATCGATGTCACTGGACAGAGATCAGTGGTCGCACTTAGTGTCAGCATTCCGTACTTGGTGTGTGCTGTTGTTTGCAGTCTTCTTGCTGTTGTAGCTATTGTGCCGCTGTATTGGGCTGCGAGGAGCGAGGAATTGCGCCCGCTTTCGTTCAATCCTCTCGATGTTGCGCGTATATTTGATGCACCACTTCTGCGGGATGCTGATGAGAAAGATATTGAGGGATATGTACGGAAAGAAGATGGGGCAAGGCGGGTAAGGTATGGAGTGAGAGGATCAGCTGACAGTGAAGGCATGGTGGCTGCAAGAATTATATCCGAGGACAAATAGAAATGTGCATTGATGTGTTCAAAGTAGGGTCAAGGCTTTGAAAATAATAATAAATAAGATATTCGAAAGAAGAGATGTGCGGTGCTCTACGACCATCCCATCAACGCTTAGAGATCGATTTCATCTGATCCCATCCCAGTTCGAAACCCGTCAAACGCCACGCCTTAAATGAAATTTCGAAGCAAAATGCGAAGATCCTCGCCAGTTGACTTATTGATGCACCTGGCTCACGTGGCCGTGTTGTGCACCACCCCAGTCACTCTCGTCATCACTTCCCACGTCCGTCCACGAGTTTGGCGTCATGACACCTGTCCTGTCACCCTGGCCCAGTTCACTAAAGCCCGCCTCCGAGAAGCCAGCATCGGTGAAGCCGCCCTCAGAAAAGACTTCTGAGCGTGCATCGTGGTCGGTGTCGTTTTGCACGCTGTTCTGCATGCTTAGAATCGCAATGTCGTCGGCGTGACTATCTACAATCGAGGCACCAGTAGCGACGGAGCGCTCGGAGCGGGGAGTGAGGGTGCCAGTGGAGAGGTGCTCGGCTTCGTTGTCATCGAAGAATGGGTGAGTGGCGGAGGGGTCTCCTGGATGCGAGGCGGAAGATGTAAAGGAGTAAAAGGATTGGGCTGCTTGTTCCGTTTCGGAGGTCTCGAGTTGTGTGAGTGATCCTAGGTGTAGGTTCTCTGGCTGCAGATGAAGAGAGTCTGGGGTTAGGTCGATGAGCTGAGCGGAGGTAGCGGGAGTAGCAGGAGTAGAGACATGGTCGCCTTCGACAGTAGCAGAGCTCTCGCGGGTTCCAGGCTCGACGTAGTTGAAAGGCTTCGGCGAAGGCGCTTCATCCTCGTCATCGTCGTCGAAGAGGACTTGGTCGTCAGAGAAGGGGTTTGCCATGGTAGCCGCCGCCGCAGTGCCAGCAGCAAAGCCAGCTACGCCACGCTGCCTCAGCCCGCTGTTCGACAAGTCTTGCCCAGTAGCTTGCGCGTCCTTTCTAAGCATCCCATCATTGCCCACCATTGTGTCAAAGCTCTTGGTCCGATCAGCCCTCGACCTCCTCTCAGCCATGTCAATGTTCTCACTCCCAATCCTAGCCAGCTCGTCCAAGTCGACCGCAATGCCCTCCTCTCTGGCTCTCCTGATCAACTCATTCCTGTTCCTACGAACCAAGTCCTCCCTCCTCTGTTTCCGGGACTCGAACTCATCGGACGCCTCGCTCGAACGACGTTGGGGCTGGATCTCGTCACCAAGAGAGTGTAGGGCAACGGCGATCTTGCGGCGCGACTGGTCGACCCATTGTCGGACTTGGGGAGACTCGTAGATGGCGATGCCGGCGGCGACGAGGACGGATGCAGCGATTATGATGCCTGTTGCGAGAGGGTGATTAGGTCGGGGCGGTTGCGCACGAGCATGGTGGTGTGGAGAGGTAGCAGCACGTAGGCCGGGGCCTGCAAGCAGGTTGGCAGACGCAATCAAAGGGCATAGAGAGATACATGGGAAGTGTGCTGGGAAGAAAGCCGTTGGAGACACGGCAGCGATATGCAGAGGTGGAGCAGCTATCGGCGGGTTACTTACCTTTGGCCAGTGGCGCAGGCATGGTGCGGACTCCCGAGGTACGTCCTGTTGTCAACTACAGACAGTTGATCAGGAAACAGGAAGGAAGATGTTCCAAGTGAGGAATGAGGAATATATGAGGGCTAACTTTTAGAGGTACACGGCGAGGAAAGGAGAAGGCTCGCAGCAGCCTGGAGGAGTAGTCGTCGACTTTCCGCCACCGGCACAGCCGCGCGCGCATCCAGGGTCAAGGCTCTGGCGGGGTCGCGTGGTTCATATCGCGCTAAGCGGATCCGGGTATATGCGAACCCACTGTCTCCTTGTGGCATCATAGTGGAACGAGAACTGGAAGCGTCCGTGGTAAGAGCCGGTAAGCTATAACATATCTGCTACTCCTGTACAAAGGAGATTGTGAGGCTATCATCTTGCCCATCTTCGACGAGTCTCTCCAATATATTCTTGAAGCTCTTTAGAAAGATGTCGTACCGCAACAGATACACATATATCAGCGCTTACGCCCAGGTAGAGCTATCGCTGATCTTTAGAGTCATACTTTGATGGCGGAGATGTTTGTAGTTACGTGGAATTTTTCAAGGTACGCTGAGTCCAGTCAACCATGGTATATCAGAGCATGATGGACTTTGTCTGCGTCAAGCACTCTTTCCACAAAGTAGGTATGCTCATAACCAGTACGAATCTGTGCATTTCTTTTATCATCCATGTCTCATTACTTCAGTTCGTTGCCTATGGTTAAGTTCCAAGCCGTCCATGGTAACAACACCACTCAGTTGCCCAAATTTTGGATGATATACATTCAGGATTTGTTGAATACTTTTCAGCCAATGTAGTCTCTCATATTTGTTACAAAATTGAAATTTGATTTCAGAAAGAATTTCATTATGGGTATGTGATGTCGTCTCTTACTGCTTAACTTCTATCTACGTTCAGTCAGTCCACAATACTATTCATCCTTCACCCTTCAAATAACTAGCTTTAAAAATCTCACAACTTGAAAACCACAATGTCGAATTCCATCTCGTTGATCACACATGTACAAGTAGGGCCCATTGAGGGGGTCCCGCAAAACCCAGTGGTTTCTAGGATATGTTGAATAGCAACCCGGAAAGACTACTTTATATACCGTCGTCGCACTCTGGGTCACCGTTTCTGTACAAAGGAGGCAAAAGTACTTCTCTCCACGACCTGTGCGAAAGGATTCTCTGAGACAACTCCAAACTCCCTCAGTAGATTCCACCACCTACCAGTCGAGCTGATTCTCAATATCGTCGACTTCCTGCCTCTTGTCGACTCACTCAGTCTACACGCGACCTGCCGCAAGTTGAGGGACCTTCTCAAAGAAATGAGCAAGACATATCGTTTTGAAGAGCTCACGCCTGTGGATAGAGACGAGTTCGGGTGGAGATGCCACCTCGACTACTTCCGAAAAGTCGCTCAACTGGAGGAAGAAAAGGAGGAGAAGCAGTTGTTCCTAGACGACTCGAACGTCATAGGACCACCCATATCATTCCTTTGCAGCTTCTGCCTTGACGACCACCCGTTGTCCGCGTTCACAAAGGCCGAGATGACGAAACATCCTGAGGAGCGTAATTGCATTGGAGTCACCGCATCGATGTATATATGCCCATGTGTCAGCCTCACGTTTCAGGACCTCCTTACCCTCCGACTGGAAAGCAGACGTCACATAGAGGGCTGGTACAAGCTATGTCAGCAACCATACTGCCATTCTCCTCGAAACACATTACCGATCATCTGCTTCGAGACCTATAGGTCCCCTTGCATCCTCCAGAAAATACACATACCTTGTCAAGAGCTCGATTTCATGGCAGACAAGGACTTCAAGGGAGCACCGATGGATCTAGAGCACAAAGACTTCGGCCACGCAACTCCAATTGTGCGTGTAGCGCTTTCCGAGTGGAACCATTATATCTGTCCGCACTTACATAGTAGCGACGATGCTGTTTGGGGAAAGGCGAAGCGGGGTGCTAGAGCGTACGTGCAGAACTGCGGCGTATTCTTCGATCCCTCCCATAGTTAGTCTGTGCAGATGGACTGCGGAGTTGAGTATTGTGGAGCAAGATTTACAATGAATGTGGGAGAATACCGATTTAGTGTCGACTTTGCAATATATCGAGAGGTTGATTTGGGCCTAGTGACGGATAGGAGTTGGCTTGCAAAGGTACAAGTCTGATGCAGTAGAGGAAAAAGGGAAGCCTCCATTTATTCAATCCACATGGTATGTTTCACAGACATTATGAAGCCCTATAGGGTGAATCAAACCGCACATAATTTCACGGACACATGACGCACAAATCAGCAACATGGAGGAATAGGTGAACATTCTGCCTCAACTAATTGCTTGAGTTATAGGCTGTCATTCGTACCTTACGGTTTCTTCTCCAGCCTTTAGCCCATCCATCTATTACGGAAGAGAAAAAACGCATGAGTAGCGTTAAAATGCCGTGAATTCGTCCACACCATCCTATGGGTTACTACCATCGCTGCCATGAAACGCCAGAAGTCCCGCCCAAAGGCGATGACTGTGAAAGGAAAAACTCAATAACCCCAATAACTCGTTACTCAAGATGCGTGTTCGTGAATACACTTCGTTGGCCGATGGCGGCCGGAATGATGACACCTAGTAGGTCCCGGAGACATGGTCCTCCAAACATACTATTTAGCCTCTGCTAGGCTGACATGACCGCTTATGCTAGGTAGCCAAGCTCGTCACCCTCTAGGCGTTCCAAGTACTCCTTCTCGAGTAGAATGTCTATGCACTTCTTGATATCGGGAATGCGCGGCATGAAGCGGTTCTTAATCTGCTGGATAGTCTCTGAGACGAGCTGCTGATGCTTCATCTTCTTGCGGGACTTCATGATACGCACAATGGCCGACTGTGAGAAAAGTTAACCTACATTGTACGACAAGTGGGAGCGGTTGTACATACCTGCATAAGTAGCTTGCGGTCCTCCTCAATAGTCTTGTGTGTATCTTCTGCCTCTGCCTTCTGTTCTGACTTGATACCGATGTTCAAGTTCATCTTGACCTTCTTGGTCTTGAAGCCAGTGTTGAGCTTGTAAGTCGTGCCCGACTCAGGCTTGGCACCCTCTGGCTGTGCGAGCAAGACCTTGGCCTTGATAAAGACACCAAGACTGGGGTCAAGAGTCTCCTTGTTCAGTTTGGTGGCCTCCGCCATTTCATCGTAGCTCACCGTATCGCTGTCGTTGAATAGCAACATGATGGCCATCTGGTAAGTAGAAACTTGGAAGGTCGGCGAGGTCTTCAACTGTGCGACCTTGCAGTAATTGGCCTTGACTTCGCCCTTGCAAAGTTGCCATAACCAAGTCAGCTTGCGGCCCTGATGCTTATGATTGTAGAACCTAGCGAAACGATCATAAGTCTGAACGATCAGTTGAGGTGGCGTAAATGGGGTGGTCGGTGGGTTCAGCGGCCAAAAGCCGGTACCAAGAATGTGGTATGAGGCGTCAACATTGGTCTTGAGATCCGCCTCATCCAAGTTGTTCGATTGCCACTCTTTGTAAGCAGTGTTGAGGTCTTTGGAAATCTGCATGTCTTGGAACATGCGCTGGAGCTTGTTCGTATACTCGAAACCGCAGGCTTCCTTCAGCTTCGAAATCATGCTTGTCTCGGCATCATCAGACGCAGACGTTGTCTGAACCAAACGCTTGGCCAACATGCGCGAGTAAAACTTCTGGAAAACGTCCTTGTCTTCAATGTACTTGAAGACCGTCATGATTTGCGTGAGCAGCTTCTCCATGTCATCCTCCTCACTCATCTTCGCACTCGAACGCTTCAGTAAGGTATCGGTATACTTGGCGAGCAGCTCGGGCGACTTGTTCGAGCCTGACTTGCAGATCTTGTTCCGATTGACGAACTCGCGGCAGGCATTATCGAGTGATCGTACGAATTCCGACTCGCCATTGAAGGCTTTGTTGACAAGGTCCTGATACTTCGTATGCACCTCGAGTAAAGCCTCGACGTAGGTCTTCGGCTCCAGACTATCGCCCTCTTGAGCAAGCTTGTCGACGGCATTCAAGCCCGCCTTACGTACGTGAGTCTCAAACTGGGTGCGCAGAGGATCAAGGCCTTCTGGTATGCGGGCAAGCAGCTTGTACATCCGACCAAGGTCGTCTTGCTGATCGTTATTGAGAAGGATCTGGAACTCTTCGCGAAGAGCCTGCGAATGGTTCGTAATTAAAGACTGCTCGCATGTGCGCATCAGCGGAGACATGATCTCATTGAGCAGATACAAGGGAACACGCTCTTTTTCCTCCTCGAGGCGAGCCTCGGCCTTCTTCATATACTCTACGACGCTGTTCTCGGCCAGGAACTGCTTCGACTCGTTGTCGTAGTACTGTGCAGTGGCAGCGAGAAAGGGGTTCTCGAAGTGCTCCTTATACACGTCCAGCGTCGACTTGGAGCTGTCGGCCTCATCTAGACCCAGTGATACAAATGAATCAACAATGGACTTGATGTGTGACTGCTCGATCGTCTCTCCGTTCCGCTGCTTCTCGACAAGCTTGAGTACCGAGCGCATGACGCTTTCTTGCGTACCCGTGAACAAGTCCTCCTTCCATCGGACAAGGTGCAGGGTATAAATGTCATAGATGTGCTTCTTGCCCTCGTCCATCTCACGCTTCACCCAATGTCGGTTGAGATACCGGAACAAATGGTTGTTGTATTGCCCAGCCGTCGTATAGCGATTCCACTCTTTGATGTAGAATGTGAGAAGCGCCTCATCTACATGTTGTTTCGACTCTGTCTGTACATCCGCCAAATGTGCCTTTAGGTATTCAATCAGGTGCTGGTAGAGGTCTTCGCCGAGTAGGTGGGCGCCTCCGCGGTTGTTGGCAGCGTGAAACGACGAGCCTGCGACGGCCTTTTGCGCAGTACAGAAGTTGTGGATCGCTGTGTACAGGCCCATGTACGTCTTCATATCCATACCCCCGCGGAGGTTGGTCATGATCTTATCGACACCGGCCTCGAGGTATTTCCAACTGTTTTTACCGTTAGCATAGCGTTCGCCTGTTTTCGTACTCACCCTCCCTTTCGAGAGGTAAAAGCCCGGGTCTCGGCTCCTCCTCACGTTCCCCACGCTCCCAGAACTGTAGTTGCTCCCAAAGCTGTAGCTGTATGGGACCCTGCAGGTCCAGCGTATATATTCTGACGGGTGGTGGCAAGGGCCCTTGAACTTCCGTAGGTGGAAATGGCCATGTGTGAGGAATATCCATGATGGAGATAGTTGGCTCTCGAAATGATACGCCAACACCTGCCGAAACCCTGCTAAACCTATGCCTGGATGCGTTGCAGAAGCTATCTAGGATAGTGTGGCTGATATGACGCGCCCACTCTCACTCAAGAAATAGCTTGGCCAGAGCTACAGGATCGATACATGAAGAAAGAGCACTTACGTCGCATTAACATCGTCCTTGGCGGGGACAGGCGGCATAGTGGAAGCCATGATGGGACGTGTCGTCGCGTGCTCTGGGACACTTTTCGAGAGCGACTTCTTGCGCGTGAGGAACTTTATATTCGGTTTCGGGACCCGGAAGCTTCGAATACAGCAGCAGGCGCGGGCGTGCTTGATTAGAAGCTGATATGGTAGAAGGCGCGAGTATGAGCGTAGGCGTTAAGTGGAGCGGCTGTGGGTGCGGGCGGAGGGTATATGGAGGAGTGAACGGCCGATTTGCGTGGGCCTTAGCGAGTACGATTCCTGTGAACCACCTGCAAACGGAGAAAGGGAAAGAAACAAGGTGAAGGTGCCTAGGCGGAGGTGCGGCGAGGTTTTGTGAATCACATCGATGGCGGTTCAGGCAGCACCGAGCTTGGGCGGCTTGGCATAGAGGGTCCCATTCACATCAGCCTTACACTAACGCTGCCCGCAGATTCACGGATGGTTAGTTCTTTATAAATATTGGGCGCATTCTTTGTCCAGTACGTTAACTCACAACTTCACAGTCAGGAGAGAATACTGAATGCGACGTCAATAGTCTCTCCGGGCATATTTCGAGAGACATAAGTGATTCGTTCCATGATACCGCCCATCGCAAGGCCCAGTGGTATCAAACTGAACAGTTAAACACACATTCTTCACATCATCGTTAGATACCGCTCACTTTCTTCTAGACATTAAATCACTTGGCGGATTGTAACTCGATTAGGCCAATATGTCACATTAATGTTCGGAACGCGCTTATGACGTCTTTCCGAAAACACCAGACCTCAGCCCGATATCCACATATAGGTGAACCAACAGGACAAGTTCTCGCCACCAAGACTCTTGACGTTCTTATTCTCCTCACACCCTTATTCTTCATATCGTCATATTTTATTTTACTTTCCACATCAAATCACCATTTCTTAAACCAACAATCACAAGACCCATCATCTCCAAACATACAAACCAACGACTACAGCAGAACAAATCCCATTCTACCGTCAAAAATGCCGTCCCTAAATCTCACACCACTCTCCTCCCTCCGTCTCAACGCGCACTACGTTCCCTCCTACTCCCACCTCCCAAACACATCCACCCACAACAACCCCCTCCTAATCTACCACTCGGCCTTCCCAGCCTCAACATCCCCATCAACACTTGAATCTCACTTACCGAAAAACGGACTAGCCCCCCAGTGGCGATACACCATGTACTCGCAAACGCACTTCCACAGCACCACGCACGAAGTGCTCTGTGTCTTCTCCGGCCGCGCGGCACTGCTTTTTGGCGGCGAGGCGAACCCGGGGAAAGTGGAGACGGAGGTCAAAGCGGGTGATATGATTGTCGTACCCGCTGGGGTGGGGCATAGGTTGCTGGAAGATCTGGACGGTGGGTTTCAGATGGTGGGGGCGTATCCCAAGGGGTGTAGTTGGGATATGTGCTATGGGAAGGAGGGAGAGGAGCAGGCGGCACGGGCTGTGGCTGGTGTGAATTGGTTCGTAAAAGATCCGCTGTATGGCGATGATGGGCCTGTGCTTTGGGGGAAGGAAGAGTTGGAGAAGAGGGCTGAAAGGAAAAAGAGTGAGCTGTGAGTGATGGGCGTTCTCGGAAGTACTACAAGAGCATATAGACGAGTGCATTTCGAACTTCGTTGTTTATGGGTCGTATCCATGCTCGTTCGTTGACTGACATAATCGTACAAATAAGGAGTTTTCCGTCTACATGCGCGCAACCTGGAGATTGTGCCGCCAACGCCTGACACTGAGACCCATCGTTGACCCAGAATCCGTCATTATCGTACAGGTGAGTATCCATGACCGCGTATAGTCCAGCCCACATGGGGCCCGACATGACTAACCTAACTACTCGCCTTATCTCTTGGCTTGTCCGCACCTTCCTTGTTCTTTCCCGCCTCCTCAGCAACATGCTCCGCTTGCTCGTGTATTCTTTCTAGGATATGATCCGGCAGCGCATCCTTCGCTCGCTCCCCATTCTTGCCTGTAGCCTTTTCCTGCTCGAGTTTCTCTTCTAGCAACTTCTCTTTTGTCTTGATGCTCTTCTCCACCTGCTCCACCGCTCTCTCAATCTCCACCTCCATCTCAGGTAGCTTGAACTGCTCGGCGATCAACTTGCCATTCCAGCGCTGCAGGACCATGACGTCTTCGGTCTCGTTGTTGGTCTGTTGGTGGACCACCTGTGATACGGACTTGGCTTGTTCACGGGTTGGGTTCGGGGCGGCGCGGGAGATTGCGCGGGTCGGATACATGAGGCCTGCTGTGTAGACCTCGTCCAGAATCGGGGATGGGGCAGGCTTGGGGAGGTTGTGTTTGAGGAGGAACTCGAGGTGCTGGGAACCCGTCAAGGCCTTCCAGTGCGACCAGGCCCTGTAGAGGACGTAGAAGAAGGGCAGATTGGGGATGACGGGTATCAGCATGAAAGGTGCTGTGAAGGGCATGATGATGACGCTCCACATCAGCTTGCTTCGGTGCATGTTCTGTCTGTCCTTGGCCAGCTTTTCCAGTATACCAGGAACCCTCTCCTTTGGCAGATAGAGGCCTGGAAACATGACTTCATATTTGATTTTTCCGTCGATGATGTCCTGCTTGCGCTTTTGCGTGAGGGCTGGGATTGTTTTGAGCCCCCATTCCTCGTAGGGAATCCGCTTAAGGGCCTGATTGCCGTAGAAGGTCACCTTCTTCTTCCAGTTGCCTATCGCCTTCTCGTCCTTTTCCCATGCCACCCATGTCTCATTCGCTTTGATTGTGACTTTGTCGTAGATGGAGCGATCTGCTGGTGCTTTGTCGTGGAGCTTCTCGCAATAGATGAGCGAGCGACGCGTCGATATTGGCAGTAGAAAGAGGCGCATCGCGTCTGGTATATTTGGGGGTGGATGTCGCAGATGCGGTGGTGGGTAGGCAAGGGCGCAATGGCGACGCAGCGGACAGCCTTGCTCAAAGCAATGTCGAGTGAAACATGACGCAGGCAGAGTCGCGTGGAAAAAGATGACTAGTATGCGAATGTTCTGAGCGACGTTTGAAATTGCATGGGCAAACCTGCAGTGCCAGCAAGCATAGCTGCAGGCTAAAGCTGGTGAGAATGACCTCACGGCGCCTTTTCGCTGCGCCATGCCTGTTTCGATGCCGCGGCCCTGATCTGCAAACAAGCCTGGAGTGCAATCTCCCAGTCGACCCGGGGCTCGACCCTCGACGACGACGACGCCAGCGGTACTACGATACACTCGATACCCTTCTTTTTTTTTCAGCTACCCCGGATTGCCACCAAGTATCAAGGTGCCGAGCATGCTGTCGTCACGCGTCATCTACTTCGCTCCCACCTAATCGCCGTCGTTGCTCACCCCCCGCCAAGGAGGCCCAGAGCACTCGAAGCCTGCTGCTGCTCCTGCTAACGCCCGACGCCTGGAGCTTGATTAGAACTGGAGGACCCGCTGCTCTGACAAGGAAGCCCTTCACGCTCCACGGCAAGCAAGCATGACCACAAAGCCCATGGTCGAGCGCAGAAAGAGCGACAATGGCAATGGCAACGGCAACGGCACCTCTCCCTTTCTCCGCCCGGATGCGGCCCATGGGAGTGCCCATACGTCCTCTACCTCGACATCTTCGACCGCCAACCGACTCCTACCCTCCCCGATACCTCCGCCGACCGCCTCGTCCATAGGCTCGCAGCGTCCACAGTCAAGAGTCAGCGGTGTGTCTGGACACTCACGCAACGGGAGCGACGGAGCGGCTGTGAGGAAGAGCCACAGCCACTCCATATCGAGCACTCCTCGCACGCTGGCGTCGTCAAACAGGAGCGAGAGCGCTGAGAACAGGGAGAAGCAACGTGCTGTCAGGACACTGCCTTCATGGGTTCAATCCGCCGACGAAGACGAGAATGTCGATGCAACCTCCCTTCTCCTCCCACGAACACCTACCTCCGCCCGCCCTGCCTCCCATCACTACATGCCCACGCCAAAGTCCAATGTCCCTGGTCGCAAATTCGACCATGCTCGCGAAGGCGCCCCGGTTACGCTCTCCACGCCCATGAGCGACAGCGCCTCGAAATGGAAAGTGTTTGCCCAATCGTCCACCAATGACCATACCGACCGTCCCATTTCGTCTCGCGGCCACGTCGTCGACGACAATTGGATGAAAGACAACCTGCCCGACCTCGAAACAAAGTGGGAGCCCATAGACAACCAGGACCAGGAAGAGACACTCAAGGGCTACTGGTTGTTCAGCCCAACCAAGCGGAAGCGCAAAATACTTCGATTCCATAGGACGGTTATGAACCATCCCATGGTACCTGCCGTAATCCGCATGGTCGTGCTTACCTTCTCTATTCTGGCTCTTGCGCTTGCAGGCGCTATATACCACAAGTCCGACAGCGCGAATTGCCTCAATAACTCGTCCACCTGGATGGCTATTCTTGTTGATGTCGTTGCTATTTGCTATACACTCTATATTACCTACGACGAATACACTTCGAAACCACTGGGCCTGCGCTCACACAACGCGAAGATGTCTCTGATTTTTCTCGACTTAGCCTTTATTGTCTTTGAATCGGCAAATCTGAGTCTGGCATTTCAAGCTCTGACTGATGACAAATGGGCGTGTCAAGATTCTCCAGAAGATATCGGCCAAGCTTGCCCGTATACGAGAGCTATTTGTGTACGGCAGAAAGCCTTGACTGCTACCCTGTTAATTGCCCTGCTAGCGTGGATAGGGACGTTTACTATCAGCACTCTCAGGTATGTTTGTCGGTCAATTGACCCCACTGTGACCATGATTACTAACTCTGTACAGGTTGATCCACCGCGTAGCGAGGTAGCGTGCACGTCCTATGCCGATCTTCCAATACGTTCTCTCTGCAATCTTTACCCTGTGTATTAGTATACATTATGTTCTCAGCATTGACTGATTCGCGCTTTCATCCTTCTAGGCAAGACGATGCACCCCTCCATATGTCTACTTTCTCGCCCATGCGGCGGCGACGTGGTATACCCAGACATTCACACCCTGTTCGATTTCATTCCCGTGTTCAGACTCGTTCCTAGTCATCTCGTATCATTATTTTGAGCTGGCATCAGCGAGGCGTTAGGGGTTTGGTTTGTTTGCATAGTTAACGCGCGGTGCAAGGCATGCATCGTGAGGTTCCTTGTTTGTGCTTATGGGAAGTTGGTGGATGGGGACAGTGAGGCTGCCTACTGGAAAGATAAAATACATTGTGAGAATTCGGGGGGAAAAACAGGCAGTAGAATAGAGCGACGTGGACCCTAGTAAATACAACCAATAATCAACTAAACATATCCAACTGCTCATTTCTCCCTGCCCCTATCCTAACCCACCCCATCAAATACTCGTATACCCCCCATCAACCGGCAACCCAATCCCCGTGACCCAACTCGCATCCTCACTAGCCAAAAACACAGCGGCACGCGCAATATCCTGCGGACTACCCAATCCCTTGAACGGATGCTGGGCTTCAACTTGCTTCTTGTACGCGTCTGCCTCTGGCGTGAGTAGAGCATGGATGAAGGAAGTTTGCGTGTAGCCTGGGCAGAGGGCGTTGACGTGGATGCGGTGGGGCGCGCAGTCCCAAGCAGCCACTTTTGTCAAGCCCATAACTGCGTGTTTGGAGGCTGCGTATGCGGCTATGGGGGTAGAGAAGTAGTCAGCTCTTGTCCTGCATGGATGAAAGGAAGGAAAATAAACGTACAGATACCAGGTCCACCTCCTAGCCCGTAGACAGATGCTAGATTGATAATCCAGCCTCGATCGCCATTTGGGCCCGGCTCCTGATCTTTCATCTGTCGACTTGCGAATTTGATTCCTAGAAAGACACCCTTGACGTTGACTGCGAGCGTCTTGTCTAATGCCGCTTCATCGTACTCCCACACAGGCCGCGACCCATGCTCCCCGGCTTCGACCGTTATACCAGCGTTGTTGACCATGATATCGACGCGGCCAAACGCTTCAACGGCTTTCTTGATCAGCCCCTCGACATCTGAGGAGGATGTTGTGTCGCAATTCACGTAGATGGCTTTTGCGCCGAGCTTCTCAGCTTCTTGCACGGTGGTCAAGTCGGAGGTGTCGGTGCGGTATTCTGAGCGAGCTTCTTCTTTCAGGTCGGAGCATACGAGAATTGCGCCTTCGTTGGCGAAGGCGAGGGCTGTTGCGCGGCCTATGCCGGATGAGGAGCCGGTAATAACGGCGACTTTGTTGGATAGGCGGCCGGGCATAGTGGGGGAAATATTGTGTGTGGAGGAATGTGACGGGGGGTGCAAATGAGTACTGAGGTCCTTGAGGCGAAGAAGTGCTAGATATGAAGACACTATTCACTTGAGCATCTACCACAGTTACAGGTAGAAACTTTGAAGTGGGAGGCTGGTGACAGATAGGAAGGAGGGAAGACGAGTAAATGTTTAGGCGGTAGGTAAGAGTTTGAAGGAAGATGAGCAAGAGATTATATACATTTTATACCCATATAGACTTACTAGTCAGGTTTGGCCGATAGTACCAAGACGGACGCGTAGTGAGGGGCTCATGCGGAGTACATCCTCGGTTCTTGCGAGTAAGCACAAACGAACGTATCCGTTGTCTTTATGTATTCTGTGGTACCTAAGAGATGTTACGCGGGGCAACAAGAGAGCAGCAGTTGCACGGAAGCCTGATCTGGGCGTAATACGAGGTTTACCCTGGTTTAGTTATACGCACAAGGGACGGGGCGAAACTTGGCGCATGAGGTGCGTATCAGCTTCCAGTGTTGATGTGAGTGGTCGCTCCTTGATCTAACTGGATGATCTCTGGTAAGACCTAACAGACGCGTAAGAACGAATCTACAGAGGAAAGAAGATACACATCGAAGTAGCCCTTGGGACGGCATCCTACGAGTCTGGCCAGAGAGCGCTGGTGTTGGTACGACCACGCAACAGTCCTCCTCTGGGAAACAGTGCGTAGAGAGCAGAATCTATCAAGAGTCTCCGTATCATAAGTAAACCCGGATGTAGCGCCTTGTCGTAACATAGATGTGTTGTGAGTGTTCAGCTGCAATGAGATGGGGTCTGAGGTATGACATTACTAACGCCAATGCGCGATAGCACAAGCGCAGGGTCTTCCAGGCAAGGGTGCACATCCGAACACAAACATCCTCGACTTACGTCATATCAGATACCTCAACGAAGTGATGAGAGAATAAGCCACAATCGCGATTGTAACAGTAAATCGATAATAAGCGGGATTTAGCGTCACATTTTCAGACCGAGTTCGAAGCATCGTCACCCAAATCCGCAATGTCAACGAATAGCAGCCAGGACGACGCATTTCCATGGCATTTAGGCATCTTCGATGCGCATTGTCACCCAACAGACACTATGTCAAGTATTGAGACAATACAGCAGATGAAGGCGCGTGTGCTCACTGTCATGGCAACAAGGGCAGAAGATCAAGACCTTGTCACATCCACGGCAGATAAGCACGGCGTCAAGTCATCGGATCCGGAAAAATGGTCAAGAGAAGAATGCATAGTACCGTGCTTTGGATGGCATCCGTGGTTTGCGCACCAGATGTATACTGATGACAATGAAGATGGTGGAGTCAATGGCGATAGACTCGTAGGCGATGCAAAACTCTTACATTACCAGCGAGTTCTCCAGCCCTCTCGACCAGATCCCTTGAGCGACGAAGACCGCCAGACTTTCATTTCCTTACCAGATCCAACGTCTTTCGCCACATTCCTTCAGCAGACGCGCAGACTGCTCCAGCAATACCCGTACGCTCTGATCGGCGAAACCGGCCTCGACCGCTCCTTTCGTATCCCAGAAGCCTGGAACGCACACCTCGATCTCTGGTCTAGAAGGGATAGCAGCCTCACTCTTGGTGGCCGCGAAGGCCGACGCTTGACCCCGTTCCGATGCGGTCCACAGCATCAGAAGAAGATCTTCAAGATGCAACTACAGCTCGCCGCGGAAATGGGACGCGCAGTGAGTGTACATGGCGTGCAGGCTCACGGACTAGTGCTTGAGACGCTCTCAGAGTTGTGGAAGGGACACGAGAAAGAGGTACTGAGTAAGCGGGAGCGCAAGAAGAGAGGGCAGGATCATGCGTCGGTGGAAGCAGAAATGGATTCAGGTGGGAGTAAAGAAAATGAGAAACCGAAGCCCTATCCGCCGAGGATCTGTCTGCACTCGTACTCTGGTAACGCTTCGAACTTTAAGCAGTACCTTAACCCTACTATACCGGTGCGCGTCTTTGCGTCGTTCAGCACGGCGATCAATCTGTCTGATGCGATGGATGAGGAGACGCCGGCTTCGTTTGAAGAGATGATCAAGACGGTGCCTGATCATATGCTGCTCGTCGAGAGCGATCTGCATACAGCTGGAGACGAGATGGACCGGAGGCTCGAAGATATAGTACGAAGAATATGCCGGATCAAGGAGTGGGGTCTTGAAGAGGGAGTCTTAAAGCTGGGACAAAATTGGAGAGCCTTTGCGTTTGGTGAGGGGTAAGTATTAGGTTAGAATTTGTAGGCAATAATATGCCGAAAGCCTTATGGCATTGTTGTGGCTATGTGGTACAAATTGTTCGCCTTCGCTTTTGGTGTGAGGTGAGTAACATGACAGAGTGTGACTTAGATGTCCTAGCAGCTATTCGCGTATACAAACTCACAGGTCACATTGTGCTAAAAGTCCTCCGGCCTAGCTCTCACGTTGACCATGAATCCATTATGACACTGCGAAATTAGACAGGCACAGCTTTGGCAAGTGAGAAAATAGCGCGAATCGTGGTCTCGATTGGTGTTGCAACATTGCAACCCTATGAAGAAAGCGTCGTTCAGCGACAGCTCATGAAACCCTGGTATCATCATCTCCGAAGAGCAATGCTCATGCTAGCAAGCCCTGCTTCTCCTCCTCAGAGCAACGCTCAAGATAGCAAGCCATAGTCCTCCTCCGAAGAGCAATGCTCAAGATAGCAAGCCCTACTTCTCCTCCTCAGAGCAACGCTCAAGATAGCAAGCCCTACTGATCCTCCGCATAGCCAAGAAGCTCAATCGGTAGATCCAATCACCCTCGCAGTCGTACCACTAGTGTTGATGGCGCCCTCAACGTCGTCGATGAAGCGAGCCTGAGGACCAGCGGTGGGCTCTGCGATCTCGTCGCCGAACTCATCCTTGTGGACCGTGACGCGGAGGTGGAGAGTATCGTACTGCCAGTCGCCATAGAAGATGGGGTTGGTGTTCAAGCCCTTGCGGTAGAACGACAGGTCCTTGAGAGCATCCGGGCCATCCCAACCAGGAAGGTGCTCGCCGGGGAAGAGCTTGCGTACTTCGATGGTGCGAAGGTTGGGAAGACGGGTCAAGAGAGTGTCTAAAGGTGGGGTCAACGTATATCTCAGAAGCAACAGGCTTGTACTTACGGAGCATCGTGCGGTAGCCACCGCCGTTGACGAAAGGTCCGTTGAGGGTGAGGTCGGCGGCGTGAGCCTGGTCGACCGTGTTCATGATGTTGATGTCCTCGTCCATGATGTTGGCGACCTCGCAGTCGGTCACGTTCTCCCATGCCCATGCATACCCGTACTCGTGCTCCCTCAATGCCTCTCCAACCAGAACGATATTATGTACATATTGGCGCAGTACAGGATTGAAATTGAGTAGATTAAGGAAATTGTTGAAGCTGGCATACCTAGCGTAGATGATCGGGCTGTCGGCAAGTGCTTTGAAGAAAGTTGTCTCCAAGCACTGTGAGTACCTCTTGTTGATCATGCGGAAGTTGGCAATGTCAACGGGTTTCTTCAAGAACGAACCAATCTCCATGATCATCTCGTTGGGCATGAATAGGAACTTCTGATGATGTGTCACTCATCTATTTACTCCAGAAGCAAAGTAGGAGTGTGGTACTTACGATCGTGCCGTCGAGGGGCTTGTCTGGTTTGATCAGGGAAAAGTTGATCTTGTCTGTAGCTATCAGCGCGAGTTAATCAAGTGCCATAATTACAAGCTCGCTTACCGTTCATGTTTGTCGTTGTGGGGACGTATCGCTAGTGTGGTATTGATGCGTTCCAAGGAGTGTGGTAAGGGAGTGAGGTTGGTGAGAGAAAAGGCGACGGTGGGAAAAGCTCGTTTAAATAAGAGGAGAGGAGCTCGGGCCAAAGACGCGCTTTGCTAGGCAGCGGTGGTGAAGTGATATGGTGAAAGCGTTTGCCAAAATAAAAGACGCGTCGTGAGGGTTACCCAAGTGGCGCTCGCAACCGATCATTGTGGCCTTCACCATGATAGACCTGCAGAAAGAGACACGAGGCATAGCGGGGTGCACCAAAGTAATTAGTCTACAAGCCTAATATATACGCCTGTTCAACTTCGCGATGTTATATTATAACAAACCCTCATGTCATAGTTATGCTAGAAGGTATTTAGTATGTTACAACCTACAAGGTTATACGCGCAAACAACTGCGAAAACATCCAGTATATCTTAAGTTAATGTTGTAGAAGATTGACGTATCAATCTTGTAGAAAGCAGCGACGTTTTGGGAGAGGACTGAGGAAGTTGAGAGCAGGCTGCGCGTCGAAACAAGTGGATGCCTTGCGTAAATGTCATCGAAAGGGACTGTCGTACAGATTTCAATAACTGGTTCACCATAATAGTGCTCCTGGTGATAAGAACGCGGATCTTCAGGCGGCTATGACCTAGGTATTGTCGGGTGGAGAAGTGACATCAAGCTAGCATGGGAAGGAAAAAGGAAGCATGAACTGAAGCTGCGACTATTCGACAGATATTGAAGCAAGAGACATTGAGAGGAAAGTTTGGGAAAGGCCCGTCTTGAGCAAAGAAGGAGTTGTGGTCAACGGACGTCTGAACAGACGCGAGATGGCCAAGCCGCTAAGTCCCGATTCACAACATATCCTAAGTTCCGCCCACGTATAGTCACGACACGCACCTTTCGCATTTGATGCTGTTCGCATGTATAAACAACGCAAAGGAGATCAGGTTTGAATTGTGGTCGTTGGACAGTAGGCCCTCAAGAAAGCTACACCTCGTCCAACGGAGTCAGCACGATCATGAGATAATCATGAGATAATGCGTCAAGAATTCTGATGAGGAGAAGAGATGCATTTGCAGAGGTTGCCGAAGAAGACAATACTCCCACGGCCACTCCCCGAGAGTTTTCTAGACCGATCAGACACTGGGTTCTGAGTCCTGCATCACCCCACCCAACACTACTTGGCTCCATCTCCCACACTTACCGCTACCTCCCCGACTTCTCCACGTTGATCGTGTGAATGAGTATAGCACGCATCTAGATAATTCGGGCCGAAGAATCAAAGCAATACCGTTGTCCAGATCAAGGATTGCATTAACACTGTACGAGAACAGTCGGAACTATAAATGGCACATTCAATAAGGTCGTACACTGCATCGATGCACTGCTGATACACACATGCACCCAAGACTATCGGTCGTGGTATTATCCCAATGCCAGAATAAAGCGGCGTTGATACTCACTGTCCCTACACGCCCCTATCTCAATGGTCTTTGAGATGAAAGTAATATGTCGCTTCCGTTCCTGCCCGTCCATTGGGCGTGTTCTTTTCCCACAGGCTAGTCTCTTGTCAGACTGATGCCATTGGTCAATATCACTTGCAGCGACCCTGTCGATAGGCTAGAGCTGAGGTAGGAAAAGGTGCATAGCGTGACTTTCGCATGGGGTGCTGCCGAACCTGATCCAACGATCACACTCTTGAGGTGGGCTTGATCTTTGCCGCATTGCTCTCATTTGATCTCACCGACAGAACGGTTCAATTAACAGAAGGGTCAACGAAAGATTTGTACTGGACGATCTCGGCTTAATAACCAACTGCGTCGTTACAAAAGAAGAGCTCAACTCCGACAGCGACCCGAGAATGCTGCGTATAATGCCGAGACTGAATTCAACAGTCTACCAGATGGACGTGTGGAAAGCTCCGAACCAATAATGGCACTCCCGTACAGTTCCGGCTGGGTTCTCAGATCAGCCATCAAGGAACTGAAGTTGGATGAGGATACAGGATGATCAACGCATTTCGTGCTGTAGCTTTTAGTTGTTGCGCTCGCTGACCAGATGATTCGCAGCCAGAATGGACACGCATGTGGGCCGTGGAGACTAAACTCCACTTCGTCACGTCGTCGATGACCAAGCACCCTGCCATCCCATTACAGGGTGTTGTAACTTGTGGCCTTGATCTCAGGATTCAAGGCAGAAGACAAGAGGAGCATCCACGAAGGCCTGGAGCCATGTTGGATGCAGGTCTGCTCGTTTGGACCTTCCCGGCTAGTCTGAGAGCTTAGCGCCCAAGATAAGAACATAACAACCTGCATTCACATGTTGGCTCGGAGGAATACCGTTCGCAATTTCCGCCGTCCGCTCGTCCATCCTCTTTTTTATCACACCATGGCGCCATTACCAATGCTATCGCGTCCATGCATCCAGGCTACCTTCGGCTTACACTCGCAAAAGACACAGCAGGCCCGGATCCGCCTGCGGCCCTTCCATACCCCCGCATGACGCGAAGCACGCGCCCTCACCGCCGCCTAGAACCCCAGAATCTCTCCTGGAAAAGCAAAAGTGCAATCACATGGCATCAATGTGGGCGTTTGTCGAAGCCAAATCTTATGCAGGCTCAGTTATGAACTCAGCACGGGCGGCGAGTGAGCCTATAGCATAAAGACTACTGGCGACGTGCGGCCTTCGCGTCATACTCTTACTTTATGCAGCAAGGGCTTCGTCAGGAATATCCCACGAGCTCTAACCACAGAGGACTCCGGCTGCTCCAACGTGGTAGTTTCACTAATCTTTGGCTCCACTCCCCACAGAATTATACCGCGCGCCGACTCACACCCGCATGGGCTCGAAAAGCGGGGCGGCGCGGAAGCGCTGAGATTTCGTGATCCAGTTTTCTCAATTTCCTATATCTGGGCAGCCGAGCCTGCTACACGCGCTTTTGGTGTTGCACCTCGGATCACCTCTTCCTATTACAACTCGTTGACCCGACTCTGCCCTTTGGACCGAGATCTTGGACCTTGAAAGACATTAAATTCCCCATCGTCCTCTCAGCGTCAGCCCTTGATCGTCCCTCTCTTCGCTTCTTCGCCGTGTATCATCGAATCTCCACTCTGTTGCGTCAAATTTTCTCCAACACTGCCAAGCAACACTGATCCACGCCCAAGACTTATAAAACGTCGATACCATCAAGCCTCCCTCAGCAGTTTCAACAGCGCACGGGACTCTTAGGATCAACAGCGCGATATCAAAGCTTCATTGCCAGGACACTTTGCGGACACAGCTGCGAGTTCTCCACAAATCTACCACGGTTCGACTCGACATATAAGAAGCGCGGATTGCCTTGCTTCCATCTTCATTCCACCAACTTCCACCCAACCCTCCTCGACCCTCTCACGTGGCCGCCCACTGCCAACTCCAAATCCCGACACAAAGCCTCCATCTTGACGCAATGTCTTCCGTCAGCTCCACTTTCCACATCCCATTTCCCCGTGCCTTCCTCCCAGTCAACACTCCCGCGAAGCAGTCCATCAGCCCTACAGATGTCCCCGCTTCGCCCGAGTCGGAGCAGCCTGCTCACGGCTTTCTTTCAAACCGACCAGCGTTTGTACCGGGCCACCAATCGAAGTCTTCAGTCTCCAGCATCACCAGCACAGCCACGTCCGACGCTGGCACTATCAGCGCGCCATCTTCTCCCCCCACAAAGGCTGCCGATTCACCAATCCTTGGCCCGAAGGTGTTCACTCCTCTGGCGGTTAACACAAAGCATGCGCTTCCGCCGCAGAGTGTCAAGGAGATGAGCGCCATGGAGAAGGGCGGCTTCTTGTCGAACAGGCACTAGATGTCAGTCGTGGAGGCAGTCTAGTGCGAAGGGAAAAGGAAGATGAGGGAAGCAGCAACTTGACCACCGAGCATTGCGGAGCAACCGGGGTCCATACAGTACGACTGGGAGTACTGAACAGGCGTTTACGACTTTACGATACCATTTCCCTTTATTATCTCTCAATTCAAAAGGTCTACATGATTTACAAAAAGAAGCATAGCGAGACTAGCGGTATCATGGGGCATGGCGTTGGCTAGGTCTGACTATTCTGTGCACTACATAGCAACCAGAATGCCAAATGAAATTTGATCAACTCGATTGACAACAACTACTACTACTACTACCGCTACCTCGTACAATTCTCATGCAATCCATTTCGTAATACCCAGCCACCATCCGCCCTCCCCGCACGCACTCACTCCACCCGCACCGACGAAATAGGCAAAGCATACTCCACGCCCCTTCCGATATATCCCGCTCCCCGCGTTTTCCCCCCTAGCCTACGAAAAAAGCTTAACCATACCTACCTAACTTGTTACTATTACGAGATGCATATTTCTCCCGATGAATCGGCGTTCGTTCCGGGGCGTCAGTGATCCTTACTGCACATCAGATGGGGTATAATAACGCAACACATGCTTGCGTACCGGAACTACCCGCTAAATGCTAGCCCCCCTGCTGTGCTGCACGGGGAAAGAGCCCGAGTAGTGTACTCGCTTTTAAAAAGGAGTTTCATAGGTTGATGGCGTGAGTGAGCGCATATGGTGTCAGAATGCTGGCTGCTGGGTTGATTTGCTGATTCGACTGTGATGATGGGGATGGCGACGGTGGTACCCGATGCATGGATGAACAGGGTGCGTGCACATGTGCAGCATGTGCGAGATGATCTTGCTTACACCTCGGGCGTCATCTCTTGGCTGCTTTCGCACGTGTGCTCACACGTGTGCTTCACATGCGTTGCTAGCCCAAGTACATGTTACGACAAGTTGACGATTGCTATAGTGATGAGCAGTTGTTAGTACCATCAAGCAGCGATTCACGGTTGAATGGACTAGAGTTTGAAATGCACATCTTTGAATAAGCTCTTCCGTTGCCCGTCTTCCTACTCAACAAACAAACGTCCCGTCACTATCAATGCTCCTATGTTCACGCTTTCCGTTGAAGATAGTCATGTATCCAAAGCCTGCTCTAGATCCAACGGAGCAGAATGATGCCAACTTCACCCGTCCAGATCAAGCATTGCTCGCCAATCGCATGTCCACAAGGTGTAGCGAGCGGTAAATTTGCACCAAACAATCAAAAAGACGAGCCGAATAAGGTAGTGATGAAGATGAATTCGATCGTGGAGTGGTGCCGAACTCTGAAAGAGTCTGAGATAGGGTCGAGGAGGTTCGAAAGTACTGGTCCGCAAGCGACTTTCGAACGACGGAGTGGCTGGAGCCGAGGGTTGAAACGCTGCAGGTAGCTTGGTCGGAAGTGGGAGGAAGGAAAACAAAGACATCGTAAAGAGAGACTATAGCGTACAAGTCCCACAAATAAGATCGCAGTATGTAGGAGGGTCTGCCCCTCACCAACTTTTTCTCAGACCATAGAGTTAACAAATAGGAAAGGTGCAACATGCAAAAACAAACAAGAAAGTGACTAACAACAAACCGACTCCCAAGGGTAATAATGTTGGCAACCATCCAGAAAAAGACAATCCCCAGGGAATCTTTGAACGCCGAGAACTCCAATGCTGCGCTCTGGTAAATGGCTAGAGGCAATGATATCTCCCAAACCCCTATTCGTGACCGAGAATGTGCATCAAAAGTAGCACGACGGGGAAAATGATCGTAAGGGCTCGTGTATTATGTAGGTGTAGATGGAGGTCGGGTATTCACAGCGGTCGAGGTGTAGGGCCGGTAGCGGCCTAGGACGATTATAGGATGCCCGAGTCTTTCAGTGCGTTCTGTAATATAGTCTCTTTGACGGCGGCGAAAACGAGTCGAATATTCGATGTGTCGGTGGCTTGTGTAAGACTAAAGAGGTCAGCACCGTAACCCAAACGGTGGAGCAAGTGCATCTTACTGAGGATATAGATTAAGATGTGCGCGATTCACTTGATTGAATCTCCACAGCAGATATTTGGCAGCGCGGTTGACATCGTTGCCGCCAGAGTAGTCGGGGAAGTAATTGCCGAGGGGGGATCGCGCAAGCTTCGCCTTGAATAAATCGACCTTGTTCAGGAAAAGAATAATACTAGTTCTCATGAACCAACGGCTATTGACGACCGAGTCAAAGAGGACTAAGCTCTCCATCATGCGATTCTAAGTGCCCGAGTCAGTGACAGACAACAGACTAGCGTGTTAGCTGGGGGGGCCTACTTGTGAGCTTTCTTCCAGCAAGACTTGATCGTACTCGCTCAATGCGACGCAGAATATGATGGATGTGACGTTTTCGAAACAGTGTATCCACTTCTTGCGCTCGCTTCGCTGGCCTCCTACGTCGAACATGCTATTTCATGTTAGCTAAAGAATTTGAGGCTTGTTCTGAAGGAGCGCACGCACTGGATGCTTAGTTGCCCCATGGTGAATCTTGTTTCGTAGATACCGGTAGTCTTGGTACGCGCTCGCAGCACGTCCGACTCGATGGGAATGTAGTTGGGGTCTGCTATTCGTTCTACTTCGTCGAAGAAGCTGCAACCGTCAGTACGTCATCACTTGGTATGAGCTGGGACGGCATACTATGGCGCTGAATCCATCAGATAAAACTCGCTCGAGTGCTCCAGCACTTTGGAGATACAAGGGTCGCGCCACATGGATGTGATGGCCTGACCTACCCGCACATGGAGCGGCTTTTCTGGGTCTGGGTCAACTGTGTATTCCAGCAGGTAGTTGCAGTACTCGTCGTTGCCAGGGCTCTCTGTGGTGATGTCGAATTGTCGCATGGCGCCAATGAGGGCCTTTGCGCAGTCGATGACGTTCTTGTATATGGTGAGGCGGTACATGGCGAGTTCGTCCTGCGTGTAGCCGTTCTGGTGGATGATCTTCATCTGCTTGACGATGGTGGATTTGCCGCTCTCGCCAGAGCCTGCGTGGCATGTTAGCAGTCGTCAGCACGAGCAAAGGTGCTATGTGAGGAGCTCACCCAGCAAGAGGATCTTGCATTCCCGCCGTAACCGGCGCGAGTCCTCCTCGAGCTTGCGGTCAATGGCCTGGCTGCGCTTCTTCTGCTCGACATCGTCGTTTGTGTTGCTCATGCAGATACCCATGGTGCCTGGCGTTTAATGCGGCTCGCGGCCGCGGGCGATGTTGGGAGTCGGCGTGGGACAATGGTAGAGCGCTAGGCTCAGCGCGTCGCAAGGGAGTCGTCTGGGGGCGTCGACGGCGGGGCGAGACAGCGTTTCAGTCCGGATGGCGGCGTGACGGTGCAGCGCTGCAGCCGTGTTCGAGCGGTGTTGACGCTTCCGTCGGCTGGATCCGAGGGCCAGCGCTCGTCAAAGAAGGGGCTCGCAGCGGGGTGAGGCGCAGGTCGGGGGCGCCAGCGTCGTGGGCTGCTGGAGCAATGGAGGCGTGGTGGGTTGGCGGTGATGAAGGGCGGGTTCGGTATGGGAAGCGTGCTGCTGGTTGGTGTCGTAGGGTGGACTCGCGCAGGTCGGAGAGCATGGGGCTCCCAGAGGGCCTGTGCGGGCAGGCGCACCTTGCTCGTCAACTAGGGAAGACGGGAGATCAGAGCTCAAGCGCGCGATAGGATGGCGCGTTTTTTTAGGACAGCGGGTCGTCGGTGATGGCTGGCACAGTGTGACGGAGATGGATGATGGATGGAGGGTGGTCTTGACGCAGTGTCTGTGAAGTGCAAGTGTGGTCGAGCAGTGCCGCGACGGGAAGTCTGTCTCTGGGAGCTGCTAAGCCTCATGCAATTCACCTCAGCGGGATGCAGCAGCGAGCGAGCGGCAGACCAACGGCACGAGCCAGCAGACGGAACAGCGCAGCCGCGGGCGATGTGTGGCGAGGGTTTGTTTGGGCACAGCGGAGAGATGAGTAGAGTGGCACTGGACTGAAGTCTATGGTAGCCTAGTCCATCGACTGCCCTGGAGCGTGAAGCTACACCTATAGAACCTTGAAGCTCAAGGGCACACTCTCGACCCGTTATTGGTAGACCATGCGTCTGTCCTGCTTCACGAGATGATTTCGGGAAGTCTATCCGCGGCATACGAGATGGCATCTTCTTCACATTGTCATCATCATCATCAGCAGCATGTCGAAGCAGCTGGCGGTGCTGTGCCGTCTAAATTAAGGCCCACACGCTCCCCGAACGACCCTCATTAAACCCTTCCGCACGCCAATCTCCGCCTTCGCAATCGATGTCGCCTTTGCCATGCGTTCTAATGTCGTGCAGCGCAGTATTATGCAAGCAGAAACATCCACAGGCCGTCACAACGAAGCTCCTTTATTTACATGCCCCCCCCCCCCGGGGACCCCACATCTGTCAGCTGTCGATGCCACGTTCTCCAGCCGTCGCTCGGGTCCAGGGGGTTCCGTACAATGTATATACCACCTGTATACCACTTGGAGGCGATTCTGCTCACCAAGCCGAACAACTACACGTCGCACGGCTTGGCCCTAGGTGAAGAATGCTGGATAGTGCCACGTTGTGCCTGACTGACGACCAGTCCAAATTGCCAGTTTGCAAGCTGCTGCATTCGGTAGCGCATTTTGTCTGTACAATAGAAGCGTGTCAGCAGCAGAATCCTCCTCGCTTCACTGATGATGGTTTGTTGTATCAGAGAAGCCAAGTTAGTACCACTCGAAACGTCCATGGTGCAAGCCAGATGGCCCCGTTGGCATTACCATTACCAGTGTGGCGCTCGAGCCCCCAGCCACGAGGAAGAAGCAAAGCAATGCAGCAGAGCGCTAGCAGCAGAGAGGGGGGCTGAAGCCAAAGGGTCATTGACAGCATACAAAGACCAAGTATCATGTAGATAACATAAACCCCCCTGTATTTGCAGACAGCACAGCATCAGTACACTCAGTGCTGCCCAGTGTTGGTTTAGATTCCCAACACGTGATTTATTATGTGCTTGACACGCTAGTCTGCATACAGACTAGCTTACTCTAGTTTTACTCCCTTCTGTATATAAACATAGCTTCCCCTTATATATAAAACATTTATTAATATAATTACTTTTTTTTAGTTTTATAAATTATAAGCCTTTTTGCGCACTTGCGCGCAGTTTAGCTATAATAAACTATACTTTTTTTGCGCTACTATTGCGCAACTATATTAGTTACTTTTTAACTATAAAGTTAACCCTAAAACTATAGTATCTATATTAACTTACTTAAGTTACTTAACTACTACGTCGCCTAAAAACTACTGCGTCTATTTAACTTACTAAAGCACTACTATATTAAGTATAGTATAATATTAGATATGTTTTTATTTATAGTTAATACTAAGCAGGCGCTTAGCAAAAATTTTATTAAGTTAACTAGTTCTAACAATTTTTACAAATAGGAGCGCGTTTTTAAAAAAGTTGCTACTTAATAAAGCTTACTTAACTATTATAATAGCTCTATAGTTTAGTACTTTAAGCCTATTAAGCCTATTTTTCTACGCACTAAAACTACGTTTAGAGCTATAATATTACCTTTTAAAAGTTAACACTCTTTTTTTAGCATTATTACTTTGCCTAGTAATAATAATAATACTGCCTAATTTAAATACAAGGCTAAGCTTAAGATTTATAAGCTTAAGCTCTAATTTTATAATAAGTATTATAAAAAGTTACTTACTGCCCTTTATCTTCTTAAAAATGCTATAGAAGACTATATTTAAAATAAACTTAATAATAAATAGAAAAAGAAGCCTTATATAGCCTAAGCTAACATTACTAAAACGTACTAGACCCTAGATCTAGTTATTGTTTACTGCACTAAAGTAAAGCTAGACGCTTTTATACTTATAGATTTTTCTGCTATCTGCCTGCTTTTTGCTAAGTTTAAGCGCTATTATAAAGATATTAACGCTACTAAAAGCTTTTTTACTTACACTATTTTAATCTACAAAATTAACAAAATTTTTTTCTTATAATAGTACTATACTTTTATTAAGATCTAGGACCTTTCTTACTCTAAGAAGAAAGTTATTATTTAAGAAACCTAAGTAGATTACTAGAACTCTATTACTAAGTACGCTAATAACTATAAAGATGCCTAGAACACTGCTAAAAATAAGTCTAATAATACTACTACTAATGCTTATACTAACAGCAACAGCAAAAGCAACAGCAATAGAAAAAGTAAAAATAATAATAATAATAAGAACAGCAACTGCAATACAAGCAATAGCCTTATATGCAGTTACTATAGCTATACTAGTTATACTATTAAAACCTGTTGCTATATTAGCAAGCCTAATACTCCTAAGTGTACTAAATATAGTAAACTTAGATATATTAAAGCTACTTATTGCAAAAAGCAACAAGATACTAAAAATACTAAAAATACTAAAAGTGCAAGTAAGGGTTATAACTTTAATTTTACTATTACTAATAATTTCTATTTTAAGCGTATAATCGCAATAGTAACTAATAATTTTAATTTTAATCTTTCTTGCATTCTAGACTTTAAATGTATATACTTTACTCCTAACTACTTTTTTATATCTAATATATAATAGAACTATAGATATAAGCTAGAAACAGGTGCAAGAAGGGCTATTGCAGATAGCAATAGTTAAAGTACATAGAGTTTAGATAGAATTAATAAATTATCTATATAAACTATATATGCAGTTTTAATACTATTAATTTTTTTTAATTATTAAATCTATAATAGTAGTGCTTTTTATTATATTACTAATAACTTATCCTTCTTCTCCAAGCTTAAGCCTTATAGAGAAATTATTAAAAAATGCAAATAAAAATCCTAACTTAACATTGCTAGCGTAGGCAATATTAAGTTTGTTGTTACTAATACAGATAGCAAATCTGCTATTTTTAAACTATATAATATATAATATGCCCCTTAGGCACACTGCAACCTGCTATCCCTATTGCTTTTTATACAATTAAACTTTATTATTATAATTATAGGCGCTGCTATAAAAATATATAGGAAAAATACTAAAGTAGAGTTTGCATATACCCTGCTTTACTCTTAAGCAAATATTTATATACTCTAGTTTTAGCGCTTACTTGCGCTTCCTGTTGCTGCTGCTGCCGTTAACTTTAATAACCTAGTCTAGTTAGAATATTGTTGTCTTAGTTATTTAAGCTTTAATAGTATATAAATACTGTTTAAAGTAAGTAAAAAACTTAAAATTACAGATGCGCAGATTAAAGCTAAAATTAAGGATGTTTATTCTATTTGCTATACTACTTGCGCACTTTATAAAATTCCTTGTAATTTAGCCTGCTATTACTATAAAAAGTTTAGGTAACTTGTTACTATAAATACATAGGGACTATACCCCGTCCTAGGCCTAAAAGGCAAAAAGTATACACTATTCTTTATTAACGACGCTACCTAATTTACTTAGGTTGTTCTGTTTATTACTAAAAATAAAATTATAAAGCTTTTTACTACATTTATTACCTGCATATTTATAGAATATAGCAAACCTATTATTTGTATATAGTGCGATAACAAATTTCTATAATACTTTATTTAGGCCTTTTGCAATAGCAAAGGCATTACTATTAAATTTAGCGCTTTATATGCCTACTATATAGTTAGCGCAATTAAACACTTTTATTAAACTATACGCGAATGCTTTTTAGCTATAATTAAAAACTTTGCGCCTTTTTTTAATATAACTAAATCTATTATTAACCGCACTAAAGAGACACTGCGTAGTACTATATTACTAGAAAGTCTTTAGATATATACTATTTAAGAAGCTGTTAATAAAAAGAACTAAGCTCTTATAAAAGTACTACTAAACAAAAAAACTCTTTATAAAGCCCTTTATAGTAAAAAGCCTAACTTTAGCAAAAATAATGCGTAAAAAACATAAGTTTATATTACTACGCCTTCTAAACTCCGCGTTACTGTTAGCTAACAGAAGCTTTACTCTCTATAAGGATATATTGCACATTTTCTGTGCGCAGACAGCAAAAATATTTGCTAAGTCTAGTACTCTAATATTAAACAAGTTAGGCGCATTTTTATAGCTTGCGTTAATAACACGACTAGCATAAATAATACTTATTTTTATAGTTAGTATATTAATAACTGCGCACTATAAGAACCTATCTAGGTACTAAATACAGCACCTAACTTAGACAGCAACAATAATAGCAATAGTAATAATAATGCTATGTCTGCTTTTAATAGCTATTTTTTTGTACTATCTGCCCTTATAGATAAATCTTCTAATAATAAAAACTTTATAAAGTAAGTATAAAAAGTAATATATGCATAAAACTTTACGCGCATTACTTAGACTAACTATTATTACTAGCAACGCTAAGATTGTTTTTTAGAAAGACTAAACTTATTACTAGTATATATACTAGCACTATTAATATAGTTTAGAAGGATAGCATACTAATAATATCTAAACACGCTACTCTCTATCCCTATTATTGTCTTACCCTACTTTTATACGCCTAATTACTAATAGGCAACCTAATTCTAGGCAAAAAGAAAATAGCTGCTAAGTATAAGCTTACGCACTAAACTTACTTAAGTTATAAAACTTTGTTTTTTAAATAAACAAATAGAGCTTTTTTAGATTCTAGGAACACACACCTCTAAGAATTACTCTATAAACTAACTACTTTATAATATTGTGTCTAACCTGCAACTAACTATACAATATTTTAATAATACTATATAGTTATTAAATGCACTTGTGCAGACACGTATAACTATTAACTTTACTAATAAAAATAATAACACTTCCCTAGACAAAGATATAACTATTAATCTTACTAATAAAAGCAACAGAAACAGCTTATCTAGCCTTTTTAATAATAGTAATAATGCTTTGCTTAAAAATATTATCCCTAACTTATAGCTTTAGCTTAGTAATAGTAACACTGCTATAGCTAGCTACAAACTACCTATTAATCCTATGCTCTAAAAAATATTTCTAGAACTATAATAACTTTTAGACAAGGATAGTTATAGCTTAGTAAGCAGTAGCAACAATAGAAAATACAATCTGTCTAAGCTACTTAGAATTACTAAGCCTATTAATAATATCTGCACCTATTATTTTAAACAATAAAAGAAATACTTAACTTTAGGCAATAATATAAAATGCAATTAGTGTATTAAAAGAAAGGGCAGGTACATTCTATCTTTAATAAAAGAGCAGCAGCGTGTTTAGAACTCCTGCAGATAATATAGAAAAACTACAAAGGCCTTAATATGCACAAAATTTCTATATAATTACTATACTATAACTAATAAGTATTTAAACTATATACTAGTACAAATATACGCGCTGCAGATACTACCTAAAAAGTAGCAATGCGCTACGTGTTAAGGCTATAAAAAGCAATCTTAATAGCACAAACAGATACTTAGGCTATTATAATATAATAGTTAATATTTATGCAATATATATATTGCAAACAGCAATACATGCACAGCTCTCACTAATAAAAACAATAATCCCTATAACTGCTATATTAGAACAAACTTTAAGTATAACTAAGCTATTCCCTGCTTATATTGCACAAATAGTAGCATTTTATATAAACGCTATAGTAATAATAATACTATATAAACAGCCTACTACCCTAATAGAGACTTTAATTACCTTAAACTTAGCGTCTGCATAGCCTATTAGTCTGCTAGACAAAGCTGTGCAGGAAGTTACCTATACTTATAGTATATAATAATAGGACATTTACATGTGTATAAACGCTATCAGATATGTATAATAAAGATAGAGGATAATATCCTTACTGTTAAAGAAAAAGCTGCATATACAGTCTACAAAGAGCCTAATAGTTATAGCTATAATTATACAATATTTATTATTACTTATAATCTAGAATACAAGGGACATAGATTTAGATTTTAAGTACTTATAAAAGACAGTTAACTTACAAAACCTCGCGATACTAATAATGCCGACGCATTTAATAAAAATATACTTAATAAAAACTTTTTTTAAGCTAACTAGTTTGCTCTCTCTGCATACAACTTTAAACAAGTTTTAGATATAAGCATTACTATTAACAACCGCCTTAATAGTAATTTTGCAAACTTACTTATTATAAGAAATAATATGCAACTTAACAAAGACTTTTAAGACATATATAACTAGCTTGCCTTTGCAGCTACTATAGCATTTTTTATTTGCACACTACGCAATTATAAAAAAGCTATAATAATGCCTAAGGCAGGCGCATAGCGCAATGTAATAATAAAAGAACTTAATTCGCTTCTTAAAAAGGGCGTTTATAAAGTAGTTTTTTTACTTAAAAGTAAGAAAACTATTTCTACTAAAATAGTTTATAAAGTTAAGCTTATACTAACTAGTAGAATTACTAAGTTTAAGGCACGCCTTGTCGCTTGCAGTTTCTAATAGTATTCTAGTATTAATTATACTAAAACCTTCTTTTTTATAGCTTGCTTTATGTTTATACGCACGCTACTTGCTATCTGCATACTACTTAAATAAACAAGTATATAAATTAATGTTACTATTGCCTTTCTTAATACTACACTTTAAGAAATAGTCTACTATATACCGCTACCTCTAGTAACGCTACTTTCTAGCTATATATAGCTACTGCTTAAGTTTTTTTATAGGCTTGTATAAGCGCCTTGCGCATAGTATAAAACGCTTATAGTAAAGCTTATACAAATAAGCTTTTGTATTTTATTCTATAACAACTGCGTCTACATACATACTGCGCAGAAGCTAATTATCTTAGTCTATATTAATAATATTTGCATTTACGCTCTACACTAAAATAGTATTAATATATTTAAAAGTAAACTATCTAACGCCTTTACTATTACGTTAGAAAACTTTAATACTTTATATTTAGAAATACACATTAAACAAGGCATAGATATAACAAAAATTTACTAAGCTAAATATATTTAGCAACTTTTTAATTACTACAATTTTAGCAATATAGCTGCTACTAAGACTTTGTATAATTATCGCGTTAAGTTAAAATAAAATAATAATAACGTTGCTACCCCTGCCTTTAAAAAAGAATATTTTTAAAAGTTTAATTTTTTTAACTACCTGCTAGTTATAACGCGCGTTAACCTAGCTTACGCTACGTCCTTTTATAGACGTTTTAATAGCAATTTAATATAGTATTACATAGATGCAATAATTAGAGTATACGCCTATATAAATAGTACTTGCAAAGTTAGCATTATATACAAAAAGCAGGAACTTTAGCTTTTAGGCTATGTTAACGCTAACTAAGCTAAATATCCTAATTTTTAATATTCTACTACTAGCTATATTTTTATACTAGCAGGAAGTCTTATTTTATAGTTATCTGTTATATAAAAAGTTGTAGCCTAGTCTATATGCAAGGCAGAATACATAGCTTTTAGTAAAGCTATAAAAAAAGCTATATAAATTAAATTGTTTATTAATAACTTTAATACAGGCATTTACTTTAACACAGTGCCTATACACGTTAATAATTAATTAGCTATTAAGCTTGCTAAAAACTTAGAGTTTTATTAACGCAGCAAGTATATTAACCTTTATTACTACTTTTTCTGCAATTATATTTAATAGGGTTTTATTACAGTTAAATAGATTAGCAGTAAAAAAAATCCTGCTAATATGCTTATAAAAGCTCTAGACCTTATTAAATTTAAAGTAGTCTGCTAGAATATTAGTTTTATTAACTAGGCACTTGCTATAAGCGCTATTTTTAACCTACTTAGTACAAATATAAACAATGCTGTTGTTTATAACTATAAGCTTTACAAAGCAGAGCAGTACTTTATTATATATATGCTATAGCAGGAGCAAGCTTAAAAAAACGCTAAACGTATTTAAATTTTAAAGCTTAAATAGCTTTATACTACTTATAATATTACAGAAAACTGTATAAAAGTATAGTTTAACTATATTAGAATTTATAACTATTACAATTACAAAAAAAAAGTATATAGCTATAATTTTACATAGCTTTACTATAGCAAACAGCGTACAGACTATAACTTTAATATAGAGTATTCTTACTATAGTATAATACTATAAAGCTGCTATCCTTTCTTTTCTTATATTTTATCCCGTGTTAGGATTTAAGGGGGCTGTTAGTTTAAATTTCTAACACGTAATTTATTATGTGCCTAATATACTAGTCTGCATATAGACTAGCTTACTCTAGTTTTACTCCCCTTTATATATAAACATAGCTTCCCCCCACATATAGAACATTTATCAATACGATCACCTTTCTTCAGTTCTACACCCAGCCTGCACGGGCGCTCATGGAAAACTCGAATGTGCACTGGTGACGTCAGGCCAAATCCGCTGAAACCTGCCAGTGTTGGCAGAGGCGGGCCTGCAAGACAACCACCTCTCCGTATGCTGTATGCGTCCTGCTGCCCCTCCTCTCCCTTCACCCTCTGCCCTGATATAAATACTCGTCGTCGCCTGTTCCAGTAGGGATCTGCGCCGTCGCCACATTCTCGCGTTGAGCCTCGATCTCTGCTGCGTGCATCCTGGTGTCGCCCAACATCGGCCTCTCGGTTCTCCTCGCCGAACCCGCGCGTTTGTTGTCACCATCGTCAAAGGAAGCAATCAGCGTGCACCAGCGGCTTCTAATTCACTTTTCCCCTGTGCAATCCGTGTCCGTCGTCTGGAGCAGCGCTTGACTTGAAGTGGTGGCTGTCAAATCGCACCCCCGCGGAACCGCCCACCGATCCGAGACGCTGCCCTGCCCTAGGTCGTCCGCAGAGCAAACCTGTTCGTCGAGCCTGCGACTCTCCTGGCCACACCCACACCACCACCGCCTCCTCGACAAACACACTCCCACCCGCGCCAGTCGCACCATAGCCACCCCCCTCGATCACCATGGCTGAATTCGTCCGCGCTCAGATTTTCGGCACGACGTTTGAGATCACCAGCAGGTGCGGAGATACCCCACATTGCCATATTGACACAGCTGACGTCGCCCAGGTACACCGACCTGCAGCCCGTAGGCATGGGCGCCTTTGGCCTTGTCTGGTATGCTCGTCCTCGCGACCACGCTGCCATCGCATACTGATCACCAACAGCTCGGCCAAGGATCAACTCACTAGCCAGGCCGTGGCCATCAAGAAGATCATGAAGCCCTTCAGCACTCCGGTCCTGTCCAAGCGCACATACCGAGAGCTGAAGCTTTTGAAGCATCTCAGACACGAGAATGTGGGCATTTCCCATTCTGGTGATGCGATTTTGACCTGACCTTGCGGCGTAGATTATCAGCTTGAGCGACATCTTCATCTCCCCGCTAGAAGACATGTAGGCATCCCCACCTCCAGCCATCTCCACCCCAAACGCTAATTCAACCAGCTATTTTGTCACCGAGTTGCTAGGAACCGATCTTCACCGCCTGCTCACCTCCAGGCCGCTAGAGAAGCAGTTCATCCAGTACTTCCTCTATCAGATTTTGGTGCGTGGCAAAAACACTGCGAGAATGGAGACTTTTGGCTGACTCGAGAAGCGTGGTCTGAAATACGTCCACTCCGCCGGTGTCGTCCACCGCGACCTAAAGCCCAGCAACATTCTCGTAAACGAGAATTGCGATCTCAAGATCTGCGATTTCGGCCTTGCGCGTATACAAGACCCCCAGATGACGGGCTATGTTTCCACCCGATACTACCGAGCCCCCGAGATCATGCTCACATGGCAAAAGTACGACATTGAAGTGGATATCTGGAGTGCAGGATGCATTTTCGCCGAGATGCTCGAGGGCAAGCCCCTCTTCCCAGGAAAGGACCACGTGAACCAGTTTTCCATCATCACGGAATTGCTGGGCACTCCTCCAGATGATGTTATCCAGACCATCTGCAGTGAGAACGTGAGCTAGCCATCCTAGACAGACGTGCGCACATTTGCTAACAAAGAGATCAGACACTGCGATTCGTCCAGTCACTGCCGAAGCGCGAGCGGATACCATTAGCCAATAAGTTCAAGAACGCAGAGCCCGCTGGTATGTCCTTTTCTTCGAATTCAACCTGGATTACTCGCTAATTCTTGCAGCCGTCGATCTACTCGAGAACATGTTGGTCTTCGACCCCAGGAAGCGCGTACGAGCGGAAGAGGCTCTCGCCCACTCGTACCTGGCCCCGTACCACGACCCGACCGACGAGCCAGTCGCAGAGGAGAAGTTCGACTGGTCCTTCAACGATGCTGATCTTCCCGTTGATACCTGGAAAATCATGATGTAAGATACTGCCGCCGGTAACTAGGCATGAAAAAGGATACTAACGCACTATAGGTACTCGGAGATCCTCGACTACCACAATGTTGATGCCGCCGCACAAGAGCAAGAGAACGGAAGCTGATGATAAGAAGAACTCGTCAGATAGAAGTTCGTTTAACTGATAGTGGCAAAGGCTCTCTCGCTTTGAGTCTGGTTGTATGATCTGCCTGGTTAGGCAGTTCGGGTTTCCTCATAACAACATTTCATAACAACATGTGTGCGCGGGTAGATGGGGCTATGGGTCTGTCTTCAAGTCCTCAATTCCCATTGCTGGTACACAGAGGGTAACGGGTGATGATGCGAGTGGGAGGCTACAGTCATCCCTAGGTAAGAAACTGGAATGAAACCATCAAGGATGCATTGTCCCATTTTTGAACGCAAAGAATATAACTGAAGATGTATTACTTCATATCATATCATGTAACTGCCCACAATAATCCCCAGATACCCACCCCCGTATTGCCAACCTGGGTGCGCCATGTACTTTCCTGGTAGCTAACCCTGATCGCCATTTTATTCCCGATTGCCGAGGCGCCGACCTCAAAGCAGCCTAGCCCCGTAAGGCTGAAGGACCGTCCCTTTCGTCACCGCCAACAGCGCGTCCCGCCATGACGAAGGACGCGAGCCTGGCTCCATGGACTTTCCCCTCATCCCTTCTTTGTTTTTCCGCTATTTCTAAGATAGAGGGGAGGAATAATCAGCATCAAAGATGGCGGCGCTCAATCCGCTGGTTTGTATCGTGGATTTCCATCATGCGCGGTAAGCTTTTCTCCCTCGTTGATTGCTCCTCGACCTAGTGTTGCGACGGGCTGTGCACTACAAACATTTGAAGTGTTGGCGAGGCATAGAGGGTGGGCAGTGGATGGTGGACGGGTAGTTGTTGGTATGGCATGAAGCTAACATATCGTACAGAGGCCCAGAGGTAGAGACCTGGATAGGCGCAGAAGAAGGCACCGATCCCGCAACCGACAACGAGTGGTCCTTGCTACCCTTCATGGCATTGAGCGATGGAGCGCACGCGTACGTTATCCCCCCATAGCACCCTCCCCTGGCCACTTTCTCGTTCGCCATCCAACGTCCATCGTTCGCTAACACAAACGCGCGACGTATAGCTCCGTAGAAGATTATTCTTACTTCACGCTCCGTCGGTCGCATACGCCTACCCACCCCGCTACGTCCCTCTTCGGCATATCGTGCACGCGCCAACTCGACGCGAGTAAATTGATTGATCGGCCCGCGGAGGTCACGAGGAGTACGGTGCAGAAGGCGGTGGTGGTGATTAGTGATAGCCCGCAGCATTTTGGCGCGATCAAGGCGCAGTTGGGGGTTGTTGTTGCGGCTTGGTTTGCGCAGAGGTACGTGACAGAAACGACCAGGAAGGGTCGAGGCGATGGCTGAGGGCTGAAATGAAAGAGGTGGTGGACTTGATTGATGTGGACCAACATGGGATTGAAGGATAAATCAAGCACGACGCTGACGTTGCGTAGGGACTTCACAGACATCGAGATACTGCAGCGGTTCCAGGAGAGCCTACCTCAACTACTCAAGAATCAGGAGGGGCAGGCAGATCACTACTTTGGTATATCCCTCCGCGAGTTCATACATGAGTTCAAGTGGCAGACGCTTGTGCTCTTCAAGTGCGCGTTACTTCAACCAAAGGTACCGTGCTACCGTCGATCGCGGAAGATTGAGAAGGGGTAACAAGAATAAGAAGCTAATAATCATCAGGTCCTTTTCTTTGGCTCTCATTGCGAACGGTTATGCATGATGCAGTTTGCTCTTATTTCTCTGATACCCGGCCTTACTCGCCACCTCCAAGATGCTGCCGATCCCAAGTTTAACTCCTGCGAGGAAAAGATTGTCATGCCTACTTCTTTAAAAACATCCGAGCGAAGTTCATGTCAGTGTTCCTCATATCGAGATATCAATATACTGACAACCAGAAGTGCTTGCTTACATGGGCCTTCCGCTTCAACTCTTTGGCAAAGGCTCGCTTTTTGGACCATATACCCCGCTTCAGCAGCTTGATATGTTGGCTGATCAAGATACCAAATCGTATATCGTTGGCTCCACAAACTCATTACTACTGCAGCAAAAGGATCGATATAGCGACATCCTTGTCAACCTCGACGAACATACCGTGAACATCACCTCGGCGTCACTTCGCCAGGCCTCCCAACTTTCCACACCCGATCGCAGGTGGATAGACTTTCTAACGCAGACGGTAAACGACACATGGGACGAGTCCAATCCCGTCCGACCCAAAGACCACGGCTACGCTGGCAGCGAGGAGTTTATTCGTATGCAATTCGAGGAGTATCTCCTCGCAATGCTCAGCTCAGTCAAGTACAAGTTGTACATTGAGAAAAACGCGCACAAAGAAAACCTGATCACGGACGTCGAAGGGGAGCCAGCGAGCGAATTCTCGAACGACTGGGTACACGCCTGGATGCAAACCGAAAACTTCCGAATATGGAACAAATTCACCGACTCGCACCTGTTCGACATTGTCGATCCCAAGCACCCCTGCTCCGGCGGCCTGTCAATCGAGGATGTTCAGCGCAGACTTGCACAGTACGTCTCGTCCTTGTTTCCTTCGTCCCAAGCCCAACTAAGCCTTCCTTCAGTCTCTTCTCCTCCTCCACATTTCGAACGGTGACATTGGGTGTCTGTGTGCTGATAGTCGCGTGGCGCTTAGGCAAGTAGCGGAAATGCATCTCGACGAACGCCTAGAGAAATCAAGAGACGTGATTGGAAAACAGATCGCCGTCGGTCAGCAGAAGGTCTCTTCGGCGTATAACCGCATGTGGGCCGAGATGGAGGCTATGCGTGAGGCGCAAAAGAAGAGGCAGGAGGAGCAGAGACTACAGGCCGAGAAGGAGGGGAAGCCCATCGACGATAGGAAGTGTAAGTACTTTTATATTATACTGCTGCTCGAGTGACGACTAATCAGAAAATAGGGAAAGCACAAGCCCCCGATCTCTCCCACGCTCAAGCCAATATACACGCCGCAGGCACTCGTGCCGGCGCCTACTTTTCCTCGTGGGGCAATTGGGCCAGCGAAAAGCGCAAGGGATGGGGCACCGCGAAGACACCTGTTTCGTCGCCACCGCCCAGCGCAGGACCAATGCCCGGCGATGTGAAGCGAGCGGAAGAGTTTAAGCGAGAGAAGGACAGGACGGTGGGAGGTGCGACGTCGCCACCTCCCTCAGCAGCAACAGCAGATGTCAAGAGGGAAAGTTTGTTCTTTGATGCAGAGAGGGATAAGGCGATAACGGCAGTGGAGAAGAATTAGGTAGTAACGCTTATGTCGATTTGCATTGGATGAGAGGGATGTTATGATATATAAATATTATGAGAGAGATATCTGTTTGTAGTTTGACTGCCTGTATGGCGTACACCACCCTCCTGGATACTCCGTAGCAAGTAATCAATGGTGCTACTATGTACACAAAGGATCCCCACGCCCCTTTCGAATGTGTCGTAGCAGAACAGCTCTGTCGTCTCTAATGCCCCTTCTACCTCTGTTACACGTGATTCAACACCCAGATTTGCGTACAGAGCTTAGCCGGGAACTCTATTAGGGGACTGGGCGTTTTTTGTTTGACGACGCTTAGCATTACCAAGCTTCGCTGACCTAAATTTGCGGCTATGTTGATAGTAGTCTATACTCGCTTCGCTTCGCTCTGCTCCTCTCTGCTCCGCTCTGCTCTTCTCTGCTTTGCTCTGCTCCTCTCTGCTTCTCTCCTCTGCAATATTCGTCCTTTTCTCCTGTTCTCCTGTTCGACTCGAGAGTAAGCGGAGGTGGCAAACTTTTTTTTCTCGGGATAACATGTGAGGGAGCGTGTCCGTCGCCTACACTGTACCTTTCAAACGAGATACGCTTTGTCAACATCACTAATTCAAAGTCTAAAGGCTACATGTAGCATGGAAGTACAAGAGGCTGCATAAACACCACTACTACTAAACACTACCTACCATATAAGCTGTGCGGGTATGGGAAGCGAAACTTTAATAGTATGTTTGAGTTTAATAACGTGCAATGTCGCGATAGTCAGTCTACCATACAGAACGAACGCGCAATGTATACATAATGTAACAGCAATTCTATTTTCAATGTCACTCTAAATCTTCAAGTCCACCCACTTGGTAGTGATTATATGTTACAATAGCTCACTAACCACCACCATAGTAGTCTATGAAGAAGAAGAACCCCGAAGAAGTAAACAACAGCATTCGTACTCAATTCTGCAGCAAAGCAGAGCAACTGTGTGGCGGTCAGCCTAGAAATCATAGCTCGATGAAGTGATAACGAACCTCACAGCCTTCCGCCTTGAGTACGAGCCCTAAGCGCGTTCATATTCTGCAACCCAACGATCGTTTGAATCAAAGCAAGGACAAGACCAAGGGCTCCAACGATGACTGTTATGACTGTGTCTCCGTCTGGGCGCCACGCTGTATGGGCATCGACTGGGGCGGCGCTAGTTTCCGTAGCCGCTGCTAGCATCGTAAGCGTGGATGGGAGTGGCGTATCGACTGGGTGGAACGTTGTCAAGGCAGATTGGTGACGTGATGCGAGTCAATTGGGAGATAGTAGAGCTGGCTGCGTATTAGGACAGTGAAGGTGCAACGAACGACACAGCTGCGAATGGCAAGAACCAATACGCGATGGGATGCTGAAGTACGACAGAGCATTGTTAGAGAGAGTAGTCTTTTTAAACATGATTAGGGCAATAGGAAGCAGTGCACCACAGATTTCTTTGACGTGTTAGAGTGAGCCAGATACTGGCTGACATATGGTGTAGCCAAAAACTGGCTAATATAGGGCCAGGAACTGGCTGATATAGGGCCCAAAACTGGCTGATATAGGGTCGGGTGTCGCCAGCGGCACCGACGATCCAATGCCCTCTAGGTGCCTTGTCATTACCTAGGTATTACGCGCGGCGATTGGTTCCATCCCCTGACACTGCCGCGCACTTTTTCTATTATGGTACCAACCCGTAGCCTACGCTCGAGTTCTAGGAGCACAGTGGCGCAAATTAGACTTTACATGGGGCTGTAACATAAAAACCATCGTTTGCAAAACTTCTGCAGGCCGCCTTTTGTCACCCTGCAAGGCGTGAGTGGGATCGACCTCGATAGGACACTGCTTCCGACAATGTAGCGTCCATGGCATTATAACCGATCGCACTGCAGGCGATTTAGATTCACGGGCTGCTGCACAGGGGGCTGAACGAACGTCATCCGGTGAGTAGGTCGCATAGGAGTACTAGTCGTGCAGATACTCCACTCCATCAGGGCTGACTCTGCCCGCCCCATGTGGCGCCTAATCTTGCTAAACGCGAACTTGCCATGCACGAATAGCATGCTTGGCAGCGAGCGCATCGAGGAACACATCGGTACCAGCTAGATAGGAAGAAGTTCCCGCCACGGGTACACCAGCAGCTGCGAAGCGAAACAAAAGATAGAAAGCCAGAGAGACGGAATATGCGATAATGCTTGAAACTTGGACGTGGTTATCATAGATAAGCTAGATTATTTGTTGCATGTAGTTGAGCGTTTAGTTGAGCGTGTAGTAGAGCATGTAATTTTCCGTACGGTTGTCTGTGCGGTTTCTGTGTACTTCAGTGTGTATTTAGCCATGTACTTGGTGTGCAGTCAACTAGGTATATGTATGAGGCTCCCTCCTCGCCCTCCCTCTCTTCAACCTCCGCCAGAGCAAAGGTCGCGAAAGGCAGGACATGTTGGAAAAGAGACGTCAATTCACTCTCCCAACGTTCCGTTAAGAGTTACCCGTACGCAGAAACGGGACTCCTGCAGAGACGGACCTCTGCACCGTTGGTGTACATCTCGCACCGCACCAACGATGGAATGACGATGAGCCATACTTTGTTGGGGACGATGATGTATGATGTATGATGAAATAGAATGGAAAGAGTGGTAAATTAGACAAGATGAGATAAGATGGAACAACGAAAGAGGAAGGTGCATTATAGGGTTTAGAAATAGGTGGTCTTTGAGCCTATACTTACTCTGCTCGTAGCCACACACTCACAGATGGCCTGCCGTCGTAACTTCGTTCTACATACCTATACTTTTCGTGACGCCGTCGCCCGCTCAGGGTTCCAACGTTCCAACTCGAGTAACGCCGTGCCCAATATCAATACCCAAGCGCCTTGCTAATTGCACAATCCAAGTCGAGTCTTTCTCGTCCCTTGCTATGATTACCCCTGGCTCAGTCGTAGTGCATGAACAATTGACTCATGCTTTCTCCATGATGATTTCGCCGAATCGCTTCTGCCAGCAAGTTGTCCACGTTGATGATGACCAGCTTTCCCCGCGCCTGGGCCTGCTTGTACTCTGGAATCGGGAAAGCATTGGTGATGATGATTTTGTCGATGACATCGCAGTTATTCATCTCCTCTAGACAATCGCTTCCAAACAGGCCGTGCGTCGCAAAGCAATAAACCTTCGTAGCCCCACCGCGCTTGACGACGGTCTCCGCCGCAGCGATCCAGGATGCAGACTTGTCCATCATGTCGTCCACAATGAAGACAGGGCGGTCTTTGACGTTGCCTACGAGGGTGACCATTGTTTCGAGTTCGGGGTTCTTGAGGTCTTCTTCTTCATCTTCAGAGGAGGCAGCGGCGTCGTAGGTACCGCCTAGGGCGTGAGAGTGCTCAGTGTCTTTGTTGCGTGTAGAAGAAGCCGTGGATATGAAGGAGGACATCATGTGCGCAGGTACGTCATCATTCTCGCCTTCAGACGGTGGGCGGTTTCGCCAAGTCGAGTGTGAGGTTGCGGACATGGCGGGCGAGGGATGTGTGTCGTCGACGATATGGCCTTGTACTAGACGGCCGTGGATGACATTTCGTGCACGCTGCGAATGTTAGCCAGTCCAATTATCACACAGAACGTAGTTCAACAAACCTCATCAGTATACTCCTCTGCCCCGCTCTCATCTGCGCTTTGGTCTCCAAGCTCTTGCTCCTTGTTATTCTCAAAATCGGTTCGAATCGGCTCTAGAGGTACTTCTGGTTCAATGATGGAGCTTGCTCGCATCGATTTCGATAACGGGCTCCCGACTGCCTCGGAGAGGCCGTTTGTTCGTCGCTGCAGTGTATTTGAGGGCACACGAGTGTTCGGCTTTGGCTTTCCAGCCTCTGCTTTCGAGTCGTTTGTGGGTTTACTGCTAGGTGTGGTGTCTGCGTCGGCGTCCAGAGCAGCTCGGACCAATTCTGGCGTCTCATACGAGCCATCAAGCCTCAGCTGCTCAAACATGGCACTCTCGTTCCAATGCACTGCAGTCCCGGCTCTTCGCCTGTCCGTCGTCACGATACCAAAGCTGAGCTTCAATGCGTCTGCCAGAGATGTAACGCGCTTTGTCCCACCAGGGTTCTTGCTCACCACGACGGCTTCCCTCCAATTTGGCACGTTGACGCGTATCCAGCGAGCGAGGAGTGGTTCGGCGACGAGATTGTCGACCGGGCACTTGAAGAAGCCCTGCATTTGTGAAGCGTGGAGGTCGATGGTCATTACGTGGTTGACGCCGGCGATGTGGAGGAGGTTTGCGACCATGCGGGCTGTGATAGCCCCGCGGTGCTGTTTCTTCTTGGACTGGCGAGAGTAGGGGAAGTATGGCATGACGGCTGTGACTGACTTTGCCGAGCCGCCTTTGCAGGCAGATATCATAATCAGCAGCTCCATGACCGAGTCGTTGATTCTAAGCGATTAGCGATTGAAGCACAAACACGCTGGAATGCCCACTTCTCGCTTCCGCTCTGGACGATAAAGACGTCCTTGTTGCGAATTGATGTGTCTAGACTAGATTAGCGAGTGAAGGAAGCGTATGAACAGTATACTCACGTATTGTGACAGACGTCTCCCCGTTCTTGAACTTGCCCAGCGTTGCGGAGCCTGGCTTCATGCCCAGTCGATCGCACATGCCCTCGACCAGCTTGGGGTGCGAGGACCCGCTGAAGACAATGGCGCCACGCATGGTGGGCGGACCGAGAAGAGTGACGTTTTCGTAGTGAGCAAAGTGTGCTGAGGGCCGTTGAGGCGTGGTAAAATTGCTCGACATTCTAGTTTGGATATATTCGGCGCTCGGAGCTTGGCCGGTCACCACCCCACATCCCAAAGCGGAAGGGTCAACCGGTTCCTGACTCGCGATCGCCAGAGAACAGCCGGGTCCTCGATAAGCGCAATTATCGCATTGCTGATTGCTGGAGTTGGTAAGGGGATATATATATATATATATAAAACACGCAGTCATGGGCTCCTCTACTACTAGACGTGACAAGCTTGCTTTGCTGTCATTCACATGCCCTTCCAAGCTCCTCCCACAAGCCTCCTACAAGCTCTGCTGAGTTGGCACGCGACCACAGCACAGCCAACCCGCCTCAGCCAGTCATGACTCTTACTCAAGGCACGATGCGCATTCGAGCGTGCAGAAAAACCGACCTCCCCGCTATCCGAACCATCCTCGAGTACTACGTTCTCAACACCGTCATCACACTGGCCCTCACGCCTCCAACATGTGATCAAGTCCGCGAGAGCTGGCACAACGCTACGAGCCACGGCCTGCCCTATCTAGTTGCCGTACAAGATGACCCGGACAATGTGCTTGGCTTCGGTTATGCTGGTGAGTTCAGAGGTGGAGGAGGACGAGGAGGCTATCGCCATACCGTTGAGCTCTCCTTGTTCTGCCACCCTGATCATATGAAGAAAGGCATTGGTTCGCGTCTGCTTCAGCAATTGATCGAGATTCTAAAGGCCCCGGAGCGGTTCCCAGACTACGTCAGTGTGTCGAGAAAAGAAGACGACAAGGTTCGCATGCTCCTGGCGTGCATGAGTGTTGACGAGAAGACATGGGGAGGAGGCTTAGGTCTACGGGACTTCTATGTAAAGCATGGCTTCGACGAAGTAGGCCACATGAACAAGGTCGGCCATAAGTTCAACAGGTGGTGCGTAGCTCCTATATATGCACACAAACTAGGTTGGTTGCCTTCGACGCTGACAGTTGGTGGATAGGATCGACACTCTATACCTGCAGCTTTCGCTCTGGTAACTGTATGTTAGTATGATTAGTGACGATTCGTCGTCGTCAGCCTCGTTCTGCTGCAAGCCATGGTCACACAAGCTCACCGCTTGTTTCCTATATTGAATCACCTTGTGACTGGACGTTACTCAACCTGCATATGGCTTCGCCCAGGAAGTCATCCGATTGGCGGCTCATGTTTGGTCTCGCTATAGTCGTCCTGCTTCCCTTCCGCGGGCCAAAACGCCCTCCAATTGATTTTCGACGTCATGATCGAGAAGGCTTCCTTCACCCGAGAACACCAACTAGATCTGCGAGATCAGTCACACAAGCTGCAAGGTACCATCGTCGGTTGCAACCTCGATCCACCAATATACTCATCTCTATATGTTTCGGGCATGCTAAAGTTGGTGGGCGGTATCGGTGTGCTTGTCAGAAGTAGGTAGTTGCTGAGTGGAAATTGATCCACAAGGTCTAGTTTAGCTGTAGATCACCCGCAGCCTCATCGAGCTAGGCATTTGACGTGGATGTCATCATGGTGGCCAGTCATACGCTGAAATTGCAAGGTGGCACTTGAGGCCGAGCGGTGAGTTGGTGCGACGTTCTCAGGTACGTACCCTGATGGCCGATGTGGGAAGACCCATCTGTATGAGATGGAAGTGTAGGAAGGGTCTGCGTGGTACGTGACAAGGCACAAGCGCTGCTGCCCTCTATAGTCGGATGTCTCCGAGCTTGTACTGCTATTGAATGCATCCCAAAGGAGACAAAAGGCGGTCCGTAAGGCAAGCAATCAGAACATCACATTCCACTCTATCCTCCGGATCCGCAAGTGGTGGGTAGAGGCTACCAAGGCTAGTAGTAATGAACACCCTGATTGGTCCCAAGTAGTACGTCCATCACAGACACTAGTATAGGCCCCAAATACCGGCGTCTCGTCTTAGTGCCCTGGCCAAAGACATGCCCCACGGAGATGCTGTACGTGGATTGGCACCGGGAATGACAGAAAACGGCATGCACAGCAGCGGGCGATGTGGCATGCAGGCCAAGGGCCGTGCTAAGAGTAGATGGGTGCGTATCCGAGTACCCGGTTCAAGGTTGTAGGAACAGGATGACGCGGATGGAACGTTGCGCCTTATCACGCGTAGGCGACACTGGCTGTATCTTTGACGACGCTGATGATATAGTCGACAGTGCGGCGTCGTGGGTGGTGTGATTTTGACATTGTCCGTGACAGGGCTGAATCATACCTCGCTTTGATGTTTGGTCAGAGAAGCTCTTGGGAGGGGTGGGTGTTTGACGAGACGAGGCATCTAAGAGAAACGTTGGTCACCCAGAGGGCAAGACCGTATCGGCGACCATTTGATGCATTCGGGAGGCGCATGGTGGATGAACCAGTCGCGTTGCAGCAGTGTCTGGCTGCCATGATCTTGGACCACATACCAGGTATCAGGATCCGGCGGCCCCTCTCCTGTAGCAACTGCCCTTCCTCCGATCGATCGAAGTTATTCAGAAGAAGCATGGACTGCGAAGGGTCGCGTGGAGATAAGACAAGTAAGCTTGGCAGGTGAGATGGGCGATGGAGCTAGCGGAAACGGTAGCAAAGCAGACAGGGGACAACGGCAGCTGTCCACTCCGGGGGAGACGCCGCACGGGCGCCATGATCACAGGCAGAATCGATGGTGACACCGATCTTGCATTCGTGGAACCCGAGCGCCAGGTCCACCGATCCTGTGTAACAAGGGGAATTCAGGCGAGAGTGGCCCGTGAACGGCCTCCAAAGATAGCTCTCTCCAAGTACACTTTGGGACAGTACGTACCCGCCATCCTTGTACACTACAAGGAGACAAGGCAAGGCAGGACTGGGCCTTGAGCGGGCGATATGGTCAAGTCTATCAACCTCACTAGTGCTTTCCAAACTCCTTAGCCATGAGAAATCATTGTAGAAGCTGGAGATGACGCGAGAACTTACAGACGTCTAGACCGACCTAGTGTTATCAAACGGAGTAGTGATGGCGAAGAAGACTTGTTGTATGGGTGACTAGAAACCTTTCCGTACATGGCAAGGTTTCTATCTTGAGAAAAGCTTCATTTGGCTTGACTTGGTTGGGCGGATTCGCATTCTACGAGGATCCCCCCCGAGCTTCTCCTGGTAGCGCGCATCTAGGATCAGGAATGCCTTCAAATTATAGACAAGGGTCCTTTTTTCAATAGACGCGGTTGGCCGTGATTCTACAGATCTATGCAGACGTTCCTCGCTCGATGGGGTAGGTTACATACTGAGCCGGTACGCCATCCTGTTCGTCTCAGAAGCAAGCAACGCCGTCGTATTCGACAGTGGATCTCCCGCACACCCTCTGGCCCTTGGCCGAGGGAGGCTTGCCGCTTTCGCAACAGCATGCGTCCCCAAGGAAGCAGCAGGGGCTTGAGCTAGGCGTGTCGAGCGGCCGGGTTGGGTGTGCGGCGCTGGAGCCAGACGCCGGCGGCGCTCCATGAGATGAGGCTGCATGGAACCGATCGCTGTCGAGCTGAACCAGGTTGGAGGGCGATATCGTGCAGGAGGCGGGACCGGTTCCTCTCACCTGCAGTGCCTAGCTGCGCGTGTTCTGTAACAGGCAACAGGCCGCAGCCGCTACCGGCGGCAGTTTCAAGGCGCAGAGGAGAAAGACGATAGAGGCCAGGGCGAAGGTGTCGCCAGGGTCCGTGTTTGTGCCCCAGTGTGTTGCCATTGCGGAGAGGAGGGCTCACGACAGGCGGGGAGGGCTGCTACTCGAGTGAAGGAATGGCGCAGGGGAGCCCCCGTTTGCTGAGGGGCCGAAATCGCGACCGAGAGCAGAAGCAAAGAAGACAAGGCGAAGTGGAGCAAGCAGGCACCGTGTCTAGAGGCGCATGCATGGCGACGTTTTGGGTTGTCTGTGTCTGTGAATGGCTGACCGCCTAGGGGGGGTTGTCTGTGGTAGCGGCTCGCCTGTCTACCGAGTGGCCCTCCTACGAGCGAGCTGCGGGCGAAGTTGTCATGGTAAGATTCGCAGCGCAGAGGCAAGTTTGTAGAGAAGGTCGTAGAGAGATAGTTTGGAGAGAGAGAGAGAGACAGAGAGAGAATTTCGTAGAAAGAGGCTCGTAGAGAAGCGCGATAGACATGGGGGGGAGGAAGAGGAGGAGGGGAGGAGAGCCAAAACACCAAATTGGCGACGCCCGTCAGTCGGCCCTAAGCTGCCTCGATGGCGCTGGGGCAGCCGCCCACACCTGGATACGCCTTTTTCTCGGTCGCAAAAGGGCTGCAGGGAATGCCATCATGACCCGGCGGGCCTGCAGCACGGTTTCGTGTGACACATAGAATTTCGGCAGCGCTATCCTCGAAGAATATCTCGGAGCTTTCACGTCGCCCTCGACGGACGACTTGCAACAAGGTTTCGCGACCTAGAAATGCTACCATGGCCGCGGCTGCGGAACAGGCAGCCCGTGTTGGACCAGCTCCACCTGGTCGTTCACTTTGGGAGCCTCATATTGGGGGAGTAGCAGAGGCACTTCGCATGCGGCCTCGTCGTGTAACACCCACAGTGTATCTGTTGCTCCATCTGTCCCGCAGCCATCCGCTTTCGACCTTCACCCTCCAGGGCAGCAAGACCGCCAGACGGCTGCACGCTGCTGCGCGTTGTACACTACCGCACTTGGTGGACATGGACTCAGCTCTGGTCGTAGTCCACGTCGCTTCACACTGGGTCCTGGGTCCTCTGGGGATCAGTATAAGACGGACCTAGATCCGCGCTATTAGCGTCTTCAAATTAGCATCCAGCAAGTGTTCTCTCCTTCAGCACCCCTTTGCAGTCCAGTTCTGTCCTGTTCCCTTGTGCAGTCTAGCTTTTGCTTGCTTTTACCACCCGCGATTCAAAATCCACCCTCACCACCCTCGGTGTTGAGCGCCATCCCCACGCCAGTCTCAACCCATCCTCTGCCCTGCCACCCCAAAACCCTGTAAGTCCCAATCATTTCCCCAAAAGTACATATCGAGAGCATCCCCCGAATCCTTTCTCTAACAGGCTTTCAGTCGTTCGTTCTTTCAGAGTCGAGTCCAACACGGTCCCTCTACACAAATTACAATGGCCGCCCCAGCAAACTGCCAACACAACTTCAAGATGATCAAGTCCGACACCACCATCATGCTCTGGAACTGCAACATGTGCCATTCAGGCCCTCATTCCTTCATATATGAGTGCCAGAACTGCAAGCTCAAGACGTGTCGGCCATGCACAGCCAAAGCATAGGTGAGTAAGAACAGCAGTATACCACTGCATCACCTCTCGCCTTGTCCTCCATTCTGGTGCAAGAAGGCCTGTCGCCTGACTGCCAACGCCAGCCGCCCGCTGCCTCTCTTGGAAGAATCCTCCGCAAGATGCAACTTCTTGGTGCTGACTCGCTGGCTGCAGATGAAAGGCACGTGCCTAGTGCACTGATCGCCGGCATCGATCATCCATTCCCGGGATCTTTGGGCATCTAAAATGCACGTCCTCGCTCGCTTCTCATTGGCGACTCTTTCGAATTACAGATGCTTATATGACATGGGTCTATCTCCTTCGGCGTCCATTAGCATTACCACGTTGGCTCTATCGATTTAGCACGGCGTTTCGGCGGTTCGGTTCTGGTGTCACTCGGCGCTCAAGAGCGGCATGTCTTCGAAACGGCTAGCTTTCTTTTATCGGCTTCCCTTTTCTGAGTCGGTGCACAAAAAAGCAGAAGGAGCTCTGCTCCAAAAAGATTTATTTTTGAAGCGGAACGTCAACATACCCCTCGGCAGCATACAAGCCTCTACTGTTGCCGCTCCCCGCTCGTCTCCGCGTTCACAACCCAGTCGGTTTTCTTCCAGGCAGCCTTTTTTCTAGACGACTCATGTATCACCATTTCCCTTTTCCAACTTTGCTATACAACGACCGGTGCGAACCATTACGTCCTAATCTTGTAATCTTTCTTCTACATTATCTGGTACTCCTCGCGTGGTCATCAGGGCCACACCCGGTGTTTACTTCAAGCTATCTGTACATCTGCACGTCTATAGGTGGGATGGCTGTTTCACATACCCCAGGAGGCACAATCTTGGCAGCTCAATAGAGAAGTTCACGTCATCTTTCAGCCTCGACTCATGCAACCAGCCCAAAACTGTTCAGCGAGACATACAGCTTGAACTCACAGCTCATTTTGTCATCCAAAGTATTGCCAACTCAGCGGCGTCGATCAAGGTACTAATACTGTCTGGTCAGGTTTTTCAACTTTGTACGAGCAACTACAACTATCGTCTTCTCCAGACGACACATTATACTCTAACCCAACAGGAACCCCATCAGCGTGGCCGAGCCTCCAGCATAAACCCCGCGTGCCTCCCTCATCTCCGATTGTTGGTCTAGCGGGCAGACAGGCTGACAGCGTCCCCTCTATTTCAACTGACATCGATAGATCCCTCGCACGCATCCTTCAAAGTTATCTTGGTCGAACCCCGTTTTTATCATACGATGTGGGCATCCACTTGCCCAAAGTTACGAGATCCACAGTCGCGTAATGCACAACGCTGGTTTGAGATGCGAATTCGCAAGCACTAAAACAATAACAGTAGCGACCGCTTCAGCGCCGGGACTTTATTCCCAGCCATCGATGCGACCTTCAATAAGATGAGGGATCCTTCCAAGAAGGATTTGATGGTGACAGTCTGGCCTGTCCTATGTGCATGGGGTCTCTGAAGGCATGCAGGGCTGAACGCGTTCGTACTACAACGCCACGAGCCGCGTAAACTCACCTAGCAAAGCGAAAAGTTTGGGAACCTCGAGGTATAGAACCGGCTCTTCCAGATTCCGTCAAGCCTGGAGCGACGAGGGTGGGAGATGGTGGTGGGAGAATGTGACGCGTGTGGTGAGCCTTGGTGGCGACTGCTAGTGTTGCCTAGCCCCCGCCGTCCCTAGCGCACCGCGCCCACCTGCCTTCCTTGGGCAGAACTTCTTTTATCTTTACGGGCTGCATCGGCACTACCCCGTAAGCCACTACCTACTCAACTGATGGTCTTGAGTTTTGATGCACATCTTGATTGATGTGAGACATGTATTATCTTTCTTTCTTTGACAGACACGATCGTTAGTCACCATGTCACCGCAACGAGCAACACGTTTCCATTTCAGCGACGTACGTTAGAACTCAGGTATTGTCAACATCACCACAACATGTGCGACGTACAGTGCTTCCACGGACATCTTCAACATCTGGCGTATCATCTGGTGCCGGTAATATGTTGGGGTCAGCTTGTTCAGCCGCACACTAGGCAGCTACGCGTTTTAGCCCCCAAATTCACCGGTCGTCCATATAAGCAAGACGTCTATCAATTTCAGCTTACTTCCGTCTCGATACTAACTCCTTCTCTCTCTCTCTCTCTATCAGGCAAGCGTGTTAGTCTAATTCTGTCGCAGCTAACTCCTCCAAGATCGTCAGGGATACACTTGTGGGTGATACAAGAACGGCTACAACGTCACATTAGCTAAGCTGCAGGGAAGAAGAAACCATGAGTTCTGTTTCTAGCGACAGTACCGAGATCGGCAGACCCCAAGAAGCCATCAATGAGTTCTGGGAGAACCTCATCACAAAAAAGCCAACCAAGGTTACCAAGGTCTTCCCTTCTAGTTTGTATGCCCATCTGCTTCCTCCGCCACACGAGCCAGGCACCGTTACAGGGAAGAATGCGGCCGAGTCCTATCAAGCAGCGGCCAGTGAATGTCGCGCTCGCGTCAAACGCATTGTGCGAGAGTGCCACCGTACGAACGAGAAATTCACAGATCCAGATTTCGATATCGAAAATCTAGGTGACAAGAACTGCCTCGAAGGATTGCTATATTGGTACAAGGAACGGCCCGTGCCATCGACATCGTCAGTGAGCCCTTCGCGACTTGGCGACGCGTTGTCCACTCTTATTCAAAGCGACGTGCTGGCGCAAAATGCTGCGGTCTTCGACTTCGCTGCCGCGGCTAAACTTCTGGACCCTAATGGTTCTGATGACGAAAACGGTGGCCCGGGATCAGTACATCGCGTGGATTGGATATTTGACAAGCCTCAATTTGAAATCGATGGCTTCACGAGTTCTGATCTTGTGCAGGGTTCCAATGGAGACTGCTGGTAAGTCATTGTGTCGATTCTTAGTATCGTTGAAATAACAAGAATACCTTTCTAGGTTCATAGCTGCGACAGCAACCGTATGTAGCCATCCAGATCTAATCAACAAGGTCTGCGTTGAGAGAGACGAAGAGTGTGGCGTATATGGTTTCGTCTTCTATCGGGATGGTATATGGATCTGGACTGTCGTAGATGATAACCTCTACCTCAATTACAGTGACTTCGATGCCTATGGGGATAGATATGACCCGACAGGCGCAAAGGAGACAAGGTACAAAAAGAACAACCAAACCGGTTCAGAGGCGCTTTACTTTGCCTCATGCGCTGATGAGAATGAGACTTGGCTTCCGCTCCTAGAGAAAGCCTACGCCAAAGTGCATGGCGACTACGACGCTATTGCTGGTGGCTACAGCGGTGAGGCAGTCGAGGATCTTACGGGAGGTGTCACCACCAAGATCTTGACTGATCGCATTTTGAGCCGCGAGCGCCTTTGGAAGGAGTTACTACAGGTCAACAAGCAGTTCCTTTTCTCTGCTTCATCTCCTGGCTCGTACGGAGATGATTCAGATGCTAGAAGAGGTCTCGCTCTGAGCCACGCTTACTCGGTCATCAAGGTAGTTGAAGAAGAGGACGAAGAGGGCAAGAAACACAAACTTGTGCTAATCAGGTATGGTTTCTGTTGTTACATCTCACGATCCTGCTAATTGATGACAGGAATCCCTGGGGCAAGAGAGCAAACGCTGCCATGGGTGAGTGGACTGGTCCTTGGTCGGATGGTTCAAGCCAATGGACGTCCTACTGGATAGAGAAATTAAATCATAAGTTCGGTGACGATGGCCTCTTCTGGATGTCATATGAGGACTTGCTCAAGCGATTCCAGTTGCTTGACCGGACACGGCTCTTTGACCAGGAGTGGACTGTGGTGCAGCATTGGACTAGTGTCTCAGTGGCTTGGGTGACTGGCTATCTGAACACCAAATTCCAAGTCACAATCAAGAAGGCTGGACCAACAGTATTTGTCCTCTGTCAAGTAAGTGCATTCTTGTCAATTGAACTCCGCACGTGCTAAACGGTGTAGCTTGATGACCGCTATTTTCGTGGCCTTGAAGGGAAGTACAACTTCGATCTACACTTTATCTTGCAAAACGAGAATGCCAAAGCTGGAGATCACATCATCCGAGCTCGCGGTGCCTGGTTCGGTAATCGCAGCATCTCTGCTGAAGCCGATCTCGAAATCGGCACATATGAAGTCCTTCCGAAGATCGAAGCTTCTCGTGACGCCGATGCTGCGGATGTACATGAGGTGGTCACCAAGGTAGCGGAGCGTAACCCACAGAAACTCAGGCAAATCGGAATGAACTATGACATTGCCAATGCCAAGGGCATCACAGATACTTCTGATGAACAGAAGAAGAAGAGGGAGCAAAAGAAGAAAGAAGCAGCAGAGAAGAAGAAAAAGGAAAAGGAAGACGAGGAGAAAAACAAGATTGCGTTTGAAGCCTGGAAAAAAGAGGAGATGGCCGAGTACGAGGCATGGAAGAAAGAAAAGAAGGCTCGTGAAGACAAAGAGAAGTCACAGCAGGGGGCCTCCAAAGACGAATCGGGGGATCGCGTGGCGAAGAAAGAGGAAGCTGATACAGTAGCAGCAGCTCATATTGCTGAAAGCATTAGTACCCAGAAGGATGAAGCAGCTGATACATCTACTACTTCGGCCGAACAAGCTAAGCCGGCGGTTGTGGTCGATCTTACGATCAGGGCTAAAGACTCGGAATCCAAGAATGATTCCAACGAGAAGTCTGATGAGCCTAAGTTCCAATTCGATGAGGCCAGCGATGACGACGATGCTGCGCCACGATATCGCGGTCCACCAGCACCCGCATCCGTCGCATCATATGCATACGGCAACAGGTATCCAGGCAGTGCTTACGGCGAAGCTCCTGCGCCCAATCCGCATGCCAACCCTCGTCCCGTCGCAGACAAGGGGCCAAAACCCTGGAACGCTGTGTGCGTGCTGGGCCTGAGGGTTTATAGCCGAGACCCAGAAGTCAGCATCAAGTTGGTTAAACCAAAGGATTTGGAGGAGGGTGCTATCTTGGATATTGATGGAGATACGGCGGCCGGTGCGACGATGTAATGCGTTTTGTAAGATTTAGGTTGCCACATGGATCAGCCTGCTGGGGATTCGTACAGGCGTATTCGGAATAATTTGAACAGATCAGATCATGAGTTGGGATTTGCAAGGCTTAAACTACTAGCTTGACACGCAAGCGAGTCAAAAGGTAATGATCATCCCAGCCCCCTTTCTGGACATGACTCGCAAGTCTATTTTTCCCATCATCGACACACCGTACAATAAATATCTCATTAACCGATCAATCAACTCACGTCGCGGTGCATGCATGACTCAGCGCCCACCACTCAGCCCTTACCCGCCCAGTCGGCGACAAAAAGAAAAAAGTAGCCGAGCTCTCTTCATCCTTCGCGTACCACGTGTTCATCCTTCGGGTACAACGACCCGCTCTCTACACCACTCCGCTTCCGATCGGCAATCCTCACATCCCATCATTTGCTCGAGTCTAGTGTTTGGAAAACTTGTTGAAGACACCAAGGATCCTGCTACTTACTTATCAACCTGACTTACTGCAAAAGCTTGCTCGATCTTGACTCGACAGCGCGGTGGGGTTGCAATATGTTCCGCCCGCAGCCCCCACTCGTGTCAGCGATAAGCAGGCGCAGTGCTGTGTATGGGGCTAGTGCAGGTGGCCTTTTTCTCTCGTGGGATTTCAAGTCATGTCCAATAGTAGGGTTTGAGTTGCATGATGCTTGACTCGGCTCGACACGTGGTATGGAAGGTAGCATGTGGCTGGTTGCTGTACCCGTGCATACGTCTTCCTGGTTGATGGGCCGGCTTGCCGGAGTATATAGGTGATGAATGTGGGCTTTTGGGTATATTTGTATTGGTGTCAACATGCCCTAAAGGTATTCGCTGTGCGATTCTTCGTGAACCTTTTAGGCCTTCCTAGCACTGAGCTCAAATATGATGTGGGCTGCGGAGTATATTTCTCAATGTTCCGAGTCCCCGAGGGTAGTATATCACAAAGGAGAGGCCGTATGGCTATGTAGCCTTAGATGACTTAGTGACCAGCGTCTAAATTTGTCAATTCTCTAGCATGTCCTCTTATTTCAGACTCATCATGCTTATGAAACCTGCTTCACCTCATCGATGAAATCCCGAATCGTCTGCTCCAGGCCTACGTCCTCACTGAACCCAAGCTCCTTTGCCCGGCTCGTATCATACTTTCCCGGCCAGCTCAATACAATCCTTTGAATATTCTCGTCTCTTTTCTCCTTGACCAGAGCCCTGACTTCCTTCCCAGCAACTTTCTCCAGCGCATCGAGAATCTCACCGCTCGTCGCTGTGTAGCCCGGCAACAGCACCTGCCTAAAGTGCCCAAACTTCTCCGCGGGGACCTTGATCGCGTGCACGAGGTTCGTTGCCAGCGCACGCGGAGAAGTCAACCATATACCGATGCTTGGATCACACGGTAGCTCGCTCTCCTTCCCGTGCACAGGCTCTCGGACGATTCCGGAGACAAAAGACGATGCTGCTGCGGTTGGCGCACCAGCTCTTACAAACACGGTTGGCAGGCGGACGGCCCGCCCGTCAATCAAGCCCCTCCTCGAATAGTCGTTGAGCAAGAACTCGATCATGAGTTTCTGTGTGCCGTAGCTGCTTTCAGGCATAGGGACAATGTCCGTCTCCGACGTCAGGTTTTCAACGGCTTTGCGCCCAAACACTGCGCATGATGATGTAAATACCACCTTGATGCCCGGTCTTTTGATTCTAATGACGTCGAGTAGTTGGCGAACGGATTCGAAGTTGACCTTCAGGCCTAGCTCGAGGTTCGCTTCGGCGCCGCTGGACATTATGCCGTGGAGGATGTACACGGCGTCCGGGGCTTGAGCGATGAGGCTCTCGCTTGCCGATACATCCGTGAGGTCTGCTGCCACTGACTGGACATTTTGCGACTTTGTTGGGTTTGGGGGCGCTTTGACATCTGCTAGAATGAGAGAGGTTGATGAGTCGGTTTCGATAAGCTTCTTAGCGAGGATCTGGCCTACGAAGCCACCCGCGCCGGTGATGAGAACCTTCATCTTGGATCTTAAAAATAAACTGTCTGTTGGGGTTGTAAAGCACCTTACGAGAGGAATGAGCACGCATGATAGTTACGAGCTGCGTCGCTGCTTATGATGGTGTGTACATCGGCGCGAAGACCGACACATGGTGGGGTGGAAGTGTGGGGAAACGGCGCACGGGCCGAAGTCTGTCTAAGATTCTTCCTCAAGTCGGGGGTTTCTCACTACCACATCAGTCTCTTGGTATTTTTATCTTGTTTCTGCGTGAAGCTTGCATGTAATTTTTTTTTCAAAGCTTGTGCGAGTATCATCTCGTTACGTCCATCGGCTCGATGCCAGCCTCCTGCACCCCAGGCATCGTCAAAGGCAGGCTACGGTCTAGTGTTCAGGCGAGAACCCACTTCGCCAAATAACAGCTCAATCCTAGTGCTATAAGTTACCTTCCTTGATGGAGTCGAAGCCCGCTTGAAGGTCGCACTTGCACAAACATGAGTCAGGAACAGTTAACTCAAGCTGGTATTGACGTCAGTGGGATGATAGACACCAGGCGTGGATTGCACGACTCGAGTAATAAATCTCCGACCATATCGAGCGACAATCCTCTGCCAAGGCATCTTTTTAAGAGTTATTTAAAAGTCATTCTTCTTCTACTGTGATGAATCTTCAAACATTGCTGCATTCTCTTTGCTCCCAGTCATGGTACTCTTTTCAGCAGCCCTTTTGGCGGTTGTTCAATTCCAGACTGTGGCCGCCATTCGATCCTTAACTATCGACACTACCTCGGGGTCAGTGCAGGGCTTCATATGTGACAAAACACCGAATGTTGCACAGTTCCTTGGCATCCCGTTCGCAGAACCACCGGTAGGAGCGCGACGTTGGCTTCCACCATCGCCAAAGTCTAGGGAGGAGGGCAAAATCGATGCAACAAGCTTCGGTCCTTCGTGTCCTCAATTCGAAATCGACGCGAGCGTCGAACCATCTGTCTATTTGATCGACGCCCCCGAGTTTAACATCACCCCGAAGGATGATCAAAATGAAGACTGCTTGTCGATCAACGTATGGACGCCTTGGGATGAGACGCAAAATCAGGGCGATGCAACCGAATCGTTGCCGGTAATTGTGTGGCTCTATGGCGGAGGCTTCACTGGCGGAGGTGCAACGTCGCCCTATTATAATCCAACTTCATGGATTGAGAGAAGCGGGAAACACATTGTTGTCGGAATCAAGTAAGCTGAGACTCGAAACCCAATCAAGCCGTTTGCTGATCAAAGGCCAGCTACCGCGTTAACATATTTGGCTTTCCTAATGCAGCAGGTCTTCCAGCCGGAGAACAAAACCTGGGCATTCTGGACCAGCGCCTAGGTTTAGAATGGATTCGCGACAACATCGCCAAGTTTGGCGGCGACCCTGATCGCATTACTCTCTGGGGTCAATCAGCAGGTGCGATGTCAGTCGACTACCACAACTTTGCGTATCCAGAAGACCCGATTGTCTCAGGTCTGATTATGAACTCTGGTGTTACAAAGCTACCCAAGATCAGTGCCGATGTTGAGCAAACAAACTTTACATTTGTAGCGGATCATTTTGGATGCTGTAAGGGTAGTGCTGCAGAGGAAGTCGAGTGTCTGCGAAACGTCAGTAGCTCGACCATTATGAGCTACTTGAAGGCTCGTGCCGATAACCGCACGACGCCGTCCCTAGGCTTCAGCCAATTCGTCGATAATCGCATCATATTCGCAGATTACACCGCTCGCGCTTTGGCCGGGAACTTCAGCCGCAAACCCGCCATCATCGGTAGCACCGAGAGCGAAGCCAACGGCGCTATGCCCTACAATCGCACATATGGCCCTAATCAAGCACTATCAGATGCATTGACTACAGCATTCTTCCTCTGTCCGACCGTCCAAACAACGCAGGACCGTTACACAGCTAACGCGACCACCTTCCGCTATATCTATAGTGGTAACTTTAGCAACATCTCGCCACTGTGGTGGGAAGGCGCGTATCATGCAGCTGAACTGCCATTGATTTTCGGCACCTACGGAATTGTAAGAGGCGAGGGCACAGAGCTTCAAAAGGAACTCAGCGAGAAAATGCAGGATTACTGGCTAGCATTTGCGGAGGATCCTGTTAACGGGTTGCCGAAGCTAGGATGGGAGAGCTATAAGCCGAGTGGCAACTTTGTGTTGTTCGGGAAAGACAATCAAGCCGTGACAACTGTCCCAGCGAGTAAGTTGGAAGCTCCGTGTCATGCGAAGCCAAGCGGGCTGCCTCTACCTGCGTAAGATTGATATCTGTCGCTTCAAGCTCGTACAGGTATTGCACTGAGGTCCCAATGCCCAAAGCTCAAGATTTCAACATCAAAAATCCCTCGTGTATATAGTTCTCCCATGCTTATACTTATATGTACTTCATAATATATCGTCACTCGTTTCTCGTCGCCATCCTCATATCAGTCAACTAGCCGTAAACGGCCTGCCTAGTATACCCCGGGAATTGCTGCAACTGCTTCTGATCAATTGCCTTCAACTGTGGACAACCTAGTCCTCCTACCACCCTCCCAATAACATTCTTGAGCTGATCGAGTGCGCCAAGAAGAATATCAGGCTTCGCTTGTGCAGAGAGCTGATACACGAAACAGGCGAGGTTGTTCCCTTGTAGTAAAGTTCCTGAGTTGAACACCCCCCCTGTGAGATTGGCGATGTCCACGCCGGTGAAAGAGTTCGTGGTTCCGGTGTTGCTTCGAGCTGGTTAGTACGATGGAAGTTATTGAGGGAAGGTGTACTCACCCGCCAATGTTGAGGAACTTTGGGTGTAGTTTGGCCGCGTTGATAGCATCAGCAAGGAAATAAGTAGTCTCATAAGGATATTCAACAGCGCGTTTGTACTGCTCGACACGTCAGCACACATCAATACGAGATCAACGTGACGGGTTCTGATGAACATACCCAGTTATCAGGAATACGCTCAGTTCCCTGTACAGCATTGTAGTTGCCGTTTGATCCTTGGATACCAAACCAAGACTGAATAACATCGTAGTTCAGCAGACCGATTGGGTTTTCAGCACTGTGGTTTGCCATGAAGCGGTAGATGAAGGTATACGCAGCGGGCTGCACAAGTACACCCGAGAAGGGGCCGTTGAAGAAGTAAGGATTATTGGCGACTTGCTTGTCAAATCGATGCGAGCGGAAGGAGGTTAGGGAGTCGAGAGTGACCTGGCCACCAGGTGAGTAGTCAATCAGTTCCTGAAACTGTTGGGAGACAGTCTTCCAGTTGTTGCCGGACTCATATAGGTCTGGTCTTGTTGGGGATGCATCGCCCTCATATTTATTATGGCTCCCTATAAGTCCGTTGCCTAGGATACCGGTTGCGCCGCCCTGTGCAAGGGAAGGTTTACCACCAATAGACCAGTTGAGGATGTCGCCATCGAGTGCTCCGCCGAGGGCAGAGAGGAAAATTGCGAGGACTGGGCCCATGCCGACTACTTTCGTTGTTGCATCGACGTACTGCTGAACGGAGGCATATCCATTATGTGGTAGGAAATCTTTCAATTGTTAGCGAATAACATGTCGAAGTGTTCTTCTTGATGCTCACTATGATTCGCAAATGCGTTCAAACCAGGGCATGGTCCTCTGAGATCACTGGAGCTGGGAGCCACATACTCATGACCACTGCCCTTGCTGACGTTGACATACTGTTTCTTCGCGTCGAATATCGGCACTGGCTCGAAGAGCGCTGTCGCTGCGTCTGCTCCTGCCTGCCGCTCAGCAAGAAATTTCTCAGCTCGTTTTAATAGCGTTGGGTCGTTGGCTGCGGCTTCAAGAATCGCAGCTGGGAAAGCATTGACGAGAGGAGCCAGAGTGGCTATGACCAACTGGAAAGTAGAGAGCTTCATGATGGTAATAATGGAGGAGATATTGATGACAATGTGATTTATTTGAATGGTCGAGCAAGTGAACTTATCGTATCCGTTATATAGGTCAGCAACATATAGCGTATGGCCATCAAAGCCCAAATTAGGACTACTCTTACAACGTCACAATGGGCCGCGATCAACCAGGTGCGTGGACACCATCCCGAATACTACAAATACACCACTAACCACGTGGAGCCTCTGGGCATGACCAAATCAGATTAGCATCTCGCCCCAAAACCCGAAAAGGCAGGAAATCTCTCTCGCAACAACAAAAAGAACCGCGGTCAACCACTACGCTGGGTGCCTTCCCCGCTGTCGATCTCTACACTGGCAATAAGGTTCTTTTGTAGTTAGCGTCGCGACATAGCTGATGTTAAAATAAAAAGATAGTCCACCAAGTTCGTGCTAGTGCTAGTCGTCCAGTCAGAGAGGCTGGAGACTACAACCATCCAGGGGTACTGCCGGAACTGGTGCATCCCGAGCGAGCATGACCAATCCCGCACAGCTTATTTCCGCCTCGTGTAAGCAATGATCGCCTTTCGACGTCAATGGAGGCTGCATAGTTTAACATGCATTTCAACTAAGATGCATTCAATGAGGGTGATGAGCGTCTTTGGTAGTGTATCTCGCCCCGCGCAGTTCTCGGCGTTTAAAGACGACCTTGGCATGTATTAAGGTTTTCAGAAGGCGACCGAGGTAATATTTTACCTCGGTGTGGCTTTGAATATATTGGATGGCTTTTGTCCCTTGCCTCCCAAATGATTCAGCCTGCGGAAACCTCTTTAGCATTGAAGCAATTGTGGGCTACATCGTGTTGTCAGCATGTGGTCAGTCGGCGGGAATCGAGATCTCTGCAGACGATCAAGCAGCAGAATTGTTGGTGTAAAGATGAAATTTCCTAATACTAATAGGACTGATAACGGCGAAGGCAAACATCTCAGCACTGGAGCAATCGTCGGATCGGGTAAGGAGATTCAGGGAGTCCAAGACTACAGTCCCCAGCTCGACTTAGGTTGATTGGGCTTGACCACATGACAAGATGTTACTAGCTGACTAGCGCGTAAAGGTTGCATCGTGGCAACCCCACTTTCTTGACTTTCTTGATCACATCGACTATCGACTCTCTAGCATACTTTCGTGATTTCTCTACTCAATCAAATAACCCCACGTCCGAATGTTGCTACTTTCGGGATGTTCCGTCGGCATTGACGGCCCCGTTCACCAAGCTGTATGACCTGAAATGATTACGTGGTGAGTAAATTGGGCGTCTACCTCGGCATCAAAAAAGAGTAGGAAAACAAGGCCAATGACAAAGCTATAGCTCATTGCGAAGGAATTCAATATTATAAATACAATTACTACCTCCCATCCATAACGAAACGTTGTGGAACCCACGAAGGCGTGCTTCCAGGATAAAGAAGAACTTACCCGGTAACGCGACAGTTAATCCGGTGCCTTGCATGGCCGATATTTGTTAAGAAGTTTCCACGATACTAACTGCGGTCGTCGTCATCACGGCCCCTGCGATCATCACTTTAAACGGTATTCCCGGCGCTTTGTATTTAGGCTTTTGGTCCATTGATTCCGACACAAATGAGGTTTATATCCACGCGACGTATTCTTTGATGCATGCCTACATTTTGGAAGATGCCCCACCTGGTCGCTGGTAAAGAGCCACTCACCCCAACTCCATGCGGCCCATGCGTGCCACCACGCCGAACCACGGAAATAGAACGAGATCGCCACAAGCTGGCCACTACGACGTGTAGTGTCGATAAAGTCGCAATTAACTCCAAGAGAATGAGAAATTTACCTCCAGTCCATCGTTTACACTATACAGTCTCTTGTTGACCTCATAAGTTCGAAAGCCGCAAGAGGCCCCACAATCGTACTCGTCTGGTCAATTCTATATTAGCAATAACGTGGTTTCCCGTACAGGTTTGTACGACCATCAAAATTGCAGCGCCTATTAACGCAATTGGCTTGGGAGGACATCTCTATTGGCCCATAGCAGTCTTGCCAGGCCCGTTTGAGCCCCATGTCTTCATAATATACTTGGCCAAGCAGCTCAGACCCTTATCTTCCTTATTGTATCCGCAAGTCTCTCCTACTCGCCTGCGTGGCTTCTTCAGCTTCCGCATAGCCATGGAAAGCTCTGCTATATACTTGGACTTCCTCCGCTAAATTCAAACCTCCCCCCTCCCCCCCCCTTCACTAGCCCGGTCATTCATACGAGCCATCATGCAGTGGATTTCAATCACGCTGGTGGTAGCCCTAGGCTTCTCAGGAGCATCCGCTGCCACTGATTCCGTATTCAATGCCAAATTCGACCTAGACCAAACGGCTCGTCTCTACGCTACCGATGAATTGAGACACACACCTCAACCATTCCACAAACGGAACGCGACAACACCAAACCTGTTTGCGCGGTCTCTCAATCACTTGTTTCCTCGTCAGACTGTTGGAAGGTGCGGGGCTGCGGGCGGCGGCGCTAGATGCCCGAATAATCAATGCTGCTCGAGCTTCGACTTCTGTGGAACAGATTTTGAACATTGCGCTCTTCTTGTAGGGTGTCAACCTGAATATGGACGATGTGGTGATGTAACACCGGAACCAACGCCTGCACCCACCCCTACGCCAACTCCCACTCCGACCCCGACTCCTTTGCCACCCTCCAGTTCGACTGTGCGACCACCTTCGAGCTCAATTGTTGTGCCTTCCAGCTCGTCCGTACTACCGCCGCTTCCATCAGGCAGTCTCATTATCTCACCAAACGGCCAATGTGGAAACGTGACGACATGCGCCGGATCAAGCTTCGGACGGTGCTGCTCAGAGTTCTACTACTGCGGCAATAGCATCGACTTTTGTGGCGCAGGTTGTCGCCCTGGTTTCGGGTCTTGTAATGGTGGCTCGCCGCCTCTACCCCCATCTTCTGTTCCAGTTCCTATCCCAAGTTCATCGTCCATACGACCAACCCCGACTCCGACTCCGACGCCTACACCCACACCCACACCTACGCCAACGCCCACACCAAGCCCATCTTCAACGGCTCCAGCTGTTCCAACTAATGTCAGCACAAACGGAAGATGCGGAGAAGAAGGTAACGGCATGACATGTCAGGGTTCGACGTTTGGAAGGTGCTGTTCGGACTATGGGTGGTGTGGAAGTGCAGACGACTTCTGTAGGCTCAGTTGGGGGTGCAGACCGCAGTTTGGGACGTGTGGATAGAAAAGTTTCGGAGGCGTTGAGAAGATGCGATAGAAGTCGGCCATTTAGAGGTTGACATTTGTACATATGACCGCGACTAGACCTTACACTGGTGAAACTCATCGCCTTACTTCAGGTGAGAGATGTCTGCCTAGAACGGGGAAGGCTCCTGTAACTGTTGGAGGGCGAGTAGATATCATTTATGGATACTCTTTACCTTCTATATCTCATCGATGCTAGAAGTGGTCACAAATAATTGCGTACATGGATGATGTGGGAGAAAGCCACGACCCAGACTATGGAGTATTTGCCGCCCAGAACATAAAAGACTACGCAATCTGGGATTATTGATCGTTCGTACCTCCCAGTCTAATGGTGCTTATTAAAGGATTGAAAGAGTTAGGTGGTGGTTGTGTATATGACAATGACTTGGCGCAAGGCCAAAGAGTTTACGCGTGATCGCGCGTTCTCGATGACGTGTTTGATTTCTCGCTTAGCGCGTCGCCCTTTCACTTCGCGATCGAAAGCCTCCCTCGCCACCTGCCCCTGACGAAAACAAAGACGATCTTGGTTCCTCTAATTGCTTCATAAAAAAGGCTTTCCTGCTCGCAAAATGACCTCTTCCTCGATTACTAGTGCAAACTCCGCGTCACAAAAGTCCACACCCGCGTCATCACCACCACCAGCCGATATGGATACAGAAGGTGTGTCAAAGTCGATGCAGGAGGAAGAGCAACGCATGAGATCACAGCGCGAGAAACATGACGCGAAACGCGACGCGCAATTAGAGAAAGAGAGACAAGAGGACATTAAGAGTGGAAAAGACATTTTGGATAAAAAGTTCCAGCAATTGGAGTTCTTGATGAACAAAAGTAAGGTTAGTACAAAGGTTACCTCGGAGATGCGCAATTCAGACTATATGAAAGGCATTGCGAGAGTATGTGGACCGGCTCTGACATTTCTGATGTAGTTGTACGCGACGGTCATGCTTGCGCAAATGCAACGACAAGAAGACGAAGAGAAAGCACAAGACGAGAAGACACAGGGCCAAACCTCGAAACGAGAAAAGAAAGCCGAGCAAGTGGCAGCCGAGTCACAACGACGAGCGACACGCGGTTCGGTAGCAAGCGGGGCATCGAAGTCAAAAATAGAGGATGAAGATACAGCACCCAAGAAGAAGGGCCGCGGGCGACCGAAGAAGCAAGATGCGAAGATATCGAGCTACTTCAGAAAGGAAGATATCGAGAGTAAGACAGACATCAAGAATGTGGCCGACGCGCTGAAGGAGGCTGCGGACGAGGACAACATAAGGACAGGTGACGTTGGCATACAGAACCTTAGGTCAGCGCGACAACCGAAACTGGTCACAGGGGGCACAATGCGGTCATACCAGCTGGAAGGACTTGAGTGGATGCTGTCACTCTACGAGAACGGTATCAATGGCATTCTGGCGGACGAAATGGGCCTGGGCAAGACTATCCAAACAATCGCCATGCTCGCGCATCTGTGGGAGAACAAGTCTTACGGTCCCTTCTTGATCGCTGCACCTCTCAGCACGACGAGCAACTGGGTCGCAGAGTTTGAAAAGTGGACACCAAGCTTGCCGGTCATGCTATACCATGGTGATAAGAAGGAGCGGGAGAGATTGCGCAATACAAGACTTCGGAACCCTGGGACGGACCAGTTTCCTATCATGGTCACCAGCTACGAGATCTGCATGAACGATCGGAAGTATCTCACTAGCTTTGGTTGGCAATTCATCATCATTGATGAAGGACATCGTATCAAAAATCTCGATTGTCGCCTTATCCGCGAACTACAGCAGTTCCAGTCCGCCAATCGTCTGCTCATTACTGGTACACCGCTCCAGAACAATCTTACTGAATTATGGTCATTATTGCACTTCCTTCTACCAACGGTGTTCGACAAGCTCTCAACATTCGAAAGCTGGTTCGACTTTTCTGGCCTGAAGGACAAGTCGAGCTACGAGCAGTTGCTTTCAGAAGAACGGCAACAATATCTCGTAAAATCACTGCACGCTGTATTAAAGCCGTTTTTGCTACGCCGTGTGAAGACAGATGTTGAGAGTTTGATGCCCAAGAAGCGGGAGTATATCCTATTCGCACCTCTTACAGCAATGCAGCGTGAGTTGTACCAGGCCATCCTCGATGGTACAAGCCGTTCATTCCTAGAGGAGAAGGCAGTCGAGAGACTTAGCGTTGGCCTCAACAGCGGAGCAGCAACACCTCTTAGTATCCGCAGCAATAATGGTAGCCGAAAGCGGAACGCGTTATCAGATGTCAGTACTCCTAACAAAAGCGCAAAGACATCTCGTGCAGGAACACCAGCGTCCGTCGCATCCAATCTCAGCCGCACTCGACCAAGGAGGAACTATGAAGAAGTCAGCGACACGCAGTACTTTGCAGACTTGAACAAAGAGGATAGCGAGCCTGAGGAGGAAGATGAGCTCGATTCTGAGGGAGAAGAGGAGAAGATACGTGCTGCGACGTTCGAAATTGCAAAGCGGCAACTCATGCAGAAGAAGCTGGGTAACCCCGTCATGCAGCTCCGACTGTGCTGTAACTCACCCTACAACTTCTTTAACCCGTTTATCAAGGCGGATACAGACGGTTCTGAGATATTCGCATCGGAGACTGAACCTGATGAGAGCCTTGTAAGCACGTCAGGGAAGATGCTACTACTCGATTCTCTGTTGCCGGAGTTAATAAGAAGGGGCCACAAGGTGCTGATCTTCAGCCAATTCACAACAACGCTCGATCTTCTCGGCCATTATCTCGACTTGCGGTCCTGGAAGTATGCTCGCATCGACGGCTCAGTCGCGCAATCTGATCGTCAAGCACAGATCTTGGCGTTTAACAAACCGTCCGAGGCGAAAGAAGCGACAGACATCTTCATCCTATCTACTCGAGCGGGCGGCCAGGGCATCAATCTCGCAGCCGCTGACACCGTCATTCTCTTCGATAGTGACTGGAACCCACAGCAAGACCTCCAAGCAATGGACCGTGCACATCGCATCGGGCAAACGAGAAACGTCATTGTGTACCGCTTCGCGACACGCAACACTGTCGAGCAGAAGCTACTCGAGAGTGCTGAAGGGAAACGACGGCTTGAGAAACTTGTCATTCGCAAAGGCGGCGTCCGAAATGATAGAGGCAAAACTAGCGGCGTTGAGAAGGAGCAAGAAGTTGAAGAGTTGCAGAAGCTGCTCAGAAGAAGCGACGGTGAACGGTTTGACATTGAGGGCACTGAAAGCGGAAATCTTCTGGGGGAGGAGGAAATGGAAATCTTGCTAGATAGGAGCGATGACGCATATGAGAGGGCGGAGAAAGGATTGGATATAGGTGGAGACGGGGCGGTTTTCCAGGCTGTGGGGAAGAGAGATGAAGGTGCTCTGATGGAGGGGTTGAAAGCATAGAGCTGGTAGGGTATTAAGACAATCAGTGATTTAGGATTAATAATTATTGAAGAAACGGAATATTAATATCGAATGCTTTTTTCATGCATCTGTCTATCACCATGTCCTAAACGCAATTTACCATCGCGCCTGATTTCCATTTTTGAGATTACGCCGGTTTCCCTTTATGGTATCTACTCTATCTAGGAGTGAAAAAGATTGCAAAGATTTAATTTTGTCCCCTCCATGGGGTCGCCTCATACCCTCTCCTGCCATTTACTGTGGCAAGACCAATATCCCGGGCGTATCACTTCTCCGCCTCGTATCACTGCCAACTTCCCACGCTGTGTCTTTTCGAATAAACAACTCTTGTCTACTGCCCTGGCTGTCTCTATCGGGCTCCAGCTCTTGCCACTCATATCCCGCTCTATTACTCCTATCCCATGCTAGTGGTGGCTGATTGGTTCGTCCACTCGTGAACGGCAACGGATTCTCATTGATATTGCCGTCGTCCTCGTCTACGCGGCTTCGCGTCTGTGATGAACTGATTTTGCTGCGCTTCAGTGTAGAAAGCTGGTAGCTTTGTTGCTTTGTTGCGCTGGTGCTATTAGGACCATTGGAGCCGTATTCGTTCGATGAGCCGAACCCTGCTTTTACGCCGCTGCCTGTGTCGAAGCTGCGGATGAAGGATTTTAGACAGGGTATTGTGCCCGCTATCAGAGAAACGCAAAGTTGGCACTGATGGAATATAATCGCTGGTGTGCGGTCCACGCCAGGGTTGCTGGTCGATAACGAGCGGATCCACGTTTTTAGAAATAGGCCGGCGAGTGGGATGAGAGGTAGTCGGAAAGAAAAGACTGCAAGAACTTGTAGTTTGACGATGACGGACATGTGGAGTTGCCAGCATAGGTATGCAGGAATAATGACAAGGATAATGTCGGTGATTGCGTCTGTGGCCACAACGAATTGGTAGCGGGCGATGATGGTAGGGCAGGTCTCCGACGGGCTTTTAGGGGCCATGCTTTCCGGTGAGCAGCCGGCTGATACAAGAAAGCTAGCAAGAACTGTCCAAGCAGCTACGCAGCCAGTGACAACATTGCAGATCTGCCATGCTGTTCTCATATCGCGGGTGAAGAGGCGTTGTATGAGTAGGATTGTAGCGATTTTCGAGAAGCCGAGGGAGACATAGAGGGCGATTTGAGTTCCGAACTGGGCCTGGTAGAGTATTAGTCGAAGCGAAGGAAATGGAACTGAGAGCGTACTTTGGCCATTGCTGCGTACTTATCTACGCTGAGGAGGTCAAATGTCTTTCCTAGACCAGCAGAAAGAGAGACTAGGAGGAGGGAGAACTGTACGAGACAGGCAACCTGTAGATATCAGTCTACTGTGTTTTGTATCCTGGTTGAGGTAATAACTGACCTGCGCAAGCGCCATTGCTGCATCGTCGAAGCCTAATACATGCCATTTGATGAAGCATCGTGCGAGGAAGGTGAGACTCGAGTACGTGAACGCTAAAAATGCAACGATGTAAAGAACTCCACTACGATCGTCAGGCGTAACTATAGCCCATCGATGGCCAGCTTCGAGCGACGAGTCAGCCATTCTTCATAGTAAATCACTAGAGCGTCGAGAGGCAGCTATAGAAGGGAACTAAGCCCGGATATAGCTTTGCTGACATGCGCTCTGTCGGCGGCCGCACAAGGGGCACATCATCGTTACACTGGATGAACGCACAATATCTTGTGTTATTATATCGGGTGAGGATTTTCTACGATACATCAACCGTCCGAAGGTACGGGTTCATCAACCCTGCGTCCTATGCAAAGAAACTGCTAAAGTAATGCTTAGCAGCAAGCCACATAAACTCATGGTAGGGACCTTTGCCGTGGCGTTCTTATTTTGAGACACTTTGTTGTGTGATTGTGATTGCCGTGCATTAAGCCCTCAATAGGTGGCTTACGTTGCTCCGGTCTGTGCCCGAAGGAACGGTAAGCGAAAGAGTCGAGCAGCAAACGAGATGAACGAGCTGCAGCCATGTCGGAGGTCCCGACAATTCGGAAGTTAATTGGTCGTATGAGGATGCACCGCAGACATAATGCATGTGTAGCGGTATTAAGTTATGTGTAGCGTAAGGTGTTTCGTATTGGAGGTCTACGCGGCATTCACTCTCCTGAGTGGCTACAAAAATAATTGGCGACGTCTAATTGTTCCCATGTCTGCTGTGTACATCTGATAAAGAGCACGAACGCCAGGAGGAAGTTGATGAGGCACGAGATGAAGAGTGTTTGGCTTGACGGGACGCGGTGGGTCCCGTGCCATGGCCGGGCACTAGACCAAAGGAGTGCTAGAGCAGATCCTATCACTCCACCCTTGTTCTTAACATCCACCACATCCCTTGACATGTTACTTGCGCAACTTTTTTCTCGACTGGCTCGGCAGGGTCGATTTCACCCTTCTCTCTCGCTCCCGCATGGTACGCGGGCACTAATTCGGCGGAGCGGCAATTCCGCAGTCCCACTTCCCCGTTAGGACACTTGAGGTCTGGCCAGCTAATCTATACCCTACACCGCTACGCAGTGGCGGCTATTGCTCGTAATCGCATGACCTGTAGACGAGTAATCTTGCCGCCTCTGTATCCATGTGCTCTCACGCTAGCTTGAGGCGAGAACGACGCTCGAGCTCACAGTGCGCGGATACAAGCCTCCGCGTGTTCGCCTCGCCAAATGGCATATGGCGGGGCAGCTTCCTTTCGAGGGTGACCTCCGACTGGTTTCCACGTTGATGGGAAGACGAGGGTTGTATAATGCTTGCGTAGGCCGGCTAGGCCTCGACTAGCGGCAATTTGTAACATTTTGCTTTCAGAGACGCACTACCCATGGCGAATTGTTATCGTTCCAAAAGTCTCCTTCTCTCCTACTAGAGGGAGGCTCTTTTCTTCCCTACTTGCTTTTTCTTCGTCACCCAACCAATACCGTTCTGACGGTATTCTCACCATCCTAGTTTTGCTTTTTCCATCACCTCCTCTGAGATCGACTGTAGTTTCAAGGGCTTACAGCATGTCGGACACGAAGGCAGAGGCTGATGTCCAGCCTCGCGACAGCGAGTCGCAGGAGAGCCCCATAGTGTCGGAGAAGAAGGGAACATATGACGATCAGAAGGACATGCATCGGATGGGTAAGACCCAGGAGCTTCGAAGGAACTTCCGATTTGTGTCCATCTTTGGGTATTCCATGATCTTAATGGCATCGTGGGAGACAGTTTTGACGTGAGCTTGATCTACCTGAATCGCAGACATCAATTGACATTTAATCAGCACCCTAGCCGTGCCATTCACGAATGGCGGTACCGGTGGTGCGATATTTGTTTATCTCGGCACAGCAATCGGCATGGGCTTCGTTATAGTGTCAATGGCTGAGATGGCCTCCATGTAGGTGCCAACGCATTCACTGAGCATATAAGCTGAGTGTATTATGTCGTCTAACGTAACCTTAGGGCACCGACTTCAGGTGGCCAGTACCACTGGGTCTCCGAATTTGCGCCTAAGAAGCATCAAAGGTTTCTTAGCTACCTAGTTGGTTCGTTGCTCTCGGAGCCAATCCTATACGGACTCCATGCTAACAACGTATAGGATGGCTTTGTGTACTAGGCTGGCAAACAGGTATTGCCTCTATCGCTTTCTTGGCAGGCGCACAAATACAAGGCCTCATCGTCCTCAACAACGACTCCTATGTGCCTCAACGATGGCACGGCACTCTCCTCGTCATCGCAGTTGCCAGCTTTGCTATCATCTTCAACACATTACTCGCTCGCAAACTACCCCTCATTGAAGGCACCGTCCTCGTCCTCCATATCTTTGGCTTTTTCGCCGTATTCATTACGATGTGGGTCCTTGGTGCCCGAAGCAAGACCAGCGAGGTTTTCGGCTCCTTCCAAGACAACGGCGGGTGGGGAAGCGTGGGCCTTTCCTGTTTGATAGGCCAACTGGGTCCTGCTTTTGCTCTGCTCGGATCAGACGCAGCGACACATATGAGCGAGGAGCTAAGAGACGCGGCACATACCCTACCGAGGGCCATGATCTGGACCGCTATCGTGAATAGCATATTGGGTTTCCTCATGCTGATTACTTTCTGCTTTTTTGTTGGCGACATCGGAAGCGTCCTTACTACTACGACAGGCCAGCCGCATATTCAGATCATGTTCAACGCTACACAGTCCACTGCCGGGGCCACGGCGCTCGCTTGTATCACGATCACCATGGCCATTTTTGGATGTGTCAACAACGTTGCGACCTGCTCCCGCCAGCTGTTTGCTTTCGCACGCGATCATGGCGTTCCTTTTGGTGCTTTCCTATCCCGCGTCCAGCCCGGTTGGGACATTCCGCTCAACTCGGTTATTGTATCTTTCGCGGTATCGGTCATATTGTCCATGATCAACCTCGGCAGCACCGTGGCTTTCAACTCGATCGCATCTCTCGGTACATGCGCGCTGATCTCTTCTTACATCATATCAATTTCCTGCATTTTCCTCAAGCGCTGGCGGCACGAGCCACTCCTCCCATCGCGCTTCAACCTCGGCAGGGCCGGCATCTATGTCAACGGCATAGCAGTCGCTTACCTCTGCATAGCGTTCGTATTCGCTTTCTTCCCACCGACCCCGCTGCCGACGCCCGACCTGATGAACTGGAACATCTTGATTTATGGCATTGTAGTAATCTTTTCACTGGCCTACTTTTTTGTGAAGGGACGAAAGATATACGTTGGGCCCGTGGAGTACATCAACAGGAACGTATTGTGAGCGCTCGACATCAGCAAAAAGACTGTATATACCTTTTCGTCACGTCCAAAAGTTTACTAGAAGAGGTCCAAAATAGACACTTGTACATGAATATAACGACCACCCTTTGTGATTTTGGGATTCGTCTATCTTCTAGTTTATACTGTGACCACAATAACCGTGACCTTCGAAGCACACGCTCCCTTTCCTATTGTATACACAAAACTTGCTAGTCCATAGCTAGTGCTCACAAGCGACGCAATTCAAGGCACATGAGTTTAGTGTCTACAACTATCGACTCGCTCAGATCGCATGAGCAACACCCGTATCCATCTTTGGAAGCTGCTAATTTTTTCCAAAAGACGCTCGCAATTTCAGCTCAAACATGAATCACACGTGTGCCTTCAAACCTGGGGTGCTTAGCCTGAATACAAGGTGTCCATACGCCAAGTCATATCCCTGCAGTCTTCTCGAGCCTGAGACGGAAGCTCCGATTTGGACTTTCCTCTCTAAGAAAACAGGGACGGGTTCATTTCTCAACATTCGCGCCGCAATATACGGCCCGCGCTTAGCTGCCGTAATTGCGGAGGCGACGTCGTGTACGCGAATTGAACTGTCGTATATGCACTGGCGCGCGGCTGGGGGAGTGGCTCCGAAGACATTGAGTCAAGGCTCACCGTAGGTTTGTGGTGCGGGAAGGATTAAGGTCTGAGGCAAGGCCGGAGGGATAACCCCTTTCAGTGGATGTCTGCACCGCGGCACGTATTCGATGGTCAAAAGAAAATCAGCTCCCAGCCGCTTTTGCAGCCATGGGCGCTGCATCATAGCCGTTACCATATCCATATAAGCCCAGCGAAAAGTGGTACGTCGACAGCGTGCTCCTCACGCCTACAAAAGTGCAAAAAAAAGGGGTCTTGCCGCGACTCGAACGCGGGGCCTCTCGCAAATTTGCTTAGATCACGGTGACAGAGGTCACGTGACTTTCCCTAAGCGAGAATCATACCACTAGCTGATTGGATGTTAGAGTTGATTTGATGGATGGTCGAATGGTAGACTTACACCACAAGACCGCTTCACGTGACTCGATGACAACAGGACAAGTTAGTAAACCTATTACCTTGGAGACATCTGTCCCTAAGGTGATCTCCACCCCTAGATGTCAAATTGTGACAGACAGCAGGAATGTGGGTCAATGCGATGTCGCTTCGAAATACGAGGCCCACCATTACGAATAGAATTTAGGAGCCACTTTGCAATGGCACATGCACCGATTGCCACGACCTAGCAAGAACTACAATGAGTGGAGTTCTAAAATCGTGTTTCTTACTATACGTCAAGCAGTCAAATGTTTATACTCATGTTTATCTTGTAAGAAAGCATGTAGGAGTAAATAACGCTACCGGCGGCTATAACCGGCCCATGTCAACCTGAACAAAAGCATATCCCTCCACTTAACTCAACCCCCAAACCCCAAACCCATGCACACAGTACAAAATGAGCCAAAACACAAGGTCCAAAGTGAAGGTTCGCCCCGCCCTATTCCCCGCCGACAAAGAAGCCGTCAGCAAATTATTCCTCGCATACGCACACTCCCTGCCCATTAGCCTGGACTTCCAAAACTTCGAGCACGAACTAGCAGAACTACCAGGCAAATACGGCGTTGAAAATGGCGGAGCGGTATTTCTCGCTTACACACCACTCGAAGCTCACACAAATGGACGTACATCAACATCATGTGCAGCAAACACCCATGTACCGCAGCAGTCATCACCACAACGGAGGACAGCGGAAGAGGAGCAAGTCATAGGATGTATAGCCCTCCGCTCATTCTCTTCTTCAAATTCTATTCCCACGTGCGAGCTTAAACGGCTTTATCTTGCGCCGGAGTCCCGTGGTCGGGGCGTCAGTAAGTTATTGCTGGATATGGCGATCCAGCAGGCGAGGGTGTTGGGGTACAAGGAGATATTGCTAGATACGTTGAGTAGTATGACGGCTGCGAGGGCGCTGTATATGAGATATGGGTTCGAGGAGATAGAGAGTTATTATGAGAGTGTGGAGGGTGCGGTGTTTTATCGGCTTGTGCTTTGAGGGGCGAGGGTTTGGTGACTAGCGATGGCTGGCGCGGTTTATTCGGAAATATGATGTGGGTGTGAGGTTTTGCATTGTTGGAGAGGTGAATGTAAGAGGTTGGCGTTGAAGAAGGCTGTGTATGGGATTTCGGGCGAGGGATGATACGTTCAGATTTTTCGTGATAGATTGGGGCGTTGTACTCATGGGAAACTTGTCTTCGCCTCAAGACCCTGTAGTTACATCATTTACCCCTTATCCTGCCCTTTCGCCCACATAAACAAAAGACTACCTCCTTCGACACCCTGTAGCGGATTCTCTTCACCTTCCGTGCAGTCAGCCACTATCTCGTCAAAACCGCAACGTAAGTAGAAAGGATCATTGTTGTGACTTGCAAGCACACTCGCATGAACGCCTTCTTCTCTGGCTCTTTCAAGCCCCCAGTGGACGAGTTCACGGCCAAGGCCACGATGCTCGTACGAAGGGTGTACGCAACACAAGGAAAGATACCAGTTTCGGGAGCGGGGAATGGAGTTTTTGGATGGTGACCAGTGATGTGAATAATACGGATAAGAGTCTTCCAAAATGGTGCGCTTATTGGGGTCGATGGCCCGGTTGACTGTTGACGGGAGGGGCCGGAAGGCGTCTGGACCTGAGAATATGATGCATCAGCAAACCTGAGAGATCGAATCTTTCGGCAGAAACTTGTCTCAAGGACTCACCAACGTCCACCCACTCAGCCTCTACCTTTTTTCTTCCCTCATCATCTCCTTGTCGCTGCCACACAGCTACACCGACCACCTTCTCCTCCCCCTTCTCTATAGTAATGGCGACGAGGATCTTATTGTTTGGCTCCCTCCAGCTGTGACGAATTTGTTCGTGCCAGAAGATTTCGACATCTTCCGGGTACTCGTGGCGATGGGGATGTATTACGCGGCCAAATAAAGCTTCGTCGAAGAATGCTGCGGTGCAGGCGGACACTATGGCCGGTTCGTCTGAGGGCGTGGCGAGACGGATCGGCATGGTGGAAAGAGCGAAACACCACCTGGGCAGCTATTGAAAGAATGAAGAGTTTAAAAGGCTTGGTATAAATTTTGGATAAGCAGAGCTGACATGGGAAAAGACCCGAGTTTCGGCTTATTATCCGCCGTACTGGTATTTATGACTGCCTATATAGGCAGCCGGGCTGGACTGGCAAGATATCTTGAAACGCATTGCTTTCGTATACTTTTAGCGAGTAAACCGAAAGTTAAATAAAGCTCGATGCCTCGGAGGGCTCATGAAGCTGAACTGAATCGATTGAATCCGTCGCCCAAAGCCCGCTCACTACATTCGACCTTGATACTCTGAGGAGGCTAGAACCTGATGAACTGGCCAAATCCGTACATTCGCAAGCTGGTGAGCTGCATGTAGATGGTAGATAACTGCCTGCATTGAAGACAAATGCAACTCAGGTCAATAACAAGTCGAATGGTGGGGCTTGAGGCGCATTATGTCAGCGAGCGAGAATGGGGAATCTGATTCTGGTTAGCACTCCCGTCGTTGGGGAAGGCGGGCACATGTCGACTCGTACACAGGACGCATCCCCTTCTGTCATTTGTAAGTCGTCATGGCTGCCAGGACTCAGCATTTGCCCAGTTCGTCTGGTATCGCGCAAATTGTCTGAGTCAGTGGTTGTAGTCGCTGCGAGACAACACCGACAAGACTCTCGTCAGCTTGCTGTTGCCTACCGCGACCGCATCTACTTAGCTACAGACCTACTCAGACAATAGCAAGTCGTGCATAGCACTTCACTCGGACAGACGGTGCCTTCAGACTTGCCGCGTTACAAAAGCCCGCTCGCCGCACACCTGCTGTGCCTTCACGCCCCATCAAACACGCCACGAACCACCTCTATTCGATTCAACTGCGCAAGTCGCTCACCATGACTCCATTGCGCGAAGCGTCAGCCATGTCGGACCTCTCTCACGCGTATAAGCGCAATCTGCACGAGTACAGCTATCGTCTGCCCACGCCTCCCCGCATCGTCGTTCCCCCGCCTACCCTCACGATCGATATGCCCGATCTGACCGTTAGGAGCGGCGTCGGTACCGAAGGAGTTGATATGAGCTTTTTGGAGGAGCTGGATCTGGAGAACATCGTGCAGACCAACACACTGGTGGAGTGGGCGTACGAGCGTCGAAGACAGGCGCAATTGATCCTCCCATGGCTGTACCTGGGGCCAATGATGGCAGCAAGAGATAAGGCATTCCTTGAGCGCGAGGGAATCACGATGGTCTTGGCCATTCGATCCCAAACAAACAGCATGATGGGCGCCGTGCAGGCGGCTACGGAAGTATGCTGGGAAGTGGCTACAGTCGAGGCAGCTAGTATCCATGAACTTATCGGGCGGTTTACAGAGACGACTAGATTGATCAACACACACGTCGCGCGAGTCCGACAACACACTCTAGAGAAGAACGGCCACCCTACGCTCGGCAAGGTTCTGGTCTTCTGCGAGTCCGGGAATGAGAAGTCCGCTGCCGTCGTAGCAGCCTATCTCATGCAAACACTGGGCAATTTCGATCACGTCAAGGCGATGCAGGTCTGTCAAGCGCAACGTTTCTGCGTCAACTTCGACGACACTATCAAGAACATCCTGCACTCACACTGGGATATCATACATGCACGGCGCTTAGTCGCAAGCTGTGATACGCAGTCTCCGCAACAGACTGGCGCCATGGGCGCCAATGGCCAAAACGGCACACATCTCCAGCCTGTTCACGCACCGAAGCAGAAGAGATCTATCGCACAAACACGCGATGATGAGGATATGGAAATGGACGATGGCATGGATGAATCGGATGCACTCCGGTTCACAGGGCGCGACGTGACTCCCTTCCATGACTCTTAGGTGATGCGTTTTGGGTTGTCTTACGGCATTTGCCTTTTGCGTCATATCATTTCAAGGCGTTTTCAACTCACATTATACCCCACATGGCTCATGGCGTTCTTTGGCGAGGCATTTTTAAGCCTGGTGTTAGGAATGGCAAGTGTTGGAACCTGTCTCTTCGCGGGCGGGTATCTTGGGGGCACCTGCTCTCCCGTATACCTTCCTTCGGCAGGCGCAAGCATCCCTAGTAAGACTTTCACTCTAACTCTCCATACATTGAAATCGTTCCTTTGACCTCTGACCTGTGGTACCTTTACTGTGTTCCTTGGGTTTCGGATACTTGTGGCCTACCATTCCCGTGCTCCTTCTAACTGTGAAGACCTACAGGCAGTCCGCGCGGAGTATCATACGTGTCACAATGTGTAAGTGAACGCTCGAAGAGGGCAGTTGGAGACCATTGCGCTGACAAACAACGAAGCAATAGCACGGGCACAAGACGCAATGAACCTTGGAAGCATCTCACATCTTGAACTTTCCCCCGTAGTAGGTCATATAAAACGTCGAACTGACCTTCACCTCGACCTCTGAAAGCTGCTATCGGGCGCTAGCTCACAAAGAAGTGACCATGTGGGAGCCTTGCCTTCGTACGCGCCTGGCGCAATGACAGGGAAGCCCACAGGTTTTCGGTTCCGACCCACCAACCCTACTTATGTATAGGCCATTTGGGAGATATCAATACAGCATCATAGACCTTCATATTGGACACGGCGACTATGTCTTATAACTTGCGGCCTGGGAGGAAACTTAAACGTCCTGCACGGTACCAAAGCCAGAACGGCGACGAGTCAGAAGGGTCTCCAATTTCGGCGAACCATGTTACAGTCACGCACGCAAAGGTTCATAGCCTCTCACCCTCTCAACCTTTCAGTGCTGTCGCCCCCCAAACGCCGAACCCGTCACCTCTCGCTCCACGACCAACAGCACCTTTCATACCAGCAGCACATGACACACTAGCGACACCTCGAACCGTACTAAACGCAAGCAGTGCTTCAGTGCCACATAGGCGTCGCAACATGCCGAACGTAAGATATGTCCGCAAGTATTCACAGCGTCCGCTCGCCGACGAGCACCACGACAAGGACCGGGATGATACTCTGCCTGTCCGTCGACCCATAGGCCGCCCTCCTACACGTCCGCTACGGCATGTTCCTACCTCCATTTACCCAGGTGTCAAGCCAGCGTCGTTTCCGTCGCTTGCCTCCGATGAGCCACCATCTCAGGATACCTCAAAAGATGGGGTTCACTACGGCGCTTGGGAACTTATGAAGGCGATGGAGAAAAGCGACCAAAAAGGCATACACACGAGCAAGCGCGGGGTCGATGATATGTACAATAATGAAAAGTTCCCGTTGCGTGTGACAGAAGAGGAGAAGATGTGGTATGCCGATTTAGCGGAACGTTGGAGGCCGAACGATCCAGAGGTCCAGGTAAGTCACATACGTTTTACATGCATGGAGACATGACTGATAATCCACCTGAAGGTCGCATTTGCCTCGCTCTGGCCATCTCTGCGCCAGAGCATCATTGAGCAGATCCGCGACGATTTCCCACCGGGGACCTACTACGACTCATATCACCCCGTTCAATGCCTCCTTGGCCTATCCCAATCGGCACTCAAGATAATCCTGGACGAGAATAGCGCTATGTGGACTGTCGAAGACAATGTCCCGAAGTATCTTCGCGATTACAAAAAGCTCCATCCAGATAAAATCATCGACCCCGACGCACCCCCACCACGTGAAGTCGTGAAGGCAATCAAGTTTCTGAAGCAAGCACATCTTCCGGGCAGCCTTTTGGGGGAATGGCAGTTTCCGTTGCCTTCTATCGAGGTATTCAGACCCCCTCCTATCTACTCGATCCCCCTCAGGGTGACGGGCTCCCTTGGCGGAGGTGTATGCAACGATAGTAACGGCTGTTAGGACTTCCAGTCGTGGTCAAAAGCATGGATAGAAACAAACAGGTTGCCTAAGAATAATAGGAGTAACCCAGCTCTGTCTACAACGTCGGCCATTGCCAGTCGCGCGAAATTGGCGCCATTAGATGGCCCCACTACACCTGTGTGGCCCAACTCCTCATATAATTCCGGCTGGCTGCCTATAACAGAAAACAAAAAGCGGAAGAGAGGGCAAAACGAGGAAGATATTGCGCAAGAGCGTCGGTATCACGACTGGCAGGCCTCAACTTTTGCGGCTGCAGCCAAACGCTACAGTCAGAGACACTCTGTAGTGCACCAACGTACGTCCTCGTCGCAATATGAGAAACTACGAGTTCCGATCAGAACAGTAGATCAGCTCCAGGAAAGAAACAGAGCGCACCCAGGGCTGCGATCCCTTGGATTCACGAATATAACAAAAGGCTTGAGAGATTCTCATCATCACCATACTGTGATGGCCGGAAAGCAATACGACGAACGTCTCGCAACACCAGGTGTTGGTCCCCGCTACCCTCTTCCCCTGCCTGTGTCGGCAGCCGCATATGCTCAGACTACTACGGTCAACTTATTAGCAGCCCGGGAAGAAAACCAGGCAAGACGACTTGATGTACCCAACTATCAAACATATGGCCTTGGTCACGTTGCAAATGCGCAGCCACCAGCTTTGATGGGCCCGCCAGCGCCTCGAGGAATCACTTCGAACCCTACGCCAACTACCGCTCACTCAATAGGCGCTCAAGAAAACGGAACAGTCATCGTAGCAAGCTCACAACACGCGAGTGCCTTGTTGCGTCAACGGACAGAATCAAGTGCAGCGCAGGAACAAGCACAAGGGCAATAGGGTAGTAATACCACCGCCGCTCTTCCGGGAGATAGTGCCATGGCTTGATACTTCAGAAGCATCGAATACTTAGCGTCGTTCAGCGGCGCTTCAATCGTCATTGATAGCCACTGAGGCACAGCGAGCACAGCCATCACGTGCAATCACTGAAGGAGTGTTGCAAACGACAGCACCACATGCATCAGCACCACCAGTTCTAGCGGGAGAAAGACGGTTTGATGTAGCTGAGTAAGATGTTAACGCTACGTGAGGTTGATTTGAAGGTTTAGATATGTGAATTGGGTATGCAAGAAAGAAGTTGTATGACTTTGGACACTAGGTATTCTTGCTTGCGAATAAATAGAGTACAATCCCGAGCTCCGCACTTCCGCAAATCTGTCAAATCATATCTTCTTTCAAAGAGATACATTATTACATCACAACTGCTCTGAGCTAGCGAAATACACGCAATCAACGTTCATAAGCTTTCATTCTCGATCCAATTGGGTATAATGCGTCTATGTGATGTCCGCCTCGCTCGCTCGACTCCAACTCCCACCCAAACTCCGTATGCCATACAAAACCTAGCTAAACTGATCCCCATGCTCACACTCCCCGATCCTCCTCCCCGCCGTCCTTCCCTGGCTCAGTTTCCAATGCCACCTCCTCTCCTTTTCATCCTTGTCCCTCTGCTCTCGCTGCGCCTTCTTGCGCTCATACACGGCGCGAACCGTGCGCTTCGTCCGCTCGGCACCTTCCTGGAAATTAGTACGCGCAAGATCAACCACGCTATCGATCTGCTCGGGGGTATAAACGAAATTCCACGTCGACATGTAATCCGACGTTCTAGGGTCGACGCCGGGCACCTTCGGGTTGGCGAGGAAAGGGAAGTAGATGACTGTTATGCCAGAGGAAGGGTGCATGAGTTCCCAGTCTTCCTCGACGAGCTTGCTCTCGGGAGGATCGGATTCGCTTGTGCGCTCTTGCGTGGAGCCGACCCAGATGTTGCAGAATCCTAGGTCCTTTTTCTTGGTCTTCTTCTTCTCTGCTGCGTCTTGCGATTTGGCTTCGTCCATTTTGGTCTGGACTTCTTGTTCGGTCTTGGCTTCGGCTTTGTCGAGGTCTTGTTGGAGTTCTTCCATTGTTTCCTCTGCGGGAGGCCAGCCTGCGCCTACGGGCCAACCTCTGATTCCACGCTGGCGGGCATAGCCGTCGGCCACTTTGAGCCAATTGTCGGTTCGAACATCTGCAGAAGCGTCAAAGGCAACGAGGATGTCGACGTTACGCCCAGGCCGTAACAAGGGGTAAATAGGAAGGTTGTTCGACATGCCGGCGTCCATGAACTGAAAGTTCTTCTGTTCGAAGATACTCTCCGGACATGAAGCAGGCAGAAATTCGCGCATGCCGAGGGCGAAGTTTGGAATTGAGGCTGGATCGATAGGATGCACTTTGACAAGATCGTCATCGCGCTCGGATATCATGGCGTCGATGCTACCCAGGCCTGCCAGGCTCCTCATGAGAGGTTGAACCTCTCTGTAGTAATGAGATAGCGTTGCACAAAAGGCCGATCCCCAGATGCCCATGAGGAGAGGGACGCGCACTTCAGGTAGAGCCAGGCCGTTCTCTCGCCAGACTGTGCGTCCGTTCTCGAATCGACGGCCCATTGCCCATGTGGGTATACCGGCTGACAGTTCCTCACACCACATCTCATAGGGTGTGAATTCAAACCATTGGAACCATGCTTCTCTTCTTGCTTTCGCTTCCGCAGCAATGACATCTGTAGTGTCGGATTGTTCAGTGAGCGGAATCTCGTGTCGTACCGCGGTGTAAATGGGGAGAGGATTTGAACCGTCGTCTGTATACCGTCGCTGGTTGGAGACCTTGAAGTCGTAGCCGCTAACAGATAGGGCGCCTTTGGGAACAAGTAACCGGGCTGCGAGGAGTGCGCCGTAGATGTCCACAATACCGAAGTCGGCATCAGGGATACCCTTGGCTTTTTCGACCAGTCCGCTGAGCAGGTACTTGTTCGTCGGTGCACTGACCAGGAGTTCTAGTGCATCGGGAGGGAAAGCAATGTGCACGCCGAGCCTGTTCTTCAGGTGTCGGATCAGTTCAGCATGGCTGCGTTTCGTAACATCCGAGTAGTAGAGCGTCTGAAGCCAGCAGCTCCCACTAACACCTGCGGTGTATGTGACGCAGTCAAAGAGCCCCTGCTCCTTGGAAGAAAGGTACGATGATGAGCCGGCAACAAGAGCGCGTAGCCCTCCACCAGATCCACACATGGCAATGACTGGGACATCATCAGGGTGGATGGTAGCTTCCGGAATATCAAGGTAACGCGCAAGTGCTGCTTTGGTGAATTGCGCCCTATTCTGCAGGAAAGCCTTCTCCTCCTGACACAGCTCGTCGGACACTCTCACAGAAGCGTCCCAGGTTATCTCCGGATTGACCTCTGGGTCGTTCGCTTCGTACCAAATCTCTTCTGCCAGGGAGCCTGGTGCCATTGACAGCTCATTCTGCAGTTTGCGGATGAAGCCAGGTAGTACCTTGACCCAGTTTGGAACCACGTAATCGATAATGGTGTCTCCAATTGAGGAAGCTGATGGAGGGGCACTCGGGAATTTGCTTGTTATCGTCTGCCAGGCCGACTGTTTGTCTCCAGCATGTTCATCCTCTCCACTATAGCCCTTTGCAACGCGCGATTGAGGTGGAGCATCTTGGTCTCCTGGTTTGCCATCGTGTTGTTTGTTGATTAGATCTTCGGCTTCTTCCGTGGAGGTTGTTTTGGTTTTTCTCTCGTCGTGATTTGGCTCAGATGGTTTTGGGGATGACCATGCAGCGGGCGCATCGAGATGGATGGGGCGAATGATAGACCACGAGTGTTGTGTGAAAAGATAGCCAGCGGTGGCGGTCGCAAGAAGGCATGGAGGGCCGTATCGAAGGCCAAGGGTAGCAGCGTTGGGTCTACGAGGAAGTGTACGTGTTGTATGCAGCCTGAAAGTCTTAACATCTCTACGCTCTTCAAGTCGATGCGATAAACTTACCCTCGGCGCGTGCCGCGCAGCCCACACTGGCCCAGCGCGCGCGTCCGAAAGATGGCCATGAAGTAGAGAAGAAGTCGGGACAAACGAGGGAAAAGAGCGGATGCAAGGCTACGCGTAGAAGCGGCTTGCGAAAAGCCCCATGAGCTCACAGGAATGCGCTCAGCATGACGAAAGCGCGCAACCTGTTGGAAGGCCGTATTTTCCCGCCTATTCGCGATTCAGGTTTCGCGGGACGGCAATCGAGAACGTCTGCCAAGCCATGCAGGAACACCCTTCTAGTGGGGCGCCGACGACCTTCTTCCACTAGAACGCCCGAAGCCATCGTCAACAATCATGTCGAAGTTGTTGGGGTTGTAGCATATCCTATAGGGCTTGCCCGCTTTATCCAACTATTGTAGCTATGATCAGCGCATTCGCTTACATAGTATAGTCTCTCTGCCATTGCCGAATCTGCGACTAGTCCATGGCCTCCCGCTTGATATATGGCATTTGGTATTTGGTAGCACAAGAGCCTCACAGTAATCTACAGCTTCATAACTTGAGGAGATCGAATGTCTGGTTTGTGAGGTCGCATTTCGGCAACGAGCAAACAACTATTGCACCCACGGCCAGGGCAACAACAACGCAAGTTTATCTCATCACTCACCATCTCGTTCTAGATCAGCCCGTCCTTTTTCTCATATATTCCCGAAACGATAGGTGTAGTTGCTGAACTTCTAGCTCTTGCTTACGATACCAGTCCACTTGGTAATAAATACATCCAACGCGCAAGGTCGGCTCCATCAAAATGGTTAACGTTGATTCTGAGAAGCTGCTGGGGAGGCCATGCCCTAGTCAAAATATAGTAGAGGCTTTCCGTCTCTCTCACCTCGTAGCAACCTGGTCTTGGTTTGTAGTAAAAGCTTAACGTCTCGTCTACTCTGTCTCTCACTTACCTGTGCTGGTTCAGATTGTCTCACCTACCAGTTCATACTTAGGTTCTAGTCCATACTTTACTCTCCTCCTACTCAACAATATCCACCAATTCAAACATCCTCATCTTGAACACACATACGTCCACTGCGTCCTCATAACATCTTCTTTACGTCAGAGACATTCATATATATCTCATTCTCTCTCTCCTCAGGTGTTCTCGCAGCATATATAATTCTTCGGCCAAGCAAGATACTCGAGGTAAGTCATTCCTTCGGTTGCATGGGTGTCTAGAGTCGCAGCTCTACCTGCGTGGCCGTTCTCTCCTCTTAGGCCCTCACTTCTGACATATTCGCAGGCAGTATGACGAGACCTACAGATACAGAACCACCCAATGAACAAGCCCACCATGGTACTACACATGCAAGGAAGCGGAAATTCAAGGATACGTATGACCCCAGCAAGGAAGACTTCCCGGACGATCCTTGGTATGCCTTGGACCATGATCGTATTACAACCACGGTTAGGAACATGTGCGATAATCTAATTATCCCACTTCAACGTCACGAGTCAGTTGATCAAGGAATTAAAGACCTGGTAAAGGCTTTACAAGCCGCGAAGCAATTACCCAGAATCAAGAATTTACGGTTGGCAAGTCTTGGAGAACAGGGGAAAGGCAAAAGCTCCCTGATCAATGCCGTGTTGGACCGCAAGCTCTTAGGCGCTTCTGGTGGCTCCGTGGCCGAAACCGCCTTTGCGACCACCGTCCTGTATAAAGAGGGGGCCGATGACCACACTCGACGCAGCGATGTTAAGATCCAGTTCTGGGACGCGGAAGAAACAGGAGTTCGTATCAAGGAACAGATCGACCGTTGGACCGCCGTATACCCCGGCTCAACGTCTGACCAGCTTCAAGACAGTGGTGAAGACGATGCCGCTAGTGATACCTCAGATCACGAAACCCCAATCAAAGACGATCCGGACAACCTACAAGGACGAAAAGTTGCTTCGAAGACGCTACAGCGCGGTGCAGCTACCGCAAAAGACTTCTTCGGAGTTATCTTCAACACCAAAGAAGACGAGACGGCCAAGCGCTGGCTTGATGAAATTTTGCACTCGCCCAGCTTTCGAAATAGCGACTTCTATCAGGTTTGTCACGAACGGGCTCGAAAACGTCTTCTTGAGATCAGTAGTCAGGCCGATACGCACACTTCACTATCAGAACACAAAGATATCTCCGACAAAGACTTGACTCGGGTTCGCATTTTGATCAAACAGATATGGCCGTTCGTCAAATCTGTCACAATCGCGACTGGTCATGTCCTCCTTCGAAATGGGCTGAGTTTCATTGATCTACCTGGTAAGTTCAATATTGTCTTACGAGTCGGAACATTGCTAATTGAACCAGGTTACGGAGACACGAGTCAGCTTCGTGAAACGGTCATCAATGACTTCCGTCGAAAGGCCGACTGTGAGATAGTGGTAGCACCATTTTCTCGTCTGCAAACAAGTACAGTGCAGGAACGCTATCTTGGCCGATCAATCCGTCGAAACGGCGCGAATAAAACATTTCTCGTCATGAACAGGTCGGACGTTAGTTATGTTATCGAGCTACTTTACATCTATACTAACAACTGTAACAGGAGCTACTTAATGAGAATGATGTAGGGGAAATGATCAGCCAGATGAAGGAAGAGCCCTTCCTAAGCTTGACCGCACGTTTAACCTATATCGAAAGTATTAATGATGACGACGATCAAGATGAAGATGAAATTAAGAATAGCTTGGATCAGATCATGAAAGAAGCTACTATAGCTTACATCGAGCGTGAAACGAGATTGGTCCAGACGCAAATGGCTCAGAAGGGCGTCAAAGTCTTCGCCGTGTCCGCTCTTTCGTACCTCCTATTGACGAATCGCCTTTGGAGGCAGGTCCCAGTCCTTACTGCAGAGGAGTCTGGGATCCCTGCTTTCCGACAGTTCCTATACAGTCTTCCCGCAGAGTCAAACCACCGCAGTTACCGAGATCATATTTTCCATGCGCTACCAGCCGCTCGAAAGCGGGCTACAACTGTGCTTGACAAACACATTGAAGACAAAGGCTACGCTAGGATGCGAAAGGACCTGGAAATCCAAATACCTGTCCTCGAGGAACAACTCAGAGGCCTCGGGGCTAGGCAGATAGAAATGCTTGTGGCAAAGCTTTGGTGTCAGAGCGGGCTGGAGGCTGCGACCAGTGGTATCCGGTTGCTGGCTCGGCAGGAATGGATTCATGCGAGAATTCACCACTCCGGATTTGCAAAGATGCTTCGAGAGAACGGCATCCCTGTTGACGGCAAATTCTGCGGCCGCAATCTGAATGATGACATTCTTGGTACATTGAAAGGATATATCAAGCAATGGCATAACAAGATGCAGCCAAGAGCAGAACAACTTTCGCGACGCCTGTATAGACCTGTTCAAGACCTTTTCACGGGTATCGAAAGATCCATCAACCGTACATCTGCACACCCAGCTTTGAAAAGAGATGCAATCGAGGCGTTAACAGATGCATCGGACGAAACCAGGACAGCTTACGACATCATGGCACTGGAGCTGGGCAAATCTCTTAGAGAGAACTATCTATGGTTTACTACGGAGATCGACATATATTGCCCCATTGCAAGAGAGATGAATCCTGTCTACAATCAAGCCCTGGGTGTTGTAGGAGGTCGGGGCAGTTATGACAGGCAACGCAACAAGATCCTGGAGTCCATCCTGCCCAATGCAGAGAATCCGGATACTGAGCTCTTTTGCCCACTGATCAAAAACCTCGAGATGCAACTCATGAGCCGCCAGAAAGATGTATGGAAGGTTCCATGCGATACATTCATCACAGAAGCAATAGCTCAGCTGAACGACTTCTCTCATATCGCAGAACAGCTTCTGATGGACGATGCTTACGCGACAGAGCAGCACAAAGAGGCTCGCAAGGAGTTGACGAGGCTGCTTGTCGACTTTGACAAGCGCTTGAAAGATCTCCAGGATCACTTTACACACCCGGCGGAACACCCGCCAGGGAAGAAGGCCAAGCGCAAGGACGGCGGGGAAGAATTGGCTCTGTTTTACCCCATGGGCATAGACTTGCCTTCTCTTCTTGAAGAGTAGTTTTCGGAAAATACTTGGTAGCTTGCAGGTTTCACTCCTTGTGCGTTCGGCATTGTCTTCAGGCGTTCTCATATTTGATTGTTTTGGGTAGTGATTATGTATGAGCATATTCGGAAAACTTAGTCGATTGCATCTCCATTTTCCCGCATACATGGGTATGCATATGAGACAGCTTGGCTTTATGCAGAGGCTCAGGAAGATTCATACATAACGGTGTTATCATGTTCACAGTCCTGCAAGCTAATTCACATGTTCTCGGAATCTACTCCGCCATGAACAAAAAGCGCTAGAAGTGCTCGTATACCGATTATTCCAGGGTTTCACCATACTGTAATCTTTTGAAAGCCTATAAGCGACTAAAATACTGCAACTCGTAGTTCGAGTATAATTGTAGGTTTCAGTCCCGCATTGCGACCGTGGATGTTGTTGAAGCTTTGTCCAGTGGATCACCGAGGCGCAGACCCTGGGTCGTCATAGCTCCGTTGTCTCCACGACAGCTCCACAAGCGCCCCTCTGTATACAACCATGTGCTGTACTCATTTATCGCAGTCGTGAATATCTCTTAATATTTTGAGCTTTGTATGATACTGTCTGTATTCCGTTCACCTAGCCCCGCCACTTCCGTATTTGCAACACTCGCCGTCGCTACCGTCGTCCGCTCGTGCCTTGAGGCACTCGCGAACCGCGAGCAGGCGCCATGGTTGCCCAACGCAGGGCGGCGCTCCTTGAGGAGAGCGCCGAAGTCGAAGTACTCTTCGCCAATATGGAAAAAATGAAGGCCCTCACAAAGAAGATCCAGGGCAGCGTCAACAGGCTAGACGCGAGCGGAAAGGCGGTACAAGAAGCTATTAGCCCGATCTATGGAAACACGCAGAAGCTGCAGATTGCGAATACGAATATCGATCGCGTTATCGAGGCGATTGAGCGATTGAGAGCGCCAAGGGAGGAGAGCGAGAGGGAGGAGAGAATCATTCGAGCAGGACCCGGAAGAGGCGATTTCGACGGCTACATTGCCTCCCTTGATCGAACAACACAGGCGCTTTCAGATCTCAAGCGCACGAACTTGCGCTCGAACGAGAAAGCGATCGCTCATCTTAGCGGCCTACTGAAGCTTGGAAATAAACAGCTCGAGGACGTATTTCGGGGTATCTTACAGGATTGCTCCCGAGAGAAGTTGCAGCCGTTGGAGTATGTTGCTAAGCGTACGTTCATCTTGCACATATGATAAGAACACACTGACATTCCCCAGAGAACCCATTTCCACGTATACCCCAAGAGAAGCTCAACACCCTGCGCCAGATCAGCTCTCACATATCGAAGTCCTTCGCTCAATTGTCGCAAAACGATGTGTCGCATACCCCCACCCAAAGAATATATGCAGACGTGCGAGGCGATTACCTCGAAAGCTCGTTGACTAGTCTTGTGCAAGCATCGATTAGCACAGCTAGGAAAGTCCAGGCGGACGCGTTATACAAGAAGGGAACAAATGGCATTGGAACTTATGTTCAGGCAATAGAAGGACTATTCGTGGCCGAGTACGACAACCTAAACTACGTGTTCGAACGAGAAGAATGGAGTTTGGTCTGTGTGTCTACCTGCCAGGTTCCACTGGGAGACTTCAACAAGACACTACGCGAGCTGAACGGACATATCCAGAAGAACTTGCTGACGGACTGCTTCCTCGGCTATGAGATCTGCGGGCTTGTCAGGACCTTGTCCATGCGACTGCAGAAACAAACAGGCGCGCTCAAAGACCAGATCTACGACAGCGTCAAGCCGATCCGAGAAACTTCGAAGTTGTCCCTGAGCAAGCTATTAGAAGATGCGCGGGCTCGTTCCCAGGGCCTTATCGCTCTCCCAATCGATGGAGGTCCCGTGGACATAACAACACAGACGATGCGACGCCTCCAGGAGATGACCAATTATCTGGACCCTCTGTCGTCAATATTGGCATCACTAGGTGAAGGTGGATGGAATTCAGGATCCACAAACAACTCTTCAACCACCTTGGACGTTGGCCCCGACTCCATGAAGTTGTTCGCGCATTATGCATCTGACACTATCGACACACTACTGCAGAACCTGATTGGCAAGGCTAGGATGCTACTGAAGGGCAAAAACCTGCAGGGCGTCTTCATAGCGAACAACGTGGCTATCATCACACGGATAATACGGTCCTCAGAATTAGCCCCCCTTATGGAGAGCTACTCTAAGAAGCTCGGAGACTGGCGCAAACAGAGCACAGCCATGTATCTCGAAGCATGGCGGGAACCATCGGGGTACTTGCTCGATGTGCAGTACACGAACCGCAGCAAGGAACGACCAACTTCCGGCGGCATAGACTCCGCTGCCATTGTGAAGTCTCTCGGCTCGAAAGATAAAGACGCCATCAAGGAGAAATTCAAAAGCTTCAACACCAGCTTCGACGATCTAGTGACACGCCACAAGTCGTACGCGATGGAGCCTGAAGTGAGGAGCCAACTAGCCAAGGAGGTGCAGAATATCATCGAGCCGCTGTACAACCGGTTCTACGACCGCTATCGGGAGATTGACAAGGGCAAGGGCAAGTACGTGAAGTACGACAAGACTGAGCTGAATAGGACGCTCGCGAGCTTTGCCTAGCACAGTGACTTTGGCGTTGGTCTGTATTTTTAGGCGTTCGATTTGCACGCAAAATACCCTTTGGATATTACCCATCAGGCATTGATGAATTGGGAGGGCTGGATGATAGCAGTGGATTTTATGCAAGTGCATGCGATGCAATGCGATTGGATTGGTTCGGAACCATGATTTGGAGCACCGGCTGTGTTGTGTACCGTGGCTCCAGCTTGTACTGCAACGTTCATTGTATGACATCGTGATATAGCAGCGGGATACTTTGTAGACATAATGTGAGGATTTGTAGCAGTGCAAATTTGTTCAAAGTTTATAGTTCATAGTTCATTGTTTGGCGTGCTGATCGTGCCTGGGTTCAGAGGTGCAAATTACAGCAAGCGCGTGCACGTGTCGCTACCTGTTTGGGAAATAACAGTTCGCGACTGCTTTTCGGAGCGCAGCAACCAACAAGCACAGGAGACTCCTGCGCTCAGCGTGCAAGCGGTCAATTGCATTCTTGAACACTTTTACCAGCTCCGCCATATCCCGCCATATCATTTGCGACTCTTCCCATCGCCATCCCTGTTACTTGGTGGTGTCGCGGGGGGTTTTTGGACTAGCGCCCATTTCTTCGACGTTGCTCCAATCCCTGTGCGTGCGGACCCCTTTCCTCCAGCAAGACGAAGCGCACCACGACTTCCTCTCCAACGCATCTACCCTTCACCACACATCCTCGCCCGCAGTCAACTGCACGACGTGAATCCATTGCTTTGAGTGCATCCATCACTCGAGAGCATACCTACCGCTGCCTGGTACGTCGCCTGCCCCCAACGCCTCGTTTCATTTATTTCTCCACGTTTGGCCTCGGGACGCGTCCCCATATTGTTTGGCAGCAACCGCGGCCAGCACCATCACATATTGGACACGTTCGCTGACTTCGATCTTTTCCTACAGAAGTCTCTCACTTGACGGTTCATCGTCTGCGTCTGCGGCTCTATTTACATCATGGGTAAGGACTCTCCCCAACCTCATTCCGCGACATGGAACCGATGCCCGAGTTACGAGCCTGCCGGCATCTCAGACCTCCATACTGCAGTGCATGAGCTTATGGCAGTCTGAATGCAGCTCCCACACCGGTTGATGTTGCCGCCTCCAACGGGCAGGATACTCTCCTTTCTTTGGCAAGGGCTAACAATCTGTTGCAGAAGCAAACGGCGCATCTCCCGCCCCCCCTACGCGTGCGTCCCCATCGCCCCCGACGTCGTCCAACGGCTACGCCATGGACCAAACGCTCTCCATGGCTAACGGAAACTCTGCAGCACCTCAGACGGTCATTGCGAAAAACCCCAAGGCCGCAGCTGCCCTGGCGAATGACATGAACATCGTGCGCAGGAAGCTCACAGGTTATGTTGGTTTCGCAAATCTGCCAAACCAATGGCACCGCAAGAGTGTGCGCAAGGGCTTCAACTTCAACGTCATGGTCGTTGGTATGTGTGCATGTGCAAGGAAGCTATATCTATACTGATGTGTTATCTTAGGAGAGTCTGGACTCGGAAAGTCGACCCTCGTGAACACGCTCTTCAACACCTCGCTATACCCGCCCAAGGAGCGCAAGCCCCCGAGCCTCGACATCTCCAAGACCGTCTCGATACAGTCCATCAGCGCTGACATTGAGGAGAACGGCGTCCGCTTGAGGTTAACCGTTGTTGACACACCCGGCTTCGGCGATTTCATCAACAATGATGAGTCTTGGGACCCTATCGTTAAGAACATCGAGCAGCGATTCGACGCCTACCTGGACGCCGAGAACAAGGTTAACCGCATGAACATCGTTGACAACCGTATCCACGCTGTGGTATACTTCATCCAGCCCACTGGCCACTCGCTGAAGCCCCTGGATATCGAGGTGATGAAGAAGCTTCACACCAAGGTCAATCTCATTCCCGTCATTGCCAAGGCCGACACCGTTACGGACGATGAAATCGATAACTACAAGAAGAGGGTGCGTGTGCTCATCATTCTTTTGAGACTCTGCTAACAATCGCAGATCCTTGCCGACATCAACTACCACAGGATCCAAATCTTTGAGGGACCGCGGTATGAGCTTGACGACGAAGAGACGATTGCCGAGAACCAGGAAATCATGGCCAAGGTACCTTTCGCTGTCGTCGGTTCAAACACCGAGGTCACGACACCCGACGGCCGCAAGGTCCGCGGTCGTCAGCTCCCATGGGGCGTTGTCGAAGTCGACAACGAGGAGCACTGCGATTTCGTCAAGCTTCGACAGATGCTTATCCGTACTCACATGGAAGAGCTCAAGGAGAACACGAACAATGCTCTCTACGAAAACTACCGCTCCGAGAAGCTCACACAGATGGGCGTACAGCAAGACTCGAGCGTGTTCAAGGAGGTCAACCCTGCTGTCAAGCAGGAGGAGGAGCGCTCGTTGCACGAGCAGAAGCTCCAGAAGATGGAGATGGAAATGAAGATGGTGTTCCAGCAGAAGGTGCAGGAGAAGGAGAGCAAGCTGCGACAGAGCGAAGAGGAGCTGTACGCCAGACACAAGGAGATGAAGGACCAGCTGGACCGACAACGACAAGAACTCGAGGAGAAGAAGGCACGCGTCGAATCTGGAAGGCCGCTCGAGGAGAAGGGCAAGAGGAAGGGCTTCTCCCTCCGCTAAAGCCCGAGCAACCGGCGTTCGGATCGTTTCTTGTCAGCTCCCGCATTGGACGACTCGCTCCGCCCACAAGTCTTTTCTCCGTTCTCAGCACCCTCTTACCAGACCTTGTTTAATATACTGCCGAGTGACGATACCACTGGGTGCTATCGGCGAACGGGATAATACACAGCGGGGCGATTTTGGGGGGCAAAGGGCAGCAGTGTCATTTTCTGGTGCGGTTGTCCGGGTTGCTTGATACCAACATCATTGCGCTCCTTTCCGATTCCTTTGCTTCTCCTTGGACATTTTCTATTATTTAGTGTAGGCAGCTGTAGTGCTCTGGGGAGGGAAGAGTGTAGGACAGCTTCTTTTCATGTATTCTACAGATCATCTTAGCAGCGAATTTCGTTTGTGGACAGGACACTGACTTTGGACACGTGAAGAATGAATGAATGTGAGGAATGACGACATGTTTTGGCTACGACCTAGCTAGCTACAGCTACTAGAGGCGAGGTAGTGAAGACGCCGGCACATGGTGGCCTTGTCGGTGGCTGATGGGCATCTGCTAGCGTTCAAGCCGCCGAGGGGCTGGTGCACCGACGCGCCCGCCAGGATGAGCAGCGACAAGGCATTTCGTCACCACCCAAACGCCCAAATTCTGGTTTGCGTGCCGCTTCTCTCCCCACTACAAAGACACTCTTGCTCTTCCTCCCGTCACTGCGCCCTCAATTTTCTCCATTGACCTCGCCCATCGTGCTGTGATCGCCCTGCTCCATTCTCGGGTTCTTTATCCTCATCGGTAAGTACACACTCCTTTGGTCCCGCACTGCAGCACTAGGCATCATCAGCGGGCCCCCAGGCTGGTCAAGACACCAGCCACCACCCGTTCTTGACAGATTGCACTCCGACCTCCACAAAGCCTGCACACCATTGTCAGCAGCTGCAACACCCGTCTTTGCGCACCTTGGACGCTATATCGAGAGTATTCGAGCTTCGCTGACGTTATTAGCTACACATTACGTAGCCCACACGACAGCTTTCGCACCCCCGAAAACACACCATGGCCCCTCCACCACCGGCCTCTCTGCCTCTGGGCCAGCGCCTTGCAGCCCTCGCGCAGACACTGCAATTTGCCTGGTTCACTGGCCATGTTGCGCTGCTACTGACCACGCTTCGGTACAGCTTGTCGTACATCACTTTCAACTACAACTCTAAATGGGCGGCATTCTCGTACCGCGTGGCCTTCCTTTCGGCCGCCGTCACATACGGCATTGTCGTCTACAAGGCATATCGCGCCCGCGTAAGGGCTGGAAAGCAGGGTGGTCTCCTTGCTCTGGCTGCCGATGAGAATGTTCAATACCTAAGTAAGTTTACTGCAGTTAGCAGAGAGCCTTGTTCTGCCCTGCGCACGAGCTGACAGCATTCTAGTCATGGCGATCGTCTGGCTCTTCTCGCGCCAGATCCCCCTCGCTGTGCTTCCCTTTGCCGTCTACTCGGTGTTCCACGTCGCTACCTACGTGCGCTCGAACTTGTTGCCCACCATCCAGCCCCCGGCTGCTGCAACTCCTGCTGGCTCCAAGCCCCAAGGCTCAGCCGCCTCTGAGGCCATTGGCAAGTTTGTCAAGGAATATTATGATGGCTCCATGACCCTAGTGGCCCTGCTCGAAATCGCTCTCTGGTTCCGCGTCGTCGGCTCTGCGCTCCTCTTCCAAAAGGGCTCGTGGATCCTGCTCGTTGTCTACACCGTCTTCTTCCGCGCCCGCTATGCTCAGAGCAGCTTCGTCCAAGAGGCTATTAACCAGGTCACGTCCCGCATTGATGCTCAGCTTGCTAACCAGAGCACTCCCCCCGTCGCCCGTCAGGCTTGGGGCACCTTCAAGGGCATCATTCGCCAGGCTGCTGATGCGACCGACATCCGCAGGTACGTTGGTGGCCAGCCAGGTGCTGCCCCCAAGAAGGCGCAGTAAGCGTCTGGCTGAACGTACGCCGAGGGCCTCTCTCCAATGGCTCGCGACAATACACGCCTTGGAGACGCCGTGGTATGAATCTTGACGATGTTACGGCAGTCATGAGAGCAGATTAGAATTCTGGTCGGTTATGGGAACATCAATTGGAAAAGCGTTACACTATCGGTATTTGATCGTCGTAAACGATACCCCGAATATGAAAGGCGGGTTTGAGACTGGTGAAGTGGGGTACGTAGTAAGGAAACAACGAAAGGAACGAAATGGTGCCGATGTCGGATCGGCTGGTAGTGGGTGGGTTTCGTAGGCCTTGTCTATGAGCATTCCAGCTTCAGAGGCATGGTGTTCAGGAATGTATTCGCAGTCAATGTCATTTATTTCAGCTCTGTTTATGTTACAAGGTGCCGTATTATGCAATCGCAAAGCACGATTGCGTCTCGCCCGTGTCTGTGATCTGTTTGCTTGAGATCCTGTAGGAGGTACGTGCGGCTGCGGCTGAGGTTCTTCTAGCTGTTGAGAGAAGTCTGGGCCGACGCCACGAGTATTGAGTGACATCGATCTTATACCTATTCCCTGAGCAAAGAATAGTCAAACCGTCAACATTTCATCACATATAACAGACTTGCTTGGATCCTGGGTTCACCCTCTCCTCTCCACTCCACTCCTATCCCCTCCCGTCCCCTTATTTGCGCTTAGAGTCTTGGTACGGAAGGACAAAGTAGCCGAACTCCCGCCTTAGTGCTTGCTGCTGTGCGGAGGTTATTCATGTGCACAGAAGATTGGCGGTGAGAGGACGGTGGCAGAAGGCTACTGTTGTCAGCGGCGTGGCGTGATGCGGATGCTAAGGTAACAAAGTATTGAATATGTCCAGGGCTAATGCAGGGCGAGCATGACAGAGAGAGCACGTTGTCAGCCCTCTGAGGAGACGTTGATGCAACATGTGCTTCTAGATGAGCAGCAGGTCGGTAGTCTACCATGTAGTGTGTAGGTTCATTTACCATACTTTGAAGCGGGTGTGTAGGGGAGGCATCAGGTGCGTCAAGCCGCTGGCGGTGGTGGCTGCAGGACTGCACAATGGTTCGGCAATGCATTTCACCATGCCTTTTCGGAGACATGGCGATACGAACTATATGTCTTGATGAAGATGGCAAGAACTATGGGATTAGATTGCGATTGCGTACTCTGCTATACCATTTGCAACATCGAATATACTACATGTATGGACTCGCCAGGTGTTTGTTTATTGGCCATGCAGAATCAGAGTCTCGAACCAGAAGGCACGATCCAATCCATTCACAGTTATATGGCCCAACGCTACCTAACCTCGACCCGCACCACTGCACTCGCTGCATCCGCACCCGCACTCGCCTTCGACTCTGACGCTGCGGCTGCATTTCCCAATTTTCGTTCATGCACACACTATACCGTAGTTTCTGCACGCATAGCGCGGTCACAGCTCCGCCAAGGTCCCGAGGTCCAGTGGCTAGCTGGTTGCGCTTGCCTTAGGCGAAATCGCCCTGGTGGTGGTGAAAGCCAAAGCGGTGGCACGGCCACAGGGGGTCAAAACTAGCGAAAAGGCTGCAGTTAGGCCGCTTTCACTGTTTCGTTTATTTGAGTATATAGGGCTGGGTGTGCCCGCGTATTTTGGGTTCTTCTCCCCTTTGACGACTATTTCCACGGTACTGCTTGGTCTCTCTGGGTTCGAGTGCTGTTTACTCTCTTCGCAATTGACGATTCACGACCATATCCATTCCAAGCGGTTCGCGCTACGCTCCACGACTCCACCCGGCCCGAAGTTGACTTGAACTTGAAGCAAGTGGTTTATTTGCGAGAGGAAAAATTATGGAAGAGGCCATGGAATATTCTCCCGCGCTTTCGGTCAACAGCGACCTCACAGATGAAGAGCTGGACAAGTACTTTGCGAGCTGTGTTCCCCTCTCGAATCTGCCTACCCCTCCGCCAGCAAAGGAGCACGCCATAGCCAATAACCGCGTATCAACACCATCAACATCGCCATCACAAACGCCTTCGCATACACACGACACGTCGACGTCACCCGAACTACAAGGTTAGTTCTTTTCCTCTGATGTCACACGCTGGGTTACTGGTCTACGGAATGTTGGTTGTTGTGTATATTGCCATGGTTTGAGTCGGAAGCTGCGGCTTGGCGACGATTCCCCTGCATATATGCGGTAACATCCGACGTCATCCTTTGCCCAGCATTGGTGGCATCCATACTCCTATTCCCTCCCCCTCTCCACTGTTAATGAAGGGTCCCTGTCGATCGATAATTACACTCAGCAAGGGCCCTTCATTCCTCGCCACTATTCAATGTTTGGGCACGGATGCTAACGGCTATGAATAGTATACGCAACCCATCTCGCCAACCTCGTCCCGCTCAATGTCTCCACCCACCGCCCCAAGGCATCCGTGATTTATGGCTTCTTGGAACGGGCGTCTTTGCCGGATGAGATTGTGGCCTTTAGTGCATGCATACTGGATGCATTGTCGAGTCGGTTCGCGGCGACATGGCGAGACGCTCTGGCCCCTTGCGACTACGCACGGGACCTGAGAAACTTCCTCCGGACAGACTGTAGGCGGAGCGTGCATGTCAGTCCCAACATCATCGTCCTTGCTGCGCTCTCCCTTGCCCATGGCTTCCTAGTGGATCGGTTGCGGTCGTCGCAGCATTGGGCCGTACGAGAGGGCGACGGCATGTTTACCGTGCAGGAGATTGAGGCTACGAAGAGGACGATGCTGCAGGACGTGGACTATGGCCTTTTCCGCATCTCGGAGGATCGGGTGATGCGGCGACTGAGGGCTATGCAGCTCGCGGCTACGGTGCAGGCTACCTCTACCTCTTCGCTTTTGGCTAGAGATGGGTGTGGTGCTGGGAAGCAGAGTCGTGCGCGGAACCTGTCCTTGAGCCTTGCGGGCACGTCCATCTGGAGTCATGGCCTGTACACTCCGGAGCCGAGCCCATGAGCGGCGAAGTGTTTTGTTGCATCTCAAGCGTTCTCTCCAGCGGTCTTCTCGTTACGATACCCCACATCTTCCGTTGTTTACGCTCCTCGATTGTCGAGCATTATTCCTTTTTCTCACGGCGTACGTGTGGTGTAATCTGTCTACGGATTCTGGGCATAGGTCTTGTCTCTGGATGGCCTCGTATCGTGGTCTATCAGCATTGTTTGCGTAATACCCTATTTGGACCTTGGAGTACATGTAGGAGCGTGTGGCTTTGTGCGCGGCCTCATTACTGCGGTGAGATGGCACTGGCATTTGCATAATAGTACAAGTAGCGCTAATATGAGTCCATGTCGACTTTATCATGCCCTATCAGTCAGTGTGGTACAGATGAAACTCGACCTTCGTATTCGAGTCATTGTTGTGCTAGCTTCACCACGTGCCACAATAATTCGTGATCTCTCGTTGATGATTTATTTTCTATATTATCTAAGCTGCCTTGAGGCTGATTGAGGCTGAGTAGTGTTTCACCCTAATCCAATCTCCCGTGTGCAGTTTCACATGGTTGGAACCAGCAATGGTGTGGAGGGGCATCCGTATTTCCAGCCCAGACACCAATGTCACGTTGTCTTCCCTTGTATCCAAGCCAGCACTGGGCCTTCACGAAACAACCGCGGAAAGTCTCGCCAAGCTACAAAGGAGCCAATGTCCAATAACCTCGTGCATGCTACTAGGCGCTAGCTGGGCGTTTGCGCGTCGCAGCGCGGACTTTGGATGGTTCAAAATGTTGAGCTGGTTGCGAGCACCCCACTCGGAAGCCATTCCTGAGCGGCGTCGCCTCGGGGCGTGCATTATAGCTGCATATCCCGCCCTCAACAGCTATTATCTAGCCGTTAGTAACGGTTAGTTGGTAGCTTTTAAGCTGTCAGCTCACCTTGCCCCGCGCTGCTACTGAGGTCTTAAACCATCGTCATATCTCCTGACAGCGGGGCTTTTTCGCGATCCCCGTCGTCGTGCTTCTTTGGAGCGGTGTATTCCTGCAAAAGGAAAAAGTCAACCACGGGTGCCTTCCCCGACCTGGCCTTGATAGACATTTCCTACGGTGGAACCACTCGTAGCTTTATAAGCTTCACTCCCCACGTCTTGCTTATCGAATATCCTTGAGCACCCCCGCGACTGCGCTTCATACCCTGGAGCTGCAGCCATTCGTCCCTCTACCCCACCATCACCTCTTCGACACCGACACTCCCTCAGCAATTCGCGTTTTTCTGCAATTGACATACTCAAAATGGCGTCTGACAACACCTCTCCCCGCCAGCGCCGTCCGTCGATGAGCACCCCAATCACCGACTTCAAGGGCCCCGTGGGACCTGCCAACTTCACCCGTCCGAAGCACAAGAGGACCGTAACGGGTTTCGGCCCCGGCGAGATCAAGAGCGTCGAAGCGAGCATTCCAGAGCCCCAGCGTGAGGCATGGCGGAAGTTTGTAAGTCAATTGCCCGCATCCGGCGGATCCACGCGGTATTGCGGGGTAGCTGGAGAAGACTATGGAGCTTGAAGCACTGACGATAGTGCTAGATGCCCAAGCCCTTCACCACAGCCGAAGAGTTCGAAAAGGAAGCGGTTCGTCACATCGAGACTACGCTTGCGCGCTCGCTGTACAATTGCGATGAGGGAGCCGCTTATGCTGGAACGGCCCTGGCCTTCAGAGATCGCCTAGTCTTGGACTGGAACAAGACGCAGCAGAGTCAGACTTTCGCTGACCCGAAGCGTATATACTGTGAGACGCCACGAGACTATGCTCCAATGCAGAGAGTTGTTGCTGACGAGAATAGATCTCTCCCTAGAGTTCCTCATGGGACGAGCATTGGACAATGCCATGCTCAACGTTGACCAGAAAGATGCCGCGCAAGGTAAGCTGCCATATTCCTATCCTATACTCGCTCATAGCAGCTTCTAACACGCTTTCAGAGGGTCTCAGCGACCTTGGATTCCGCATGGAGGACATCATCTCCCAGGAGCATGATGCTGCTCTCGGAAACGGCGGTCTCGGACGTCTTGCCGCCTGCTTCCTCGATTCCATGGCCTCCTCGAACTATCCCGCTTGGGGATACGGCCTGCGCTACCGATACGGTATCTTTAAGCAGGAGATCGTTGACGGATATCAGGTCGAGGTCCCAGACTACTGGCTCGACTTCAACCCATGGGAGTTCCAGAGGCACGATATCGAGGTTGATGTGCAGTTCTACGGCCATGTCAACCGCTGGCAAGACGACGAGGGCAAGACACAGTGCTCGTGGGAAGGCGGTGAGATTGTGAAGGCCAATGCCTTCGATGTGCCAGGTAAGTACCTTTGGCACCATGTTGAATTGCAGATCACTTATATTGTACAGTTCCTGGATACAAGACCAGCACTTGCAACAACCTCCGTCTTTGGGGAAGTAAGGCAGCTAGCGGCGAGTTCGACTTCCAGAAATTCAACTCTGGCGAGTATGAAAGCTCGGTAGCTGACCAGCAGCGCGCTGAGACCATCTCTGCTGTGCTCTACCCGAACGACAAGTAAGTAACTCCGGATAAATCAAAAACTCCTACTGACATGAGCAGCCTCGACCGTGGAAAGGAGCTGCGTCTAAAGCAACAGTACTTCTGGTGCGCTGCTTCGCTCTACGATATCGTCCGCCGATTCAAGAAGAGCAAGCGTGCTTGGAGCGAGTTCCCCAACCAGGTCGCCATCCAGCTCAACGATACCCACCCGACGCTTGCCATTCCCGAGCTTCAGAGGATATTGGTTGATATTGAAGGCCTAGAGTGGGACGATGCGTGGAACAGTAAGCAGGAGCAATCTATGCTCAATTTGCAGAAGCTAACAGCCTTCAGTCGTCCAGAAGACCTTCGGCTACACCAATCACACCGTCCTTCCTGAGGCTCTCGAGAAGTGGTCGGTGCCATTGATGCAGCATCTCCTCCCCCGCCATCTTCAGGTATTTTCACCCCTCTTCCAGTGACTATACGTAATACTGACGTTATTAGATTATCTTTGATATCAATCTGAACTTCCTCCAGTTCGTCGAGCGCAACTTCCCGAATGAGCGCGAGATGCTCGGCCGCGTTTCCATCGTTGAGGAGTCACAGCCGAAGATGGTCCGCATGGCCTACCTGGCCTTGATCGGCTCTCACAAGGTCAACGGTGTGGCCGAGCTGCACTCTGACCTAATCAAGACGACCATCTTCAAGGACTTCGTCAAGATCTACGGACCAGACAAATTCACCAACGTCACCAACGGTATCACCCCACGAAGATGGCTTCACCAGGCCAACCCTAGACTTTCGGCTTTGATTGCGTCGAAACTCGGCGGACACGAGTTTTTGAAGGATTTGACTTTGCTTCACAAGCTGGAGGCTTACGTTGATGACAAGGAGTTCCGAAAGGAGTTCCGCGAGATCAAATATGCCAACAAGGTGCGGCTTGCAAAGCACATCAAGGAGCACAACGGTGTCACAGTCAACCCAGCTGCTCTATTCGATGTCCAAGTCAAGCGTATTCACGAGTATAAGCGCCAACAGTTGAACATCTTCGGCGTCATCCACCGCTACATTCAGATCAAGGCCATGTCTCCAGAGGAGAGGAAGAAGCTTGTTCCCCGCGTATCCATCTTCGGTGGTAAGGCTGCGCCAGGATACTGGATGGCGAAGACGGTCATCCATCTCATCAACAAGGTCGGCGACGTGGTCAACAACGACAAAGATGTTGGCGATGCCCTCAAGGTCATCTTCTTGGAGGACTACAACGTTAGCAAAGCGGAAATCATCTGCCCTGCTAGCGACATCAGTGAGCACATCTCGACTGCCGGTACTGAGGCTTCCGGTACCAGCAACATGAAGTTCTGTCTGAACGGTGGTTTGATCATCGGAACCTGCGATGGTGCAAACGTAAGTACTTTATTCTATGATATGGGTGAACGACACTGACTCGTTACTAGATCGAAATCACTCGCGAAATCGGCGAGCAGAACATCTTCCTCTTCGGCAACCTCTCCGAGGACGTAGAGGACCTCCGTCACGCCCATCTCTACTCCAAATACGAGCTGGAGCCGAATCTTGCCGCTGTCTTCGACAAGATCTACGAGGGCGTCTTCGGCGATGCTGAGCGCTTTACTGCTCTAATCAACGGCATCATCGAGCATGGAGACTACTACCTCGTCTCAGATGACTTTGCTTCGTACGTTAAGACGCAAGAGCTCATCGATGAGAGCTACAAGAACACGGAAGAGTGGACAACTAAGACGATTACGACTGTTGCGCGTATGGGCTTCTTCTCGAGTGATAGGTGTATCGACGAGTATGCGGAGAGCATCTGGAATGTAGAGCCAGTGACTGTCAAGGACGAGCTTCTGCCGTAAATAGACCGTGCAGAAGGCGTTCGGTGATGAGGGTCCCGGTATGGTGTAGACCACGGGAGGTACTAGATTTGTAGATGCATGCGCTATATCAAGTGTTTATCTGCTACTCCAAAGTCAGTATATTGATGAAGAGCTTTTGATGATTATAATTGCTTCCATACGTCTTGCAGCTAGCCAATGAAAGCGAGGACCCTGAATCCTGGCCGCTCCGAATCATGTCGCGCACGGACGCGACGCGCGACGTCAACCGCAATCTGGCCGCAGAAGTGCAGCTCCAGCAAGCTAGTTCAGCGACACATACCAGCAACATGGCGAATCGAGGTTATGATGTCGTCGTAGACGTCGATCAAGAGGTATGTAGCGATGCAAAAGACGCATCTAACACAAAGCTCACCATACTTGCAGGGCGACCTAGGCCACACGGATCTCCAAGAAGACCTCGAATTCCACAGCTCAAGTACGTCCCACATCTTCATCACCCAGTCCATTGCTAACCCCCGCCAAACAGACTTCGACACGCAGCCCAACACGCGCGCCGCCAAAATCCAACCCGACAGCGCCTCGTTCCTCCCCGGCCCTGGCTCCGTGACACCCACCGGCCGAAAGCACTACCTCTGGACGCTCTCCTTCTACGCGCAAGCCTTCGACGTGGACACAAACGAAGTGCTCAAGCGCTGCACAGCCACCATCTACCCGCGGCAAAACTTCCTCGACGTGCTCGAGGGCAACCCCGATCTCTACGGGCCGGTGTGGATCGCCACGACGGTCGTGGTCATCTTGTTCCTGACGGGCACGATTAATCAGTACCTAGCGCACAATGGCAAGGAGCATTTTGCGTATGATTTCAAGCTGTTGAGTGGTGCGGCGGGACTGGTGTATGGGTATACTGCACTTGTGCCTGCGGGGCTGTGGGGCGTGTTGAAGTGGTATGGGAGTGAGAGTGCGAATCTGCTCGAGTGCTGTTGTTTGTATGGGTATGCGAATTTGGTTTGGATTGTGGTTGCGTTGGTTAGTTGGAGTCCGGTTGCGAGTAAGTCTTGTCCCTTTCCTCGGCTCTACGATTTCTTATCCTTCTCTTTGGACTTGTCAAAGATGGATTATCAACGTACTAACGTATTGTCCCTAGTCCTCAACTACGTCTTTGTTGCCCTCGGCCTCGCTTTCTCGGCCTTCTTCCTCCTGCGCAACTTTTACCCTGTGCTTAGTACCACTGAAGCGAAGACGTCGAAGATTCTCCTCATTGTCGTACTCGCGCTACACGCTGGTTTCGCCATCGCTATCAAGGTGCTTTTCTTTGCTTCCACGAGCCCTGTTGGGCCGGGCAAGGCTGGTGGAGGAGAAGGAGATAAGGCGGCGGGAGACGGCAAGGGGGATATGATGATGAGGATGTTTGCGCGGTGAGAGTAGATGGATTGTCGGGAAGAGAAGGATTTATGGCGTGTGCATTGTTTGTATACCTACCTATTAGAGGATCTGGCGTTAATTGCTTGGGTGGGTTTGTCTGTGCAACAAGACTCTTTTGATATACATCCAACCTCGCCCATTTTCCCCCATGGCTAAACTTCTCTGGCTTGGTATTGACATAAATAATCTGGCCCGTGGTGTCTCGGCATCTCCTAATGCAGTAGGAGATTTGTTAACAATATAGCACGAAGCGATGAGATAAGTCAGCCTGCACACTACATTCATTCATGAGTAATTGTTTTTTTTTTGCCCTTATCGTGCTGTATTTCTATTGAGCCTATTATCAAAAGGGTGTCTATCTACTTGATTACCTACATCCATCATGGACAATTCGTTAAACAAGAGTTCGCCCGGCTATTGTAAAGCATTATCGGCATATTCGCCTCCATTATCGCCATCATCGTCATTATACTCTTTGAAAACAACCCGACGTGAATCTTGTGTATACAGGTGACACGTTCAAATCGTTTCAATAGAGCAAAAGTCACAACCGCCATGAGTGATTTCAAGCATGATTACCGTTGTAATCTGCAAACGTCGAAAGCAGTGTGTTCGTTGTACGTGGACATAGTATCCAATGCTGGGACATGTCGTTGTCGTACACTGTCGATACAGACACTTATTCAAGTCTCAACGTCGGTAATGGCAAAAACATCTTGACTCTCTTCTCGCGGTTCATCCAGGGTTTGTGGAGCAGCTAGGCGGACTCTTACATGGCAGCGTCATCCTCATAGCCCATGCTGGAGTCCGAGGCAGCGGAAGTGTAGGTGTTGATATTTCCACGACGACGGCGCTGAGGCGCTATCACCTTGCGGCGTGGAGTCGGGCTCGGAATGTCCTCGTAGTCGTCATCAGTGTCATCTAGCTTCAGCTGTCCACGACGAAAGCGGGGGGTCACACCGGGCGCGATAGGGGACGGCGGATGCTGCGGCACCCGACCTTCCTGCAAGTCAGCCGCGAGCTGCCAGACGTTGAACAGCGTATACGGCGCGCCAGTCTCATGGCAGTACTTGACGCAGCGGGTGAAGATGCCACCATCTACACCGTCCTTGGGATGCTTACGCAGTCCGACCGACAAAGAGCGCACGTCGTAATCTACAGCGAGGTCGACTTCGTCGCCACTCAGATAGATCAAATCCGTGGCCTTGACGTCGTCGGCTTTCCGGAATACCTCGCGATGGGCGTCTTCCCACTCATCGCCGAACTTGTCCCGGCCCTTCTTGATCGCCGTCGTGCACTTGACTGAGGCCGTGTTGCGCAGATACGGCGGGCTGATGTCGCGGTGCTCGTTCAGTACGTCTACGATGGAAGCTGGGCCCCAGTTTCGCGCATACAGGCGAAGAGCGACGATGGGGCGGGCTAGGGACTGGAAGAAGTAGACGATGACTTCGGTGTCGGTCAGAGGAACGATAGGGATTTGCGCATAGGTAGGCGGAACCAGCTTATCGAGGTTGTGGATCTTGCGCTTGTTGATCGCTGTCGCCGATTTCTTGTTACTGTTGGGACCAATGCGACCTGGTGTAATCGGCGTCTTGGGGAAGCTTGATGAAAGCGCCGAGGGACCGGCTGATAGAGTCGTCTGCATTACAAAGTCAGGTCATTGATCTATATCACCATATATAGCGAAGGGAACATACCGCAGTCCTCGTCAGCGGAGTAGGTAGGCCAGCTGCAAAGGATGGGGCAGATATCTTCCCGGGTATCTGAATCTGAAGTTGCTTTCGCGCCTTCGTCTTCTTGACGTCGCTCGAAACAGTGCCGGTGGGGATGGACTCGCCACCCTCCCATCCTGCGCGATCGCGGTACTCGAGTTGCGTAGGAGATGGGCTACGCGAGCGTCTGCCGGTGCCGCTACGATGCCAGGTAGGGCGAACTGCCGGTGCGGATTGAGGCACGCCGTTCGTGAAATCAGAGTGAGATGTGAGCATGGAGCGCAGATTGGTGTTGTCGTACTCTACCTTCACCATGCGGTTATCTAGTTGCTGCACCATGGTGTGGATGCTATGGTTGAAAGTGACGAGTTCACCGATAACCAAGCGCTGTTCTGACACTGCGCGAGTTAGTTCGTATTGCGGCAAATTGAACTAAGCCAACATACCATGTTGCTCGCTGGTCGCGGTCGCGTTCTGCAGCATCTGCAAGTGGCCGCGGATGTTTTCGAGGTCGCTTCGTGTCATGGTCACCGTCTCATCGACTCCATCTGCTGCATGTTAGCCAATGTCTTGGAGGAGTTCTGTGAGGTTGGAGCAAAACGATTGAATTGAACACCTCCCTCTATGCGCGCTGTTTGCTGCCGGAGTGCATCAAGACGGGAAAAAACTTACCTTGCATGTTCATCATCGGCGGCAGAACTGAATAGCTCATCTCGTTGCCAGCGGCGCCTCCGCCGGAATCGTGCTCGTTCATCCTGTTGTGCTTCTTGTTTGTCAGCTTTCCAATCTCTTCCAGAATTTTTTTGATGCTGCTCAATGTGGGTGTTTTTGCGAGATTGGTTGTTGTGATGTTGGGTTTGTTGACGCGACCCGTTGCTGTAGCGGAAGTCGCTCGAGATGGAAGGCGCGCTAAAATCGGCGGCGCGCGAGCAAACACTCGAGTGCTAGGATTCGAACGCCCGCTGAGTCTGTATTTACGAGGAGAGCTACCATAGTATGCACTCGGGGCGACGTGGGTTTGCTCCACGACGATGTAAGGCTTCGGTCTCAGCTTCGGCGGCTTGACATCCTCTGTATCGCTCATTGAAATGGCCGGAGCGGTAAGAGTAATAGCTGTAGACACTGCTGTAGACATTGGCGGCATAGCCATAACCGAAGCCTCTGGACTTTGCTCCTTCTTGATCACTGGGTCTGGCATCTCGATGGGTGGCTTATCTGTTGAGATGTGCTCAAACGATAGTCAAGTAGCGGTGGTTTTCAATCCTCATAGATACTCCAGTAATCTGACCGTGCACTTATGATGCAGTCTCTCGAGTTGGGCGCAACGGTGAACGTGAATCTGCGCACTTGCTCACCTATGAGCGTGCCGGGCGCTGAAACTACCTGTCCACTTGTGAAGTCCAATATATCTCTTCGGCGCTTGCAGGCGCTCATGTGAATGAATGCCTATAAGAGCCCTCCGCAAGTAACGGGAAAATGAATATCCTGAATTAAGATTGGTTAGATTTCTGGGATGACAGAGGGATATATCAAAGGCTAGAAGATGAATCAAGAGCGAAAGAGCGGAAGGGGCATCGAAGAAGCAACACTGGCTAGCTATCATCGCTTAAATCAGGCATCTACGACACTCCGGACGACTCCCATGCGAGGTAAAGCGGGGATTTTATGTGAAGTTAACTTCTTGTCACTTTGGGTTTTCTATAGGAAGAAGAAAACAGCATTTGAGGGTCTAAGAAACTCGATGAGAGTGGAGACTTACAGATAAAGTGAAGAGCAACATTCCAACCACAGTACATGGCCTATTCTATTGCGACCAAAGCAACGTCATCGCTGATTTGAGTCCCATCTCACCTCTCCGTTCTTCAACCGCACCCATCCTCGACCGAATCCCTGACCGTAACATCCATGACACTGCTTATCGGCCGTCCAGTCTCTCAAATAGAAGGAGATCGGCTGGTGATGGCGATTTATTTGGCGCCGTCTCTAAAAGTCTATTCGCAAATTGACTGAGAGATGTCGCTATTTCTGCTGTTCTTGACTGAAGCCCTCATTTTCTGTGGCCGGGAGAATAGGGGCATGGAGTGTCTCCGCTGCCGTCCAGTCTACAATCGTTGAAACCGGATGTATAGCATGATCCAGTTGGCTAGCGAAGGTTTATTGAGCCACTCGACTATTTTTGTTCTTTGAACCAGTTGGAGGGTCTAAGGACGATAGTGCTATATCTCATTCCGTAAACGCTGCCTTGGACAATCGGTGTGATGATTCAGGCCATACCTCCACGAAGTGCTTCGGCTTCTTACCCATCCTCAAGCGGGTTCAAACAAGAGGGCGCTTTCACGGGACTGAATCAATACAGAGTGACAAGTGTGTGTCCATGATTTCAACCTGCGTAAAGGGATGCGCTTAGAGTTGCTATGTTTTTAGTAACGGGAAGACTTCGCGTGTTCGACTCACAGGGCTGGGTGGCCTTGGGTGGATATTGACGTGTTTGCTGTGCTTAATCGAACATATTGAACCCGTGACAACAAGGCCATGTGTTCCGGTGGATGCGAGCATTGTATTCCGTGCGAGCGGTGTCGTCTGAGTGATGATGAGGTTGGTGCGAATCGTTGATGACGTTTGATGCGTTGAGACCTGACTCGAGACATACCGAGGCTAATCACGCAGCTATCGATAGGCTGGAGCTCCAAATCACGACATCGACATCACAAACTTCCTTCCTTTACTGCTTTACAGTCCCCAAGATGCCTGTTGAGATTCTCATCGTTGGCGCCGGCGCCATTGGAGCTTTCTATGCCTCACGCCTTGCCCTCGTCTCCGGCACCTCTGTCTCCGTCATCTGCCGCTCAAACTACAACGCAGTCAAAGCGAGCGGCTTCCACGTTACCTCTCCTCAGTACGGCGACTATACATACGTACCTGCGAACACGTTTGCGAATCCAGAAGAAGCTAAACAGAGTGGTATACAATGGGATTACATTGTTGTGAGCACAAAGGCCCTACCGGACGTAAGCGACGACTCGACAATACTGGAGGGCTTGGTTGGCGATAAGACAGCTATTGTGCTGATACAGAATGGCTTGGGCGTCGAGGAGCCATACGCGAAGCGCTTTCCACAAGCTGCTATATGTTCGGCGGTCACCATAGCGACGTGCGCACAGCCTGCGCATGGTCAGATCAAGCACAATCGTTGGACGCGCATAAACAGCGGGCCATACCTACCGCACCTCGACACCGGCGGTATTAAAGATTCGGACACAAGAGTTACGGAACAGAACAATGCCTTCATCGCATTGTTGAAGGAAGGCGGTATCAAAGACGCCGAAGCCTACAGCCACGCCAAACTACAACTCGTCCGATGGCACAAGATCGCTATCAACGCCTCTATGAACCCCAGCTCGGTGTTGACTCTCTGCTCGACCAATAATGCCATGGCTTCCGACCCCGAGCTACAACTCCACCTGAAAGGCGTCATGACGGAAATCCTAGAAACAGCGCCAAAGATCTTGGGACAGCCACTGCCGAAGGAGTTCGCTACGCCTGACAAAATCATCACAAGTACACAGAGGAATACAAGCGGCAGTAAGCCAAGTATGGCTATTGATTGGGAGAGCGGGAAGAGGATGGAAATTGAGGTCATTTTGGGTAATCCGATAAGAATTGCGCGGGAGAGGGGGTTTGAGATGCCGCGACTGCAGACGCTATATGCTCTCGTGCGGATGGCACAGGAGGTCAGAGATAAATCAAAGACAAAGAGCAAGTTATGACCACAAGTCTTCAAACAATGTCACTCACTACAACTGCGCGGGCTGCAACAATCACGCAGTCCCTCTTCCCATTCCCTGAATTGGTACATTTCAACGGAAGTAGTAGCACTGTTTGCAAGCTCCAGCGAGCAATTCGCCATCAGGCTGGTGGATATATAGGTTCTTAACGTATGTCGCGTATTCCTGTAAAAATCATTGTGACAGTAAAAAGCGGGTAGAAAAGCGTTTCACCTTCACCTTCACCTTCATCGAAGGACTAGGGACCCTCATGGCGTTTCAAAGTTACTTCACGTGATCGCTACTCGCTGCTATTGTCACGCAGTGTACAATAGACGACCCGCCTGAGGCCGCCTTTGCAAGAACTTACTACACCAGGGGACAGCAGAAAATAATCACGATCAAACATCAGAAAACGCAAAAAGCAAAGCGAGCGACGCTTGAAAGTTACAATGTCATCCAACCATACCTACGAGCGCCCCGGACTCAACAACATCACCAATGTTGGCAGTTGGGAACCTCAGCCAAGGTTGATGTCGCCCTTCGAACCCAGCAAGGTCAAAAGGATGAATCCAAATACACGTACGCTTTTCTCGCCTCCCGAGGCATTCGGCATGCATCATCTAGCCAACGAGTATTCGAGCAAAGCTCCATCTCAGTCACCAAACCTTACAAACTGGACATCGCCCATCGCAGACCCAGGCCAGTACAAGAACAATATGGACTGGTGGCATCCCACAGACGCTGGATGGCCACAGCCAGGACAGCCGCAGACACCGAATAGCTTCAACTTCGGGGTCAACCAGGCAAATAATTTCCACAATAGACAGCCGCAGCCGTTTTCCTACACTGCTCCCGGAAGCTTGCCGACACCCCCACCTACACAGCAGCTACCTTACGATGCGCAGGCACGGCGACTTCAGCAGATGCCTGCTGCGAACTTTGCGGCTCTCTCAACTGGCCATCAGCTTCCCCACAGCGCACTACCGCAGGCGTTTCCATACATGGCTTCGGGCAACTTCCTAGCACTCCCACCTGCACAGCAGCTACCTTACGATGCGCAAGTACGGCAACTTCAGCAGATGCCTCTGGCCAAATTCGGTCTTCCTTCACCTGGAAATCGCTTTCCTCAAGCGGGAGAAATGGTTCGGACAACGACATATAGCAATCGCGTTCCTCAAGCTAGGCAAAATAGTCGAATGACGGAATATAACACACAACAGCCAGCCTCTATTACCAGCCAAAGGAACCAACTGCTACATTTATCATCATTAGTCCCTTCATCAGATACCCAACAGAAACAGATTAATCCTCATTCATTGGCCTCAAATGTCAGCCCCAAGTCTCAGATACCAACGCCTCCTCGCCAGGCTCAGGGCTTACCATCGCAAAACACCCAAGGATCAAAGCGGCCTGCGAGTACTGCCCCGGATAGCGCAGGTCAAGCAAAAAAGAGACAAGCAACTGCAGCATCATCCGCACCAGCTGCACCTCTCGATTCGAGACAATATCAGAGACCAGTACTTCCCAGTGCATTGAATATCACATCGAACGCCACAACGAGGACCGTATCGACTACCTCATCGAGTACCGCAGTGAAGAATACACTACTGAACACATCGATGTCCGAATCAGATGCTTTTTCAAGTACCACATCAAAGACTACATCAAAGACTGCATCAAAGACTGCATCAAAGCCCGCATCAAAGACTACATCAAATACCGCATCGAACTCCAGAAAATATGCCGCTTCGCCTTTTACCAATCCACAAGCTCAACTTGATCAAAAAGACCAAAATTATGAGAATCAGCTACGTGAGCAACATCAGATTGCCGATGCCGAACGCCTAGACCGCGAACGTCGCCTAAGTCGCAAAAAAGAACTGCTTACGGATGAAAGCTCCCTTTATCGGCATTACAATGAGTACCTTCAACATTTCCCGCTTCAGACCAGCGAGCGCAGGAACCAGTACCTTTCTCGTCTTCTTGCCAACCAATATATACCCATGCAGACTGATAGTGATTTGGGTCGTGCGATCGCTTGTGCTAAGGAGCACTGGGACATCTATATGGAATACCCAAAGGATATCAACAGGGCTTTGGAATATGCAAAAGCAAAGACGGAGAGACAGTCAAAGGAAGAGAATGGGAAAGGTGGAGCGAACCGGGAGAAGGCCCAGCGCTAAGGGTTCAATGGGCCGGAGAGAATCGACCTTGTGAGCTTGGATGGATTAGAGCCTTGGCTAAAGCACGAAATACCGAAGCTAGATATTAATAGTCTACATGGCTCGTGGTGACGAGAAATGTGTAGCGAAGAGTCATGACTGTTTAAGGGGTACGAGGCAGCATCCTGCTACATCGAAAACTTGAATTCTTTGCTTGGTTCTTAGCTTTAAGAGGCTTTGAATACAATTTTTACCTTCTCGACAGCGAAACACAGCCGATCAGTCCGCTCCCTAACAATGGTGTTGCGCACAATGTCTTCAGAGCTGTTGTTGAGTTTTCACAGGGTCCTGCAGTGAAATCCTGTTTCAGAACTACTGAACTACTGATATGCGTTGCCCAGGGGCGTAGTAGTGCAGCAACCACGTCAATTCACACTGCCAACATAATCAAGAAACAATGGAAAGAATTCGCCTACCAACATTTAATATCAAATACCAAAACCCATTCGATCACCTTCAACTGCACTCTACCTATTAACCTCCTCAACTTGAAAAGAACTACACAATAATTCTATCACAAGATTACTACGCCAGTATGAGTGCACCGGAGTACTTCGATTATGCATACACCTACGGGACAACACCATCAAGCGCTTTTGGCGCACCAAAGGCGACTGAGAAGAATAGCAACGCAACCTATCTAGAGCCGACAATGTCCTTCCAAGCGCAGTTTATCAATGTCCCAGAACATGGAGGGTTGCCGCCAAGCCAAGGAAACGGGAGTGCTCGCAAGTTGACGTTCGCACAGATTCTCGCGATTCCAGCGCTCGATTCGACGGATCCTAAACCACCAAAATATCTCGACTGCACCGGTACCAATCGTATCCAAGACATGCCTCCACCTCAGCCTAATCATGTTACTGATACCGACATGATCGTCTCTCTCATTCACTCTGGGGTTCTCGAACACGAGGGTTACATGTGGGCTGATGTTACAGAGCTGCAGAACTGGCTTTTCGGGGAGCTCACCAAGCGATTGAACCATCTATTCGACTTGGAAGATCGAAGGTTACCTGCCGAATTTGCAGCGCCGCCTTTGATTCGTGAGGTGCGAGGAGTTCCGAAAAATACAACTCCACTTGCCAAGTGGTGCAGGACGGGACGACAGCGCAGTATCAATTTCCGTAACTTCCCCGGTATTGTCTACAGATTGGAGAGTTTCGATTTCGAATACGAGATTTCGATTCATGATCTCATGGAGCTTATTGAGGAGGCAACGAATCGCCTGGATACACCGCTAAATGCTGGCAGCACTGCTTCTGCTCCGACTGCATCATCGCAGCGTGTGCATCAATCAATTGCCGCTTATTCTGGAATGTTCAATGGGAACATGGAAATGGTGGGAGAGTCGATGCTTGACAATCAACCGCCTATGTTTTCTCAATCGGTTTTTGCACCATTGGCGAACGAGTTACCGCGTAACTATCAGCCAGGACAGCGAATTCGAACGCCAATGTCTACAGAAGGATCCCAGATCGCACAACGACGAAAGGCTCCGATGAAGAACCTGGCAGCTCTACACAATAGTACCAATGGAGCTCGAAACTTGGATCTTGGCGGAAACTTCCATCGCAAGCACAGCGGCGGGTGTACTTCAGAACGGAGAGACCAGTCCTAGCGAACGCTCTCGTTAGGCAAGAAAATCCGCGCAAAACCAGATCAGAATCTATCCAAAGCAACTACTCGATACGTACTACACCCAACAGACATTGTATCTACCACCCGCCATGACGCTAGATACTAGCATTCATAGTACTCGAAAAGTCCCAGCTCTCCCAATCTGATCTATGCATAAGATGTCGCGGCAGTTTTGGCCCCAAGGTACAATCAACGTGGGAAATGGCAGGGATATTGCAAAATAGAATATGGGGGGTGATCAATCATGCGGTAAAAAATGTGATCTTCTTCTTCTTCTTCTCAACATATCTCTCTCTCTGTGTCCTGAGAGGAAACGGTAATATAAATGGTATTTTTCAGTTCCGACCTGTCGAGTCTTTCTTACTCATCATAGTATAAGATTGGTCAAGAAATATGAATACATAGTAGCGGTCTTCACAATCTTTTTTGAGCTACGAGATCTTTGCTTACACTGTGACAAATTGAAAACTATCTCCAAAGCCAGCCATTAGGCAATCAAGGGCAACCAGGGTGTGCGCTTTCAAGCAGGTTGTCTATAAAATTCTCTTGATGAATACTGAATGTCATATCGGGACTGGGCGACAGTAATCTTTTGAGCTATTTTCCGAAATGAATAATAGAGGATGAACAATCGATCTTGTGATGTCTCTATACTCTTAGTTTGCGATAATGTCTGAATGGCATGATGGTTATCGCTGAAGAGCGAATGCATATAAGATGCTTGAATCTCCAGTACCAGTACCAGGTAGTGAAATAGTCCCAATGGCAAGTGAAACAGTCCCCATGTGCGATTGTCTTGGCAATATCATCTATCTTGGCTTCTATAGCAACCATACAATGGCGGGGCTGTAACCGAAGCTAGAGGCCCAAGCGCAACCTGAAGCTCCTGTTTGCATATGATTGGAACTCATTTAGACTCTGCATGCTTAACAATTGTTTGCCTCCACAACTTACTTCTTATAAGAAAGCCCTTTCCTCAACTCGAAGACAAGACTTCAGCATCACAACTCCGAAACGAGCCCCTCCTATATTCCTTCGCCTTCAATATATCTAAGCATTCGTCGCATACACGCGCTACTATATCTCTACATAATCCAGCACGATGCTAGATTTTACGCCAGGGAGTAAAGCGAGCATTCGCGCTAAGGCCCGACATCTCGCGCGAAAGAAGCTTACGGCCAAGTCTGTCGCACCTGGGTTGATTGCTTCCAAGACTAAGAAAGCGAACGACAAGACAAACTGGTTGCCTCCTACTGTAAGCTCATCGACATCAGCCCTTCCAAATGGCTACTCCCGAAAGCGGCTGTCTCGAGACTTCGATGTGCACGAGGAAATCAATGAACGCCCCACGAAATATGCGAAGCGACCATGCTTTGCTAATGGGACTTGCGATACCCCGGTGAATCAAGTTAAGGGCATATCGAACGGTAAGCTTTCTTCGTTTTTAAAAATTGACATCGTGCTGACACGGGTTAGATTCAGATCTTAAGGCTACTAAACGATCCAATGTGCCTGTGATACTGTCACCTTATAGTGATGACGAGGTTCAGTTCATCGGCAGTAGGAGAATTCATTCTTCCACATCGAAAGTAGACCCTAGGAGGTTCGATGATGGTCTTGAACTGGATGGTAGCCAGTCGACACGTCCATCCGGACCTAATCTTCGTAGCGAGCAGTCTCAGACTTCGAACCCTAGTCGTCGTCCGCGCTATCTGGATACAACCGGAAAAGCTACTATCAACACCTCTAGTAGCATTTCGAATGCGCCAACCGAGGACACGATCCAAAACTTTTGCGACTTTGAGAGTAGGGTCGATCCTGTATTTGAACTCCAAGAGTCATACTCTCAAAAGCGCGGACTAAGGCCGAACGCATATCTTCGAAGACCACTAGATCCGTCTCCTGCTGCGCCAGTGCAGAATCAGCGCAAGCGCAAAGCTAATCATCAGGATGACCTGGGCGGACATTATCATAAGCACCAAAAGAAGACAAGCCAGTATGCACTGCCTAGCTTTTCTTATCCCGAGGACCCAGTCGGTAGCATCGTCAACGTGTTTCTTGATACTCTTGACCACTACCCATCTCATCCCGTGACAGACTCGACACCCGCGACTATTCTTGAAGCTATGCCAGAAGGAGATACTCATGATCTTCACCACCATTGGACGGCCTTTGATGGTGGTCTTGCTCGCGAAGGGGGAGATGGCAGAACTTCCCCTCTAGATCTGAACGAGCTCACTGAAGATTATCTGACACAGATAGAAGCTCAAACTTTAAATGACCTAGCTGCCAGTCAGACGGTAAAGGTCAGTACGATAGATGCCACGATCATGATTATGTGGGGGGAAGACTTGGGGTCAAATGGAAACAACAACGATGCCAATGCATGCGTTGCAGGCGGAAATATGCAAAGTGGAGATCAGGTGCAGGCCTCATAGCCTTTGAACTGTCAGAGCACAATGTTTTGCTTTTCATCGAAACCAGGATATTTGTATCCAGTAGGAAGCTCAACAGGCCCTTGGTTGGCTAATGATTGATGACGGAAGTTTGGTACATGTTATTTTTTAGCGACGAGTCTACCTACAGCAGGTAGAAAGAAATGGAGAGAAGTGGGGGAAAAGGTAGAACGAAATAGCAGTGTGAATTTGGGAGAATACAACAGTATTAGTCAGCTTATACTCGAAACCCTTTACCGCCCTGGCTTTTATCTCCCCTACGTGAAATTTGTGCGAGATTCTATGGCGCTCCGATCTGTTGTCGGATTTCTGAAAGCTAGTGTCGAACAAATCAACGAATCAAGGATAGAAAGATAATTAGTGCCTAAGATACAAGCACAGTTAGCCCTACTGGAATCAAAATCCAAGTTTTAGTTTAATATTACTTTTAGTACAAACTTCAAGCGCTTAAATAGAAACCTTAGAAACTGTCTAATTACCTTCTCACACAATAATATATTCCGGTTAATATAAATCCCGGATATAAACATCAAATTTTATACACCTATTGTTATTTGGATTTGACGGTTGAAAAATCAGGATACGAATGCTTAGGACATTGACAAACCTAAAAGCTTCGCTAGTTTCTTGCTTATAAGGAAATTGCGGAATATTAAGATTATAAAGTTTCTATAGTTGCTTAATATAAACAGCTTAGTATTCTATATATTACAAGGCGCTCTAATTGAGGATTACGTGTCACGTGATATACAATTCACTGTTACTTCTCTATTTCTTAACTATAACATTTTATAGCACTTTTAAACTCTTTACAGTTATAGAGCATAGAAATTAGCAAGCAATTAGTAGGTATAAAAGTATTGGAAGTATACTCGTCTTTTAGAGGTTCGTGCTCGAGAAAAGATAGCAATAACTAGCTAGTTATAAGTAAAGCGTCCGCGAAGACAGGACCTAATGTATTATTAATAGCTTACATTATTAGTAATTTTACTATATATTGCATACTTTTATTTTTAGAATTGCTAAGTAATAAATTTTTAATTTTTAATATAACTTTAACTACCAAAGCGCAGTCTTTTTTAATAATTTCTAAGCACATGTTTAAATATCTAGTATAATATTAAACTACTACTAAGCAATTAACTAATACTAAGCCTTTAAGCAATAATAATTGTAAAATAATAATAGTATTACAAATAATAGCAACGCAGATAATAATAATATAAATAACTTTTTTTGCAACATAATTTTTTTTGCTCTTTTTTGCCTGCGCCTTTTTTTTATATTAATTACTTGCTCCTTTAATTTTTTAAAGTATCTATTTTACTTAAATATTTATACAATTTTTACAGCTGCAAGAAGTTACTACTTTTAATTATTAAATTACTAGTAATTATAATAGCGCAAAAATAATTTTTAATATAGTTAAATAAGCTTTTTATTTTAAAAAGCTATATAGATAGCTTTAAGCTTTTTTTGCTAATTAATAATAAAAGCCTTTTAGCTTATAGTTAAACTATAGTAAAAAGTCTATATCTAGCAGCTAATAATAAATATAGCTAATATATTTAATTTCTTCTAGTAGAATTCTTTTTAGTTAAAATAGTCTAGATTTTTAAAAAAAAAGTAATTAAGTATAAAGTGCTTTAGTATGCTAAAAAGCCTAGTATTTAAGTTTTAAAAAATTTATTTAAGCTTACTAAAGCACTTAAATACTTACTTATACTAGTTTAATATACTAGTTTTATATAAAAAGCTATTTTAGTATAAAATATTTTTTATAATATTTAATAAAATAATAAAGCAAAAAGTAAGATTAAAAAAATTATTAATAGGCATTATATAAACAGCGTTGGTAGGTATTGCATAATTATTAATAGTTAATATAGCTTACTATAAAGGCATAGGCAGATAATTGTATAAAAAAAAATATTTTTTTATATATATATTATACATTTGGAACTGCTGCCTACAGCTTTTTATTTTTAATTATTGTAAATTTTATTGCTAATTATATAAAATACTATAGCCTATAATTCTTACAAGCTAATTTGCTAAACTAAAGCTATAATTAATATTTTACATGCTATTACTAATTACTTACTTTTATTTAAAAAATTGTTAATTAAAGCGCAAGCTTACAACTGTACTAAGTTTCTAATACTAGGCTAAAAATTTATTTATACTTTTATAATAAACTGCAGTAGAAATTTAAAATTTAAGCACCTAGCATTGCTTAATAAGTTAGTTACTATTAAAATTTAATAGTTACGTTGCTACAATTTTTAAATAATAATATATTAAGTCTACTAATAGTAATTGTTGAAGGTTTTTTAATAATCTATTTAGCTAGCTTAGTATTGTATAAATTTTATTGCTTTAATACTGTAATAAAGTGCTAAATATAGCACTTAAACTATAATTTTATACTAACTTCTTTTACTGCGTTGTATAATCTGCTCTTGCATTAACTTTACTTTTATTTATAGAAATAAGTAAAGCGTTTTAAAAAATAATCTTAAGAGTATTAGAGTTTTACACTTCACCCAAGCTACTATTAGTTTGAATTACCTATTTACTATAGTAACTAATTAAGTAGCGCAATAGATAACGTAGTGTATGCTATAATTAGTATATACTGCACAACTAAACGCACTTAATACAGTTCAGATACTAATATTTTTTCTGCCTACTACTACCTACTAAGAATGCTTACGCCCTATACTATTTCAAAATTAATTTTTAGTACTTTACTTATACAAGTTTTTTCTTTTATTGTAGCTACATTTAGACATGTTAATCGCACAATAAGAATAAAGCCCTACTATTTTTATAGATTTATTAACTTTAATAAATACAAACTAGAGCTTTTTAAGAGTTGCACTAAAGTACAAGAATACTTGTATTTAACTAAGCTAAGCGCCTTTAGTATTATAGTTGTATACTAGTAAGTCTATACGCAGTCTTTGCGAAAAGATTTTATTAATTATATAGCAGTTAATATTATAAATAATGTGGAATATTTATATAAAAATCTAGAAATAGTAATTTGAAACTGCATTAAATAGCAAGAACTAGCTCTACTATTAAACTTTATTAAACCTTTTATTAAGAAGATTAGGGCGCCTTTAGTATTAAAATGTAGGGATATCGAGAAGCACATATTTGGAGAGTTAAGTAAGGGTAATTGCAGGAATAATATTATATAAACGCTAAGGAAGGATAGTCTGTGCTAGAATAAAGTATATTATTTACTTAGTAGTAAGTTTAGCTTAATAGAACTTATAAATACAGATTATTATTTTTATATTATAATAAATTAATAGCTAAAGTATTTAATAATTTTTGTGCTTTTTATAATTTTAATATAGCTAATTATAATTTGCGCAGCTTTAAAATTAAAGCAGCATTCTAGCTTTGTATTGCTAGAAACTTTATACTTTAATATAATTAATTTTAAATTAAATTTTAAAATTAAGTATATAACTATATTTTATTGCGCATTTAGCAAGTAATATTATAAAAATTTTATAATTTATATAATAACTATACTTTTATAAAAATATATTTAACGCTATTACTAAAATACTAGCTTATTATAATAAACAAATATTGCACTAGCATAGCTATTAAAAACTACTAAATATAGTAAGTACTTTCTTAAAAAATTTTTAAAAATAGCAATATAATAACTTTAAACTTTAGTTAGTTTTTATTAATATAATTATAGTTTATTATTAGTTAAATAAAAGTTCTTACAAAAGCTAATATTTAGCTTATTTAATAATTTATAAACTTTTTTTATTATTTACAGAATTATAGTTTAGTAAGAAAAAAAAACTAATAAATACTAAGTAATTATACAATTATACTTAAAACTTTTGCTATTTACTTTTTTTTTACTTTTTAAAATACACTTGTAAAAATTCTTAATTTAGTAATACTTTTATTATAAAAGCTAAATATTTTTAAAATATTACTATTTAAAATTAAAATCTAGCAGTACTTTATTAAGTATACTAAAAATAGTAAGCCTGCTAAATTTTACTAAAGCGCTTTTTATTACTATTATTTTTTTTTACTTTTTACTACTTTTTTTTATTTAAAAAAATATATACTGTATAGTACTAACTTAACTGTGTTTTTCTTTTATTAAAATAGCCTGCTATATTAATTAATAGTAATTACTTTAATATTATAGCTTTTACTATAGTTTATAATTTATAGCTTTTATTAGCCTAATTAGCTAAATAATAATTAAGTAGCTTTATTTTATATTACAGCACTCCTTTTTAGAGCTTACTAAAAATACTATTATATATATTTATAATTTTATAGTTTACTTAAATAGTTTATTAGAATATTATTCTTTTATACTTATTAAAATATTTAAAATTGCTATTAGTATACTTAAATTTTATAAAATATTTATACTATTTAAAGCTAAGTTCTAGCGCAGTATTACTTTTTTAACTTAAAAAATCTAGCCTACTTTTGCACTTAAATAGCTTTTTTTTAAAAATTAAGCTAAATTAAAATATCCGCTTGCTTAATTACTATATTTAAAAAAAAAATAAACTGCTAAATAAAATATTAAATATAAAATAAACTTTTTTAATATATAAATATAATTATTTATTGTATTATAATTTTTTATAGACTAAAAGCGTACAAAATAATTTTACGCAATAGTAGAAATTTTTATTATAATAATTTTAATAATGCTATAAAAATAATACTATGCTTAACTATTACTTACTTTATTAAATTTATTTATACATTTAATAATATAGCAAACTTATTAAAAAATTAAAAAAATAGAAAGTAGTAGTAATATTTTATTATTTTTTTTATTTTTAACTATATATAAAATTAACTATACACTTATTATATATACTTTTACTATAGTAGTAAATATACAATAAACTTTACTATTTATAATTTTTATTAAAATTTAGTTTATACAAAAACGCAAGCGAAATAGGAAAAAAGTAGTAATTTAGTATATAATAGTAAAATTACTAATTTACAACTTTCTACAATATATAAATACTATTATAATTATTTTATAAAAAAAAGAAAAATTTTTTATAATATACTTAAAAAATTTAAATTTAGGCATGCATTATACAATATTAAAATAAATAATTAAATTAAGAAACTGCTAGCTAAATAATACATAGCAGCTATTTTTATAGCTACTAAATAATTTAAATTTAATTCTAGTAACTAAACTATAATTAAACAAATAATAGCAAAAAAATTACTAAAAACTACTAACTATTACACCTAATTACTAAAATAATTTTTATTAATTAACTTAAAATTAGTTTACTATTAAAAAATTGCTTTTAAAATTTTTATTACAGTAAAGTTAATTTGTTATACAAAAAAAATTTAAAAGTATACTTATAAAATTTTAAAATAATATTAATAAAATATTATATATATATACTTAATTACTACTAATTTAGTATAAAGTTTTAGTGCAAAATATTTAATAATAATTTAATAAAAATAAATACTACATGCATATAACTAAAAGTAATAGTTTAGTACTGCTATTAAAAAGCAATTTCTAGCAAATATAAAAGCAATATAATAAATATATTATACAACTAAATTAGCTTAGTAATAATATATTAATTAACTGCTAAACTAGACTTTTCTTAAAAACAGGGCCTATTAATAGTAAAAGCTTTTCTTATATATAATAAAATTAGTATTTATTAAAAGTTTTATACAGAAACTTTCGCCTTTTAATATAGTTATAATATAATTAAAGTAATTAAAATTTTATGCTAGAAAAAGCTAAAATAGCTAATAATAATATATAAGTAAAAGCAATAGGCAGTACTCTAAAATTTATTTTTAAATAAATTAGTTTTTTTTAGCTAAATATATTTGCGCGTAATTATTTAAACAATATAATAAATATATTTAGTAAAATATACTATTAAAATATCTGCGACTTTATTAACGCCGTAAAAATTATTATTACTTTTTAAATAATAGCTAAATACACTATTTATAATAATTTATACTAATATTTTAAAAAAATAGCTTTTTTTTAGTACTAGTTAAACTTAGGACTAAAATGCAGGCTAAAAATTATTAAAAAAATAAGTATAAACTAATAAAAAAAAAAGCTAAAATTTTTTTAAATTTAATTATTTATTGCTTTAAGCTATTTATAAAAAAAGTAATATAGCTTTAAAAATTTAATAGAGGGACGCTTTTTAATAGAATAATTTTTAAAAATTAAACAACTTTATTAAAATACTAAATATAATTATAATAATAATAATTAGTATATTATATATGCGTAAAACTTACTAAACGCGCAAATTTAAATATACTTACAAAACTTAAAATTAAGTATAAAATTTAATAATTTTTTATTTATATTTAAAAAATATAAATATATATTAGTTAAAGTTTTTTAAAATAAGTTTAATTAAAGTAAGTAACTTTTTTACTACTAGTATAGCAACTAAAAAAATAAAAGCTTAAATTTTTTAGCAAATAATAATACTATTTATTGCAGTTATTAGTTAAATAAAAATTTAAACTTTTAGAACTAAAGTTACTGCAATAGCAATTTCTAATAATATAAAAATAATTTTAATATATAATAATAGTAAGAATAGCAAAATACAAATATAGCTACTACACTTTATTATAATAAGTAAAAAAAAAAATAGTAAAACAAGTTTACTTTACTTTTTATATAAAAAAATATAAATAAGCAGAATTTTAACTGCTTAAAGTAGCTAAATACTTAATAGCTAAATAACGCGTATTTTAGTATAAATAAGTAATAGTATAACTAAATTTAAAAAATATACTATAATTAAAAATAATATTTTAATAAGCTTAGCACCCTATTTCAGAACGCACTTTTATATAATAATAAAGTCTTTTCTATATTTAAAAAAAAAATAGAAAAACTATATAACTTTAAATTATAATTTAGCTTTAATAGCTTTATATTAAAAAAAAATTGCATAATAAGCAAAGATTTAAATAACTATAACTTAAATATATAAGCCTGCCTAATAACTAATAACTTAATAGTAAAAAAGCTATACGCTAAGTAGTTAAATAGCAAAAATAAAATAATTTATTTTATTAAATATATATAAAAATTTTTTTTTTTAAAAAAATATTTAATAAGTTACTAAATTTACTATTATTTTTATAACTATAAGCTTTTTTTTAATAATTAGCTCTATATGCATATTAAATAAATATATAATAAATTATATAATATTTTTACAGTTACTTAAAAAAAGCTAAAAATAAATAGCTTATTATATACTTTACCTAATTTAGCAGCTTAAATATCTAAGCTATTAAAATAACTTTGCATTATAAAGTTAAAAGCTCTGCTACTAGTAAATAAAGTAATATTAATATAAAACTAGTATAAGTTAAAGCTTAAAATTAAAAATAAATAATAATAGCTAAATTTTACTATTTATTTAAACACTAAAGCAGCAATTATATTAATAAATAAGTTTTTTATTAAAAAAAACTTCTAAAATATAGTATAAAAAATATTAAAAAAACTAGTTAAATATGCTAGCGCAGGCCTAGGAAAAATAATAATATCTAAATTAATATATATTATAATTTATATACTATTGCGCACTAAATTTAGTAAATAAATTTAAATTTTATAGTATATTTATATATATATTATTTTAATATTTAAATTAAATATTTTTATTAGTATAAACACTTTAGTACCGCAAGCAGTAATTATTAATATTAAAAATTAAATTATAAAATAATTAATATGCAAAAGTATACTTGCACTTTTTATTATTAAATTAAAAAATAATTCTACTAAAAAAAAGCGCAAGATTATAATATAGGCAGCAGTAACTATTTTAGTATATATAGTATTTAAAATACGTATTTATATATTTTAACTTTTTTTATTAAAATATAATTATATTTTTAAACTTTTAAATATACTACTACTAGCTTTTTAAGCCTACGTAATAATAATACAGTTTAAATTACTAAAAATTATTATTTATAATAATACTAGCAATCTAATTTGCTTATAATAGCGTACTTTAGTAAAATATACAATACTAATAAAAATTAAAGTAGTTTATTAAATAAATAACAACTAATATAGCCTAGCAGCCCTACTAGATTTTAAGAAGTTATTTAAAAATAAATTTAAAATTAATAATAATATTATAATTTTTAAAAACTTAGCAATAGCAAAGTTTTTTAAAAAAATAATAATAAAATACTTTTTAATATAAATAAACTGTAGATTTACTATAAATATTCTACTAAAATACTAAATGCAAATTAACCTAAAAAATAAATAGTAAAATACTAATATTTTTTTTAAAATCTACAGCGGAAAACTACGTAACTAAGAATATATTAATAATATTTTTAATAAATTTTAAAAGTAAAAAAAGCTAGAGCCTACAATAATACTAGCACTATTTTTAATTTTAATTTTTATAGTTTAGAAAAAGTTAATTAAGTAAAATATAAATAGTATAAGCACTATTAACTAAAAAAAATAATTTATTTTAAATATATAAAAAATTAATAAATAAATAATTAAAAATATATACTTTTTAATTATATAGCAAAATATTATTAGCTAACTGCAGGGAGCTTACTACATTACTATAGTAAATAGTTTTAGTTTTTTTTACTAGTTTAAAATTTGCTTAAAAGATTGCTATAAGTTTACAGTTAATATTTACTATAAAATAGAAATACTTAATATTTGCGTTATAAGCTTTAAAAACTTAGTAATATATATATAATACTACAAGAATAATATGCTTTAAAATATAGCTAAATTTACTAAAGTATATATTAATAATTTTATTATATTTTTTAAAACTTTTAAAAAGTATTTATAATATTTTAATTTTTTTTTTAACTAAGTTTATAAAATAAGTATTTTATTTACTTTAAATAAAGCTTTTTTAGAATACTTTTTAGTAAAGCTTTTAGGATATTATATAAATATATTTAGCATTACTTTTATAAAAAAAAAATAAAAATGCTATAAAATATTAAGTTTTTCTATTATACTTAAAATATAAAAAAGTATTATAGTGCAATTAACTTTTTTAATAACTGCATGCTATACTTAGCCTAAATTTCTAAACTTTTTACTAAATTTAAAATTAAGCTATTGCGCTTTGCTTTTAAAAAAAAAAAAAAAAAAATAATAATAGTAATACGCGCAACTATCCTAGTAAAAAGCTTAATTAAAATTTTTTTTAAAAATATTTAGTTACTATAAAATAATAATATCTAGTTATTTTACTATAATAAATTTTAATTACTATATATTAATATTAACTTGTTTAAAGAATACAGTATAGTAATTATAATATATTATATAAAAAAAAATTTTAAATTTGTTATAATTAACTTACACGTACTAAAAGGATATAAAAATAATAAATTATTACTAATTATATAATTTAAATAATTAATTAACTTTACTAAATTTTTAATTAAACTTATTATTTTTTTATTAAAATACCTTTTAGGCCTAAAACGCTAGTATTTCTTTATAAAATTAAAAATAGCAGGACTTTGCTAAATAGTTAAGAAATTTAAGTATATAATTAAAATATTACTTAAAGTATATACTTTTATAAATTATATTATAGTTACAGCAATTACACGCTAATACTATTTAACTATAATAAAATTATTAAAAAGTTTTAACTTCTAACTAGCTAAAGCTTTAGTTTATTTTTAGCAATTTAATTTAAATATATATTATAAACTTAGTAAATTATACTTAGTACCTAATACTTTATTAAAGCTAAAACTTAAAACTATACTAGAATTAAATTTAAAAATAAATATACTAAACAATATTGCTTATATATTTTATATACTAATTATTAAAATAAATAAAAATTTTAAAAACTATTTTAAGTAAGTATACAAAAATAATATATTATAGCAGTATATTATAGCAGTTATATTTAGTAAATAATAAAATAATAAAAATTTAACTTAATTAATGCAAGGACTGTATTTCTTTTTTAAAAAAAACTTAATTTATTATTAAAATAGATAAAATAAATTAGAATATTTATGCGTACTTAAAAGTATAATAAAAATTTTTTTTAAATAAATTTATAACAGGTTTTACTATTAAAGCTATAACTAAACTTATAATTAAGTAAAAACTTCTTTTTTTATTTATAAACTTTTAAAATATTTAAAAATTTATATTAAGTACTACTTACTTTATAAAGTTAACTAGACCTAACAGTATTATTTATATAAATTATTAGAACTTATTAATTGCTTTGCACAACTATTTAAAATAGTTTATATTAATATTATTATATATTTGCTAAAAATATTCTAAAATTTTAATACTATACTTACAAAAATATACTAAATATCTAAAGCTATTAATATTGTACTTAGTAAAAAATACTAATTAAGTAAAAAATAGTTTATAGCCTTTATTTGCACAAACTATTTAATAAATTAAAGCAATTAATAAATTATTATTAATAATAAAGTAGCTACTTTTATTAAAAGCATATTTAGCTAGTAATATAAAGCAATAAGAACTAAGTTTTATACTATAGCTGCCTACTATTTAAAAGCTAATAGTTAATTTAAAAAAACTAATTAAATAGTAAGTATTGCGCTTTGCTTTTTTATTATTATTAACTAAAACTATAATTAAAATAAAGTACTTTTTTATATTTAATTTTTTTTAAATATAAGTATAAATTACTTAATTAAATGCAGGCCTTGCAAATACATTATAAAATTTAATTTATATTAAAATTTTAATCTATTTTATACAAAAAATATACTTATAAAAGAAAACTATAAAACTTTAAAACTTTAATACTAAAAAAAAGCAAAAAAAGCTTTTTGCTTTGCAAAAGTTGTTTAAAAAAACTACTATAACTGCTATTATTAACTTTTTAATTTAAAACCTAGTAATTATACTATACTAGTCTTTTATTATAGTTATAAACTAAAAAGCAGTTTTTTAAAAAAAATTAGTTTTTAACAATATAAACCTTTAAGAGTTTTTAAGAAAATTAGTAAAAATATATACTAAATTAAAAAATTGCTAAATTTAAAAATATATAATATAATTAATACTATATAACTTAAACTTTACTATATACTAAATTAAAATTTTTATTACTATTTTTTCCTAACGCTACTACAGGCAGTTAGGGTTAATAATAATAAAAAGCTTAAGCTTATTAAATAAATTATTAAAAAGTATATTAATAATACTACAGGAAAGCTAGAATACTTTATTAAATAAAAAAATAAAAATATTATTTATAATTAATAGTTGTCTACTGCGCAAATGCGCACTGTTAAAAAAATAAAAAAAAATTTTAATACTAAATTTCTAATTACTAAATAAAAAATTTAGTAGCAGCAATGCATATAAAATAAATTCTAAAAATAAATAGCTTATAATTATTAATTACAGAAACTAAAACTAAAATTACTAAACTTAAATATAAATAATCTTAAGTACTTAAATATTAAAATACTATTTTTTTTATTGCTTTAAGAGAAAGTAAAGTTAATGCTAAAGTAGATTATACAACGCAGTAGGAGAAATTAGTATAAAATTATAATTTAAGTGCTATACCTAGCACTTTAACACAGTATTAAGGCAGTAAAGTTTATATAATACTAAGTTAGTTAAATAAATTATTAAAAAACTTTTAACAATTACTATTAGAAACTTAATATATTATTATTTAAAAATTGTAGCAATAAAACTATAAGTTCTTAATAGTAATTAAGTTATTTAGGCAATGCTAGGCAAGTTAAATTAAAACTAGTAAAAATATTTTATAATAAGCAAAAGTTTAGTAAAATTTTAAAAAAATTTATATAGTTTTTTTATATATAAAGTAGTTATTATTTGCTATATAGTTGTATTATTGCAAGTAATATAGTTATATATAAAATAGAAGTTAAAAGTATAGTTTTTAAAATTTTTTAAAAAAGTTTAAATGTATAGGCAAAAAGGCACACATATATACACTTATACTATAAATTAAAACTTATTTTTATTTTTTTAAATTTCTTTCTACTTTTATATTTATATTAACTATAAATAATATAATATTTATAAAAGACTTTGTATATATAAGCTTGCAAATTACTATTATAGCAAGCTATATAAGTAGCAAGCTAGTAATAATTAACTAGTACAATTTACTACTACTTAACTATTTTAAACTAGTATTTAATAATTACTAGTACTTTAAAAAAACTTGCAAAGACTTTTAAATTAATTTTTTTTAGTAAAAAATATTATTTTTTTTTTTTTTTTTTAATATAAGCTTTTTTAAGTTTATTTACAATAAGCTGCTTACAATAAAGCAGCTATAGTTTATAAAGCTTTTTATAGTTAAATACTATATAATTTAGTTATTTAACTTTATTACTAATTAGTTTATTTTTATTAAAAACTAGCGAATTAAGCTTTTGCAGCTTAAAGAAAATTTTAAAAGCAACTTAAACTTAATAAAATATTAAGTTAACTTTTTTAAAGCCTGCTATTATTAGCAGTATAATAATTAAAAAATGCAGCTTTTTAAAACAGTTAAATTAGTGCATAGATAAATATAAGTAGTAAAGTAGCAGAAAGCAAGTAATAAAGCAATAATTTAAATATACTATAAACAATAGCTTGTATAGGCGAAGAAAAAGAGCAAAAATAAAAAAAAAAAATAAAAAAGTAATTAAAAGTTAAAGCTAATATTGCAAAAAAAGTTATTATTATTATTAGCATTGCTATTATTGCCTAAAAGCTTAATATTAGTTAGTTACTTAGTAATAAGCTAATATTATACTAGATATTTAGATATGTGCTTAGAAACTGTTAAAAAAGCTGCGCTTTAATAAAAAATTATATTAAAAATTAAAAATTTATTGCTTGGCAATTTTACAAATAAAAGTACACAATACACAGTAAAATATTAATAATATAAGCTATTAATAACACATTAGGTCCCGTCTTTGCAGGACTATTTTTTTTATATAAATAATATAATCTATACTTTAAAGACTACTTTAATACTTATAGTATAAAAACTATTTATAATCCTAGTAATAAATAATATAAATAAAATGCTAAACTTTAATAAAAATAGCCTAACCCTAGCAGTACTTACTAAAAATAACTGCTACTACTAAAATTAGCTAAAATTCTACTTATTTTTATTTTAATAATAAGCTTTTTTATAAAAAAGTATTATATACTAAAGCCTAAGCCTTAAAAGTATATATAATTTTATTACTAATTAAAGTATTTAAGTTTTTTTTTTTTTTTTTAAGCTATTATATTTATAGAAAAAAGCAATAAGCAAAGTATTTTTAACTTTTATTTTTTTTTTTTAGTAATTAGTTTTTGCTTTTTTTTGCTAAATACTTTTTACTAAAATACTATACTATATTATATTCTAGTAAACTATAAAGTATATTACTTTATTTTTAGCAATAAATATATATATATATATTTAGTAAGCTAAATATACTAAATATTTTTTTTATTACTACTTATTTTATTTACTTAATACTTTTATTATGCTATTACATAATTATTAATTTTATTAGGCATTTAGTAAAATAAAAAAAAATTATTAAGTTTTAAGTAAATACGCTTTATACTTTTTTTATTTTAACTTTTAATAAGGCGAATATATAAATAACTTTTTATTTTTATTTTTATTTTTTTAATACTAAATACTATTGCAATAATTTATTTTAATTGCCTAAAAATACAATTAGTATATTAAAATATATAGTTACAGTTTATAAGCGCTACTGCAGCTAATAAGCCTAATAAAGCAATTAATAAAATTACTAATAAGACTAATTTATTAAAGCAGTATAATAGTAATGCATATAATTTAAAAAAATTAATAAATTTTAGTTACAAATTTAATTTTACACTTTTTTATAAAAAATATAAAAACTATTTATAATAAGTTTTTAAATAGTAGCAAAATTAAATTACTACAAGTAACTTTAAAAAAGCAATAAAAAAAATAAAAAATAAACTATTTATATTTTAGAATAAAAGTATTGCTTTTTTTTAATAAAATTTAAAAATTTTTAAAAAACTTAGCAAAAAGCATAACTAAAAAAATACAATAATAAAGTTTATAAAAATAAGTAAAAACTAATAATAAAATTTATAATTAATTTTAGTACTTTTTAATTAAAAGCGCTTTTAGAAGTTTTAAAATATATTAAGTACTATTACTGCCTTTGCCGCAAAAGCGCTTAAATATACTAATATACTAAAAAATTTAAATATATAGCAGTACTTCCTGCAAATAAATAAAATAATTAAATATTACTTTATTAATTACTAGCAAAAGTTAGACTTTATATATACTAAAGCAGAATTTAAAATAAAGTTAACTAAATATAACTTTTACAATTTTAATAAGTAGGATTTTAATTAAAAGCTTTACTTATTAATAAAATATTTCCTGTAAAAATATAATTAATAAATAAAAAAAAAAAAACTACTTAATACAAAAGCCTACTTTAAAAATAATATTTATATTTTAAATATATAAAAAATTATATAAGCTACTGCAAATTCTACATTTTCTTTAAAAGTAAATAGTAAAAAATTTTATATATACTGCATAATTATTTTACTTAAAGAGCAAAGCTACTAGATTATATAACTAAATTAAAAATTAAAAAATTTAAACTTTTTTATTTTAAAAGAAAATTAAAAGTACTACTAAATAATTAATTTACTTATTATTTATATTTAAATATTTTTATAATACAACTAAAACTAGCAAACTAAAATTATAAATAATACTATAAAGTACAAAAATATTGCAAAAGCCTACTTATTTAATAATAAAAAAAAATTTTATATAATTAAATATAATTTTAATGCTACAAAGCTAAAGCAAAAGTTTAAAATTTTAATTAATAACTTATACTAAATACTGCCTAAAGTAGAATTCCTAAATAATTTTAATTTTATACTAAATAAAAATTTTATATAAATTTGCAGTTTAGTTTACTTATAAAATATAAATATAAATTTTTAAATATATAATTTTAATAAATTAGCAAACTATTTTGCCTACTAGACTATATAATATACTACTAAAAAAATAATAGTTAATAAAAAAAGAATAAAAGTACAAAAAAAAAGTAAAAATATAAAAAAAAAAGTAAAATTAAAATAAATTTTATACTACTAAATAAATAGCGCATTGCTTAAATTAATAAAAAGCATACTATTAATATTTTTAAAATAGTCTAGCTTATTGCAAATAAGCACAATATTAAAAATATAAAAAATAATTAAGCTAAGTATACTACTATACATATAAAAATTAATAAAATTCTTAAAAAATAATTTTTTAGCTTTTTTTATTATATTAAAAAAAAAATTAAATAAAAGCTACTAAAGTTCTAAAAAATATAAAAATTAAAAAAAAAAAAAAAAATAAAAAATTTTAAAATATAAATAATACTTAAAACTGCAAGCGCAAAACTATAGGCAATAATAAGTATATTAAAATTTTTAAAAAAAATTAAAAATTTTTATAATAATAATAGTAAAAGCAAAAATATTGCTTTTAATTTAAATAAAATATCTAAGCCTTAGCTTAAACTAAAAATATTTAAGTATATTAAAATTTTTAAACTTTTTGCTAAATATTAAAAAATAATTATTTTAGTAAAAAAAAAAATACTAGTTACAAAGCTCTAAATTTTAAAAAAAAAAATAATAAATAAAAAAAAAAAGCTAATAGCCTAATATTTTATACTAGATTTTATAGCAGATTTAATAAAAAATTTTATAAAAAACTTTACTGTAGAACTAGCAATTAATCTAATTTTTACTTTAGTAATTGCTGCTTTTACTATAAAAATTTTAAACTAAAAGTTTTCTATAGCTAAATAAATTAAAATAATTATATAAGTATTTTTTTTAGCAAGTAAAAATAAGCAGCAAAAAAACTATAATAAAATAAATAAAAAAACTAATACTATAAGCAAAATTAAAAAAACTTAACTAAATAATATACTACTAAATAAAAATACTATTTTTATAAAAGCTTTAAAGAAACTTAGTAAATAAATTAATTTAAAAAATAAAATATTGCTTAAATAAAATTTACTAAATTTTTAATTAACTTAGCAGCTTTTTATTGCATCCTAAATTAATATAATAATATAAGCAAGTTAAAATACTTTTTTATAAAATACTTTATTTATTTATTTTTTTTAGTATAATTTTGCAAATTTTTTATACTATACTTATAAATTTTTATTTTAGTTTTTTTTTTATATATAAATTATAATAAAAAACTGCTTCTTTGCCTGCTTACTAAAATAGTACTTATATAAATATAAGTTTTTTTTTTTTATAATATATAAAAGCTTGCTTTTTTTGCATATAAAATTTTTTTTCTAAAAAATAGTTAGTAATAGCCTAATTTTATAAGCACTAATAAATACTTAATAAAACTTTTAATTATATAAAAGCTTATTTTATTACTATATAATATATAGCTTATAATTTTATACTTAATAGTATATTTACGCTATTACTTTTAAAAGCTAAAAAAGTATTAGCTATAATTATTAAAATTTTTTTTAATAAAAGTAAGCTTTATATAAATAAAAAAAAAAAATTTTTTTCTACTTTTAAAGTAATAAAATATAATAGTTTTTTTTTTTTAGTAATTTTTTTTTTTAGTAGCCTTTTTTCTTTAAAGTTTTTTTTTTAAATTTTTTTTTATTATAGTATAATAATAGATACTAAGTTATTCACCCTTGCTTATAAAATTATTTAAAAAAATAAAAATTTTAATACTAAATTTAATAATATCAGCTACTAATTTACAAAAGTGCAGCTATTATATAAATATTAAAAAAAAAAAATTTATACTAGGATAAAGTATATTATTTACTTAGTAGTAAGTTTAGCTTAATAAAACTTATAAATATAGATTATTACTCTTATACTATAACAAATAAGGTACTAGACGATGTTTCGATTGGTCCAGCGCTATATTGAGATAAATATAGTTAGCTTGGACTTAAGAGATTTCATGGGATAGGCTTATTTTAATAACCTGCAGTATGGATTGGTAGTCCTTCTTTATTTTCTGGATACCCCAAAAGATGAGAATTCAGGAGAGGAGGCGCTTAGTTTTACCAAAATGGCACAAAGCAAAGTACCTTTGGAAGGAAGGGTCAGATAGGTATAAGTTTGCAACTGTGGTTTTAATTCTTGCTAAACTTCCGCATTAGTTATGAACTCTGGTAAAAATGTCCAGTGTAATACTTGCTTCCTCTCACTGTGTGTCTTTGTGTTAGGTTCTTCAAATTCCGAGATATTCGCAACTATGGATCAAATTTACACTATGCTCAATCGGGATAGCATGTCGACAAATTGGACTTGAAGAACATCTATTTAACCCGCAACATACCAGGTTGAATATTGAATATATGTTCATCAATAAGAGGAGAGAGCACTTCTCCCACATCTCCCAGCAATAAATCGTGCGATATGGATTCCCGGCAACTCGATAAGCAGCCCCAACAAAAGCGCCAACGTGGCCGACCGCGCAAGAACCCCTTAACTTCACCATTAAGACCCGAGAATGGTCAGAGATCAACAAATACGCCGTCATCAGCACCAGAACATGGCTTCTCTACCAGTATAGAGCTGAAACGCAAACGAGGACGCTCACGTAAGAGTGGCGACTCTCCACCTCCAAAAGCGGGAGAAACTTTTACCAAACCTACCACACCAGCTTCAACATCAAACAAAGAAGGCTCCAAAGAACGTCCAATTCGAACCTTCCACAATGTGCCCAAGGGCTCATTCAGTGGGCTCAGGAGCTCGGACCGGACAAGCTTTACGTTGCGGGAGATTAAGAAAATTCAGGGCGATCCGGAGGAGCCTGTTTATCTTACGGACGACGATGAAGAATTTGATGACACTACTGATGTTGAGGAAGGCGGCTTTGATGAAGCTATGAAACGCAGCAAAAGGGTTGCTGATGCCAAAACCGCACGAAAAGAGGCTTCAGAGGAGTTATATAAGTCTCTATAGCGAACAGAACGGAACAGGGAGTACCATGTGCGGGCTGAAAGGAAGCAAATGACAGAGGCTTTGTGCTTGCAACTGCGGTGTGAATATAGCCCACGCGACTCTTCTGGCACGAGATTCAGCTTTACCTTCAAGCAAGCAAGTCAATCCGACTACACATATAAATGTACTTATACTCTCCGTTCAAGTTCCTCCACCGCGGCCCTAGGTCTCGATATCGCTTATACCTCCATTTACTCCCACTTCGCGCTGGCCCCTCCGCTAGTGTTACTCCAAGGACAACGGCAGCAGAAGGTATATTGACCTTGACCCCACCCTACCCTTCATAATTACAACCGTTCTTTTCTTCCGATTAGATTACCTCCCTGGCTTATGATACGATCCTGACGTCGTGAATTATAGCTATCATGGCAAAGTGGACTACTGTCGCTAAAAATACCTCTCCAAGGTCACGAAGTCAACCTCGACGACCAATCGCACCAAAGTCACATCAACAGATATACCTCGTAAGTCCAACAACACTATATTCGGTAAAAACGGGCCATCTGCCCGACTCCGTATGCCTCAACATTAAGACGTGACTGATGCAGAGCAGATAGCTTTCCTTCTCAACTGGCTACGTTCTCATGACATTCTCTATCGGTTCATGCAGAACGGTATGGACACACAGACACTCGCAAATATCGTGAACCATCACTGGAAGCCCACCAAGGGCCACGCTATAATCATAAACACGCTCTGTAAGATCACCCAGAAGACGATGCGTGATTCAGGCTATGAGAGGTGGACAGTGAACAAGCACAAAGCGGGTACATTTTATTAGAGCAGTTTTTTGGGCTTCTCGGTTGGTGATATTTTGAATTCGGAAAGGGAGTGGAAGTGCCGATTTATTTGTCCCATCGTTGGGATTGCACTATACACCAGGAACAACCTCGAGATGACTTCAAGTTCTGACGCCCTGCAATCACCCATGGCTAAATGGTCAGCTACATTTCATAATGCAGATTTCTCTCTCCAGTTTTTGCCGTTTTTGACTTACATACATCGGCACTCAGTGCAAGTTATAATCGACTAACACATGGATACAGGACGAGACCAAATGTGCGGAAGAATACGATTCAGTTCCGACATTGGAAATAGATTAATCGTCTTTCTTTAAGATTTTGAAGTTAGTCAAATCGCTAGTATTACATGAAGTTGAGCATGGTAAACTAGTACTCCCAAACAATTTGCAGAAATCATCGGATTAATTCTCCATGTTTCAAGAGTGTTCCGCCTGGCTATCTGGTCTCTTATACATCCCACACCCCAATCAAATTATACCTGCCAAAACAACAACGCCCATCCCCACCGCAACGTGCAAACCCCCTGCCGCACCCGTCATGTTCATGCCCGTCATCGCCGTGCCGGTCGCCTTGATACCGCTTGTTGATGTCTCTCTTAAGCCACTCGCGCTTGCCATCGGCATGACCGAGCCATCGGACATTGTCATGCCATCAGACATTGTCATGCCATCAGACATTGTCATGCCATCAGACATTGTCATGCCATCAGACATTGTCATGCCACTTGCCATTGACATCGAGGCCACAACAGCCTGCATAGCGGAGTTTAGTTTAGAAGCTTCGGAAGAAAGTGCAGCAGCGTTGGTCGGAGAATTATTCCATGCCATGGTTACAGTGGTGGCGTCGGCAGTCTTGTTGTTCCATGCCATTGTTACTGCAGGTGCGGACGGGGTGGCCACGGGTACCATAGACATTGTTGGCGCTGAGGTGACGGAGGATATCGCCACTGCGAGGGGTGTAAGGGCCATGAGGGCGGTGGTGAAGGTTTTGGGGTGCATTTAGCTGCACGCGAAGTGATACTTAATGTTGATTTGGGTACTTGATCGTTGTATCGTGGGTCGGTTGTTTGGAATGTACGTGTGGCAAGGAGCGTATTACTCGAGTCAGGCTCGAAATACTGTCAGCCTAGGGTATCAATTTGTCGTCAAAGAAGCAAGAAAAAGCGGGAGATTCCTGCAGTTAAGTGCGCTTCTGTCTCTTTCGTGACAAATGCCTCCACGTCTAGACATCGACATCTAAGCCAACTCGGACTCATCTGTTACACCAAGGCCTCGGGAAGCCGCGCTCCTTCATATCGCAATGGCTGTGGATGGCTAAAGTTACATAGATGACGATCACCTTGGTGATGAAACTTGCGGGTTATGTTGGAAGAGTGTTCGAAGATTGTTTGGGATGTTTCGACGGGTGATGGGCAACCGCTAGTGCAGCCAAGGGAAGGCGCAAGGCGGGGACGCTCGTGCCGAACTTTGTATGAACCTCAGGTTTCGCTCACTCTTCTCCTCATCATCACTCACAGCAGCAAATCATCGGAAAATCATCGATTTTCATCTGCGATGCATGTTGAAGAGAAAATCAGCATGATCCTAACCTTCTATAATAGATGAGAACGTCTCTACCACTCGATAGCCCGTAGCTCGAAGCTGGTGCCAACGACGCGCTCATCGAACACTTCACCATGTGCAACAGCATGTTCATCAGCGCAACTATCCCGGAGCAATTATATCTATTAGCATGTTACACGTACGGGTTGATCATCCTAATAGAAAGAGAAGGAATCTGAGATGATCTTGGCTACTCACAAGACCCCGATTGCACCTACCGGCACAAAAGCTTACTTTAGTAACGATCGACTTCGGAGAGGCAGTCTATGGATATTCATAAGACAGAAATATAGTATCGCGTCACAAAGCAACGGCTCCCTGTGTCGTGTATCCGTCTCTCTCACTGTCTTCCTCACGTAGCTGTTCCGTTGTCAGCAGCTCCAGCAGCTCCTCAGAAGCCCAGAGCTGCTCCTTCCGTGTCTTGGCGATGAACTCCATATGCTCGGGACTCTCGTTCCACGTATCGGTGCGGAAGCTGTACCAGAAGCATGCGCACTGCTCATATGCCCATCGCAGGTTCTCTGCCCACCCGCTGCTATCCTGTGGATCAGGCTGGGCAATATGGTGTAGCAATCGGAAAGGTGGCGAGCAGCGCGGGCCGCCAAAAGCATACGGACTGAACGGATCACTCTGTCCTCTAGAGCCTTCTTTGAGGAACGCAAGATTCACCTGCTCGTCTACCGGTTCTGCACCGTCGCTCGGCGACGCGATATACTCTGCTGCGTCGCGAATGTACGGCTGATCTGTGGTCTCCTCCATGTCTCCAGGCTGTGGCGTTGCTCCCTCCTCGATATTACTCTTTCTTGGCCTGCTTTTCGGCCATCCTCTCCTCTTCGGCTGAACAGGAATTGCAGGTGTTGTCTGCCTCGACCGTACTTTCAGTGCCGGTACTTCTTCCCTTGACAGAACGCTCATCACCGGTATGTTCCCTCTCAAGCTATCCATCCTCTTCCTCTTCTTCTCTGGCTCTGGCTCTTCTTGCGAAGTCAAAAGATAATCCGGGGCTCTATAACGAGGCGGTGGTGGCATAACTCCAGCCCACCGCCCAAATGCAGCACGGTCGGAATGCTCTTTCTGCACCGCAGCCGGACCACCGAGCACACCAAGTAGCGCATCATAGTCGCGCGGGTACATCCACGGATTACTCGGCTCCTGAATGCAGTATTGCACCATGCGCGTTAGGTCCAGAGCATCGTCGCCCTGTGGCATAATCCTCACATCCACCGCCAGGGCTTTGAACGGTATATCGGGCACCTGGGTACTCTCTCGTTTGCGTTGTCTGGGAATTCGAAAGTTGACATCTAATCTGGATTCCTCCCATGTCGCTTTCCTCCCACTGTGGAATCTATCGTGTGTTTTTATTGTCCAGCCGTTGTATCCTGCTTTTTTCATCGATTTATACATCCAGGCTCCGCAACAGTTCTGACTGAGTTCCACCGGAAGGTCGCGTTGTGTGTTCACGATAGCCCAAAGGGCCTGGCGGGTTCCGCCGTTGGATATCAAGCGGTATATGACGTCGGCACATCGAATGCTGTTAGGTAAGAATGTAACGAGCTCGACGAGAGTTAAATGCGCATTGGTAGGGAAGGGAAGGCTTTCCGCAGGTGCTGCTGGACCCAGACCATAGCCACGGTAGGCTTTGCGCACTTCAAGTTGTGTATGATCCAGGATAGGCTCCGGTGTGGGCTCCAGCGTGAGCTCTGCTGGAGTTGTCGCCATGCTGAGGTGGAGTCAGAAAATAGGTCAACACAGTCGGGTTGAAGAAAGCGCATTGAGCATCTGAAAGGCACGGGAGAGAACGTGACTCATTTTGGAAAGTACATGAGGTGAATGATTCGTGGTGGTAAAGAGAAGCTTCACGTGCTAGCTAGTGGGTTCCTCCGCGCCGTTTGGGTCGTTACAACAACAACAATAAAACCGCCGCAACGCCCGGTCCGAGCGCGTCTACTCCAATTCAGGCTTGATTTTTTCTCACATCATTTTTGGGCTCCTGTCGGATTCTCATTTGTCGCACGCGGAACGTTTTGGGGTTTCGCATCGTATCTTGGGGTTGTCTGTCAGGACTCTACGAGACCTTCCGCAGTGTCTAGCTGTAGTATACGCATTTTTCGTCATCTCCTGTGAGTTCCCTCTCCTCGCGCGTCTCAATCAGTTAGACCAGGCCTTCGCAAAACGTCGTTCGATATGTTAACGTTCTAAGTCATCCCGATGGCATCTTTGCCCAAGAACAATGCCTTCGGTGCCGGCAGCCCGAGCTGGAACCTTCCCTTCCCCGATGGCAACATGACAGCCGCTGAGATTCTAGCCTACCTTCCGCATTGGCTCAAGTCGATAGATGTCATTGATCGCCTCGTCGCGAACGGCGGCAGGTCTGCCATCATTGCCGCAATGATCAATGAGTTCAGGCACCAGCCAACCGGCGAGATCTTTCAGGCCAACTCAGTGCAGATTATGATGTCTTATGCGATGCGCCGCGCTGGCTATACAGACTGGACTGTTGGTACGCATGAGCTGTGGAAACGTGAGAGTGATTCAGACGAGGAGAATCTCAGCGTGAAGGACTTCCGCCCGCCTCGCCTCACTCACCCAAAGACTGTCGCCAAACGCAATCGACAAGACCTCGCACGCAATTACGAAGCAGAACCGATTGAATTCAAAGACCTAGCCCTTCACGTGAAGAAGCATCCTGCAGACGCTGATGCCCTTGACCTCACCCGCTGCATACAATACGCGCTTACCCACCAACACGAGAAGTGGCTCTTTCCCACCGACTTCAAGCGCCTCGTCATTCACCTAGGAGGTCCGGCTCAAATCGATCACCTTCACCACGATAGACAAGTATTTGCTCGCCGCGAAAACCTCGTCACTCCGGCTAAACCAACACCTCGGAAGTTCAACCGCACAATGAAAGCCGAAGTTACACCTCGACGCCGAAACAAGCCCCCGACTCATATTGAGAAAGCATTGTCTCTGTCTCAGTCAGGTACAACAGGGAGTATGACACCTCGGAAACGAGGCAGTGAGGATTTGGGTAGGATCCTTTTGGGTAGTCAGAGGAGGAGTGGAAGGCTTGCTGGGAAAGCTATCAATTTGTGCGAAGAAGACTCAGATGCTACGGTAAGCGCTTTGTTAGCTTCATTAGTTTAGACTGATTGAGTACTAATGATAGACTATACAGGACAATGATGTCTTTGACTCTGCTTACTCTGGCTACTCTACGCCCGCTAAGAAGCGTAAAATCTCCCTCACCCCGCCCACGCCCATCTCGCCCTCCAACGACAGCGAGTTTGTGCAAGATGACTCCGAACCCGACGACGATATTGCGGAAGCAGAAGACGCAAGCGAGGAAGACGCTCTCTCGCTTTCCTCTGGCCCGCGGGGTCGTGCTGCAGCGAGAAAGGCACGGCAGAACATCCAGTCTTCATTCACGAGCAATCGTACTCCTCTGATCCTAAAAGTATCGAAGCTCGCACCGTCACCGGAAAAGAAGTTAAGGACGCCCCCGCCACAGAAGCCCGTTCCCACGTACATCCATACGGTCGTCAGCCCAGAGGTGATGGAAGCAGTCAAGCAGTTCGCTCATCGCACGCCCGTACTGCTCCAGCCGCCCGTACTTTCCGCAAACCGTCTGCGCGTCGATGCTGCAAGCATCTATCTCTATGCCTCCGAAGGCTGTAGCAACCCCAAAGAAATGTGGGAGTCTGCACTGTCGTGTACACGATTCGGTGGACCCCGTCGCCACGCACCCTTCCGTGAGTTACACCGCTTGACGGACCCGGATATGATGGATGGAAGTGATTGGGCCGAAAACATTCGCTGGGCAAAGGAGCAAAATTTGGCCTTTGGAAGCAAGACTTGGACGGAGTACGACTACCATCTTGAGATGATTACGCAGGCTAGGCGGGAGACGATGTGGGTAAGCGAGGAGCTCATTAGGATGGGGATGTAGAAGAGAGTTTTCTGCATGTACCGGTGGATTAGCCACTACATTCGGGGTACAATTGGCAGTACACAGCTGATCTAATCTTGGCAGCGTTGGGCATAGTCAGCAAATGTGCTGCGATGGCCATGACGGACAAGTACTTGCATATCGCGTATATGTATGCATACAATAGGACTAGACGTAGTCCTGTATACTTTCAAGTATTCGAAGCACAGAGGTTAGGCTCTACCTTAAGCAGGGGTTTGAATCTAGCTTACGATTGATTGGCTCCTCTCTACGTGTCAGCAAGGTGACGTCGACTCACAACTTGGCAAGTCAAGGGAACTCGCAAGTTCCCGCATTTCGAGTGACAATCTTAACGTCAGGGAGTCTGGGTAACTGAATGTCTTTTCTTGACCCTTTTTTCTTGCGGTAGCGTAACCTTAACGCTGTTAACCTATAATATTCTCAGAATCAAAACTCTGGCTCCACTGACACCTTTCCGATACGGGCCCGACTCTTTCTCTACAACTTCAACTTTACCCTCCTTTGCCAAACGCTCAACTGTAGCTTCAAATCCCTTCTCTACCCAATGGGTGTCTAGCACCGTGGCCACTGCCACACCACCAGGTTTGACAACTCTGACAAACTCTACTAGCGGCTCAGGCCCAAGGTGAGCTTGCGTGAAGGTCCCACTACAAGTCAACGCGTCAAATGCACCGTCGGCAGCGTCAATCCGTTTGGTGAGATCCGTAACCTTCAAATCTCCATACGCGTCCGTTTTCCGCGCAAGACCCAACATACCCTCACTGATATCCAGGCCCACCGTGCCTTTTGCGCCCAACTTTGCAAGTTCAATACCAACTAAGCCGGTACCGCAGCCAGCGTCGACGATGCGGAGGCCCTCTAAGGGCTTATTGGGAGACACATCCTTGAGTTTCAGTGCACGGACAACTCCTTCAGCAACCTGAGTAGGTCAGATGGGTGTTGAGCTCACGTGGAATTGGGAGTAATACCAATCGTGGAGCCACATATTCGCTCAATGTCATGTCTGGGTTGTAGGTCGCCGCCCATTCATTGTACAAAGCGCGAGATTCCGAGGTGTCTTTTGCGGCGAAGACGCGCTCGAGCAGGGTGGGTTTATCCGTCAACGCCATGTTGAAAGTGCTTGTATCAAGATGTAGTTGGGGAGGTTTGGGATGGCTTTTGACTAGTTGTGAAAGTCCAACGGCCTATTTAACATTTGTTCGCTCTCAACTAATCATGATTAAAGCTCCACGTTTCTTTGCGCAGTTTACGCAAGCCGTGTAATGGGTACTTCGAGCCGTTGCCATGCTGATCACTACGTCATACCTTTCGATAACTGACCCCGCGTTGGAGCGGCTCGGCTGGAAGGGGCAGGAGTATACAATATCTGGGGGGGCTGTGCAATTTAGGATGCATATTTTCTGGGTACTGTCGGCTGCTACCCTAGGAACAGCGTCTAGAGTGAGCGCTAGACGAGGCCGGCTCCCGGCACTTCTAAGATCACGTTACCTCAACAGTTATGTTAACCTCGGGTAAGCCTGATTTACAGTCATGGCAGTCGAATTGAATGTCATAAAAGGAATTCTGTTCATGAATGAGGCTTACTACCAGAAAATATACGGTGCAGCATGAAGAATCTATAGACTTATATAGTCACGTGATGACGCGTCAGCGTGATTTCTGTGACATCCACGTCAGAACCAAAACCACGTAGCATGAATCATCAACATTATTGTTATAAACATACTAAGGGACGTCAAATTCTGTGTGTCACTTAGTAAGACGTTATCGAGGTAACCTTTCGCCAAACCCAATTCCATCTGGTTTGATCATGGCTGCGCCAGCCCAGTTACGTGTCGACCGTCCCCACATCCCGGTACAGCCAGATGGTCCTCGTACTGCTCGAGAGATTAAGAATAGAAGCGAGATATCCGTTCATGTTGGTGCAGCGTGTCCTATCTGCATGGAAGATTGGTTTCAAGGCTACTCGCATTAGTCTGATAGATCACCTAACCGAGCGCCTATTCGATTTTCGAGAGCAATTTATCGGTACTATCACATCTCAGAGATTCTCGACCTCTTGCGAGTAACAGATATCGATCCCCAAGAAGCTAGTGTCACTTTTGCGGCTCTCTTTCAACCATTTCTAAACGCAGAAGCCCTGTTCACAGTGTTCACAGGTTTAACAGAATATGTTAATTCACTGCACTTTAATCTTACTCTCACAATGACACAGTCAGCTTAGCTGTGTACTTCGAAGCGTGCGCCGTGTTTAGATCCTATCTGGACGATGCGTATACACTTTCAAGTTGTTTCAGGCAGGTTGATTACTATTCGTGAGCAAGAGACATGAGAGCATGGTACGCTTATCAATTTTCTATCTGCTTTTCATTCCTGAGTATCCATTCTGCAAATCGGTTCACATGGGATTATTATACCCACATCTTTTGCACCTCGTCTTCGCTTCGATCCCTGGTTGCGCCTAATCTCGAAAGGCAATAAACCTTGTCCTCAGTCCCATTCTAAGGCTCCACAATCTCAATACACTGAGCTGTGTGCTCTATTTCCTTCATGTTGGGATAAAATTGCGCTGGAATCCCCTTGATGGGTAAAATGATCTTCTCCAAGCTTGTCAGCTTCACTAGATGCTCGAGTCCCTTAACGCGATATCCCGCAAGCAGGGACTCCCAGGAAAGCGCTAATCTAACAACCTTAATCGCATCTTTCGCATGGTCGGGGAGGATCTTAATCAACTCCCCCAAGGCTGCGGGGTCGATCGCGAAGGTGTTGAGCGTGTATGGTAGAAGTGCGGCCTCAGCATGGACCTGGCGGCAGGTGGCGGTAATGCCAAGCAGCAGGTTGACGTTGTTCGACGGGCGATTATCATTCATTTTGATAGTTTTGCAAGTGTCGAAATAGAGATATATCGTGCGGTTGGGCGGGAGGATGTACCTCTTACGAACTTGGATGCGGCTGGCGGTGAGAGCGAATTCATAGATCCTGTTGCGGATCTCGCCGGGCAAACGGAGGAAGGGCGACTCGACTTGGTTGCGCAAGTAGCTGGATATGAGGTCAGGAATGCGCGAGGGGTGTAAAGGCTAAATCGGACAACTTACATAGCGTCCGCCTGGATCTTCGAAGGGCCTTTCATTGCTGCGCGATTCTTCGGTTGAGGGGTCATATTTGCGTTGATGTTACCAAGGTAGGCAGTATCGCGAGATCAATGTTGGCGAGGGAAATTATGAACGGCTGGTGGTGGGCAGGCTTGGCAGGCTTTACCCCAAGCGGAAACATGTGTGAACGCCCAGTGAAAGACCTCGTTACTGGGTAGAGAAAAGATATTAATAAAGCGATTGGGAAGGAAGCAGGGAGTATAATACTGGGGTGAAAGAGCAAGACAAGACCGTGTGCAGCAAGTCAATCCATTACGTAGTTCCATGTCGGTCCCAATATACAAATCATCAATTGCTAAACTTAAGATGCCTATTTAAACAAGTCTCAAACGTTCTGCTCATTAACAAAGAGCCCCGCCATACCCATTCCTGTTCCAATGCACATGCTCGTCAACAGGACCTTCTTCTTCTGTCGGCGACACTCGCTGAGACCAGTGACAATTTGTCGCGAACCTGTGCAGCCGAGCGGGTGACCGAGCGCAATGGCGCCACCTCTAACGTTCATCTTGGCAGGATCGATCTTGAGTGTCTCTTGGCAGTACACAGCCATTGATGCAAAAGCCTCATTTATCTCAATGATATCGACATCATCGAGTGTGATGTTGAACTTGGTGAGCAGCTTCGGGATCGCGACGGACGGACCGATACCCATGATCCTTGGTGCGAGGCCAGCGACTGTTGCACCGACATACTTGGCGAGGATGGGCTGGCCGAGCTTTTGTGCGGTGGAGCGCTTCATGAGCAGGACGGCGGCGCAGCCGTCAGTGACCTGCGACGAGTTTCCAGCGTGTGATTTATCACCGTGGGGAAGGAAGGCTGGGCGAATCTTCTGCAGGGCTTCGAATGTGGTGCCGGGACGGATACCCTCGTCCTTGGTAAGAGTAACAGTCTTCTCTTCACCAGTCTTGGGGTCTTTGATGGTCGTTGTGATGGGCACGATTTCGTCATCGAACCAGCCTGCCTTTTGCGCGACCTCGGCCCTTCGGTAGGACTCGGCAGCAAACCTATCTTGTCTCTCGCGGCTGATGTTGAAATCGTTTCCGACGTTCTCTGAGGTCTGTCCCATAGGTTGCATACAGTCGTTTCCTTCTTGCACTGAGGTGATTTCGTCGACAAACGGCCTCTCCAGCTTGTCACCACCTGCCGTCATACTTTCCACGCCCATACCAATGCCAATCTCAATGCTGCCTACGGAGATCTGGTTCGCGATATCCTGCACCGCCTTCAATCCCGATGAGCAGAAGCGGTTCACGGAAGACCCAGCGGTGGTGTTGGGAAACCCTGCGCCCAGCATAGCAGCACGGACGTAGTATGCAGCTTTCGAATCGGACACATTGCCGCAGCAAATATCCTCTACAAGAGCGGGATCGAGATTCGACCTTGCGACGACTTGCTTGAGCGTCTTTACGAGGATTCCATCAAGAGGTGTGTCTTTCAAGCCGCCCTTGTGGCCTTTTGTAAGGGGTGTGCGGACCGCGAGGGTTATTACAATGTCGTCGGGATTTTTGGTAGTGCTGTCCGAATCGTTAGTCGTGTCTTCTCTATCGCAGCTCTGTACAGGTTGGTACTCGAGGTGGCGGGAACTTACATTGTCGCCAATCCGCTTGTCGAGGGCGCGATTTGCGACACGATGGACTTGAGGCGTTCTGTCATCTTGGAATTATATTACAGGAAAGAAGTAATACACAGGAAGGTAATTGCGAGGTGTGAGCGATGATGGACAGAAAGATGCGGAGTGCGGAGACGGTAGCTTTAACAATGTTGTGGGGCGCGAAACTCGAACGATGAGCCGAGGATCTCGGAGCCTAGGTCACGTTGCTCGGCAGTTCACCTATTGGCCGGCCATCGGGCGTCCTACCTGCTTCGAATTGCCCACGACACATGTCTCATTGCAAATACTAATAATCGGGATGTCGTTGAGATGCATCAGTAGTTTTGTGCGCAGCAATGCCTCGGATGCAGTTGGTGAGCTGACGGCTCCTCTACTCTCGGAGATTTTGGATCTAGTCGCTGTTCCCCGCAATCCGAACGTCAACATAACCTCAACTATGGCTCTCAATCCATCTTTATTGAATAATGGTGAAGAATATCTTTTGAAGATGTAACGCGCAACTTCTGGTGCCACGCGTATGAAGATTTGCGAGATTTGCGCTAAGTTCTAGACAGCAATTATAAGCTCTTCAGCTGACTTATATGTGCTTCATTCACAGATCTCTCCTGCGACGCCACAGAATAGGAAAGCTGTGCTTCCATATTTATCTTCGCACTCTTGTGCTCTTACAGCGTAAGCCAGCGTAATCCAGCGTAGGCTGAAATGGCTTGTTAGCAATGACATCCGGATGACTACCGTGCACCATCTGCTTCATCATCGGCCCAGGGTTGTGTTGTCTCATGTTCACACCTGTTGTGTTATCTTGTAGAAGGTAAGTCTTAGTCTCCCCGAATACGCCTCTTCATGTTAGTTGGGATCAGCTGTTTCCAAGGTTACACGCTGGACCCTGCTGGTACGAGCTTTGCGCCATCACGGACCAACGAGGCGACGAATCTTTCATTTTCTACACGAGACCTTTGTCGCCTTTGATCACAGAACGCATCATGAATTCGTAGTCAAGTCTGTAATGACTTAAGTGACTGGGGTGTTGCTCTACGAGATGACCTTTGATGAAACGATGTGTAGGTATGTTGATGAAAGGAGCCCGCACCGACCCCTTACTAACCAATCACTAAAACTAGCCTGCGACGCGACGAGTTCAACTATACCGAGAAAAGGCAATTCTATCGCGTGACCAGTGAACAGGTTGTTACACAGTACTTGCCAAGATCGACTAGAGGCCCTTATGTCTTTCAAGCCCAAATTGGATATTGCTGGTCCTATGTGACTAGAGAAGCTATCGAACAGCATTTGAAGTCAATTGACCGATATGCCACTCCATTCATCTCCGTCTTTGATAATTTCGGTGCGTACCAAACCATATCTGGACAATGACATGCCATCAAAAGCTGACGGAAATGAAAGCTGATGCGTTGAAGCGAGCCTACCACTTCTACCTCAGAGGCGACGAAAGAATTTCGATAGTCCAGATCGACGCTACGGAATTGGTTAAATCAAACGGGATTCAACAAAACATCGACGCGCTTGTGCCGACATGGAGAGGTATCGGAAATGGAATCGACGAATGGCTCTCAGTGGCTGAAATAGCACCAGCCTTGGGTATCCACCCCCAACTCGTCCAGAGATCAGAGTGGCTTGCATGTGGACAAATATCAAATAGCAGATTCACTGCAGCCTGGCCGATCATACAAGGCAAACTATTCTTCGAACAGGAAAACGGCCAAGACTTAGTGGACCTCTTCACCTATTACTGCGGGCGCATGCCTGACTACATCCGACAGCAGAGCGAATCTGGTCGATACGCATATGATTGGGATAACGAGGTTTTTTTCGAGACTGAATGGTCGAAGAGTGAGAGAAGATCGTCGTCAACCCAAAATGGGTTCTCAGGTGCGGGCGTTGGACTTGGCGTTGCATCCCAATTGCCTCGCTTTACGATGTTCGGTCACGCTGGTTTTCTACGCGGCATGGTTGTGATGGATTGATGTATGATATGGTATGTAAAGTTATTTGTAAATTGAGTGATGAACAGCTCCTCTAGTCATGCTCCTCAGGCGACTGTTGGTATCGAGGAATCACGGCAGCTTATGTGGATGTTGTATTTGTGAAAAAGCATCAGGATAAGGAGAGGGAGAAAGACTAGAGCCGCAAGTGTAACGCACAGGACCCCGCCGTCGGCCATAGTAGGGCGCCATCATGACTCCCAAGGTCTCAGCTTCCCCTTCGCCCTTCGCCCAGTCCTCTTCTCTCTATGAATCTTCTCTCTTGCAGGTACCCAGAGCCTATCTAAACTAAGGCAGTTTTTTTCATGTGCCGATAACCTTCCGCGGAGCATGTGGCTGAGGCACTGTTGTGTACAGTGTACCACCACAAGCCACCAATTGCGATATATGGCCCCCTACTTGAATCTCGTATATACAGAATGACAACGGCGATGTTCCAGTGAATTGGACAGACCAAGGGTTGGAAAACCACTTTGGGCCACGGAAGTCCTGCCTTGACAAAGGCAGGCGATGATCTGCACACGAGCTAGCGAAACACGACGAGGAAGACAAAGAGGTTGCCAAAGAAGCATCTATCTACCCTTGGCCACTTATAATCAAACTATAACATCACCCATCTCCCCTTGTTACCTGTTACCACCCATCAACCCTTGACTCACGCCTTCACGATGCAACTCTCGATCCTCACTATCTTTCTATCTTTCGGCCTCCTCTCCGCCGCAGGACCTGAAGCAAGAACCTGCGACAGGCGCCCCCAAAATTGTTAGCTAGGAACGAGCTCTGCTCTAGTACCGACCACATACACGACCACCATGTGCTACTTAGCCAACCCGACCCCCTTCGATGTCTCGACATTTGTGCCGCAGACGAGTTGCGTTGTCTCTCCATCCCTACGGTCACGATGAAGTATAGCTATGAGGACACGTGTGCGACGAGCACGGTTACGACTACACTATCGAGATAGATGAAGCATGGAGGGATCTGTCTAAGGGAGAATATAATCGTGGTGGATGATTGGAAGTGGGCGTAGAACAGGAATGATGAATGGGGTGGCAACAAGTAACGGCCGTCAACTAGCTATGATAGGGTACGGAGGTTCTGTCTTCACAACTGCCTTCCTTGTTCTGTTAGGACTTTGCAATTCAATTTAAAGTCTCGGACTTTTACCTGATGTGCAATTTATGCGGGTCAGGATCTAATTTCTAGCACATTTCTCATCAGAATGCTGTGCCATCACATGTACATGTTAATTGGAGGGCGATATCTCACATTAATTTATGTTGTTTCCTCAACAGCAATGCCGCATTTGGAGAGGTTTCAAGGAGTGACACATCACCGCTATGTATGAAGAGATTCACCGGTTGTAAAATTCATCAGCCCTCGCCGTAGCGTGGCCGTATGCCTGTTACGACAGTCTGCGAATCGTGGCGTTTTGATCTCCATTACTAGAACAAATCCTTGTTACATGCTTAAAACTCCTCATCACGATCGTCGCATTTCCTAGAATTAAACAATGAGGCTCAATACTTGAGGAGGACTGTGTATGTTTCGCTGTACGAAGTGTAGCGCTTCCTATAATTCGACAGTAAACACCTTCCTTCTACCCCAACATGACTCGATCCACGATTTTTCGACTCTGGAAAGGTAAAAAAGATGACAGGTCTTCGTTTTGAGGGAGCAGAATGAAACACAAGTTGGATAAACCAGCAGAATTCAGGGATCCGGTACCAGAACTACTCAGTAACAAGATCTACGAATATTGGAAGTTGAAGGCTGAGGGGTGCCGGTGCCGAGGCCATCCCATGAACCTGGGCACATGGTTATATTCGAAGAGATGGCACATCAAGTCAACATGTACATTAATCAAAACATGCAACAGTTTCATACCAAAAAATGATCAGAACATACAAATTGATGGCGCGTGAGCAGTTCCGGCTGCATTGGGGACTATACCGAGCCGCCACCCCCACCAACCACTTTGCCGTTTGACGGGCAGTGTCTTCGTTGGTTATATACCCCCCAATCCACGACTCGGCAACCATACAGGCTATCTGTCGATCTAGGTTCTGTGAGATTGAGCACACCTTGCCAGTCATCAAAGCAGCTGGCTCGAACGGACCCGTTAAAAAGTTCCAGCTGGTTGCAGGATTTGGTCACCAGTCCGCAAGTACACCTGGAAGGCTTGGCCGACTGACGTGCCAGTGAACCCAAACTTCTTCAGGTCTTCACAGGTACTTGGGGGCCAGGACATCCACCCCAACCTCTACTCGGCCGTACGTGATGAAGCCACCACAATCAATATGTGGCATAGACTAGGAAAACTTGCTGGCACACATAATCTATGAACTTGTTTGTAATTTCTCTCGTTAGAATAGCTTCAAAGTATTCAAAAGTGCCGGAATGCTAGCCGGTCTCTGTTATTGAGAGTCATACAGGAATTGAAGACGAAACAGCAAGAGCATTTGAAGTGGAAAGAGGAAACATGCAAGGAACTTCAACTTCGGAAAGTGACTCGATATACCTATCGCATTCTAAGTAGTGAGTCATCTCTAAGAAACGCTTGCTTCCTAGATATCTTCGGAGATAAGCCCAAGTACTTCCAGCTTGCTCTCCAATGTTAGCCCCCCCTTTGCATTCAAGCTCCTTTTCGAATCCTTTTAACCTAGTCAAGTTATGGGGCCTCCGCTTTGACCCCCTCCTTGCTATGTTGACGTGCAGATCATCGTCGTTGAGAGCCCCGCAGAGCTTCGTGAAGCCTATCTACCAAGTGCGTATCGGGATTAGACAGAGGTTTAGACAGAGGTAGATTGCCATCGAGAACTAGTCGTCTACGTTAGCGGGCGCATGATAGGCTCAGCGGCTTTCTGAGTTTCGTTGTTTGGTATAACGTTATTCGGGAGGTGACCTTCTGCACCGACTCGAAATCGTGCCCTGTAGTAATCCTCCGGCATTCGCTCGCCTTCACCCCATGGCTTCGGTCGGTACTTCACGTCAACTAGACAAGCCCAGATAGGCATTCCCCCACGCTCGTGTTTTCGGGTGTTGCTTTTCGTCTGCCAATGAGATATGCCACTGGATTCGTTTTCAGGCTCACCTCGCTGGGGTGGGAGGGGTGCGCTACCACCATGACAGGCGTGGACTGGTAGCGGGACGTCAAGCTCGTTCTCGGGAAGTTCACCCCACCCACCAACTGGGTGAAGGCCTGGTGAAGTTGGACGGCTGACCTCATCAGATTGAGAATTATAACCGCTGTGTAGTTGCCTCTGTCCGCTGGTATGTTCGCCCTCTGATTTGCCCTCGCTTTTAGCGTTTTTTTCGTCCATTTGCTCGACCTGTTGCAAGCTTTTTGTGACTCTTGCAACGTCTCTCCTCTGCTCCATTTGGGATTGTAGTTCTACTTCGAATAACGGAACTGCTTTCACCTCTTTGATATCGACCAAGAACTTGACTCGAGGTTCTCCAAAACTCGCTTCATATACCTGTCGATACTCCTTGGGAAGGTTGTCGAGCCTCCGGGGTTGTTTGTCAAACCAAGCTAGCGCCCATGGGGACAGCACACGCTGGCCCTTCTTAGATGTGATCCAAATCCTCGGAAGCTTGTTTGTGTAGTCCATGTGATGTGGCATCACGCCCCAGTGTGCTGCCAGCCGTCCTGGTCTGGAACTAGGCTCCAAAGTGTCAGCCCCATGAGAGATGACTCGGCGCTTCTTATGCGCCCTCGAAGAAGGTGAGTTGTATGTAGTAGGTGGATTGCTCTAATCTAACCGTTAGAACTGTAGGTGGAGCGTGAAGTCTAACATCTTACCGCCGCGTTCTCGAAGTCTCTAGCCTGCATGTTTATACAGAAGTCCGTAGCGTGCGAGAATGCTTGCAGGCGCAAGTACCCCCTTGGATGCGATACGTGATAAAAAGATGTTTGTACAATGCTGTGATGATTCTTGATTCGGCTGTAAGTAACGGGCGGTCGGTTCCTACACTCAAGGTTCGGGTCGGTCCAGAGTCACGATGCGCGTTCTGGGGAGCGTTCCGGTGTCTCAAATCGCTACCTACGGTTACACGGCTTGGGTCGGGAAAGCGTACAGCCAGGCATAAGAAAGGACCTGTCACTTTAGCGGTCGCGCTGCAAGCAAGAAGGAGGCAGCCATAGAAGCGGAAGAGCTGGACCCGCCGGATCATAATGTTCCGAAAGCGGACTAGCGCCATCGCATCCGAGAATAGTAATTCCACTACAGGTATAGGAAGAGTTGCTTTGTACTATATTTGAGTCCTAAATCTATCCTTCCCTTACACATTGCAAAGGTTCAAATTCAGTCATACAAACTAGCCCACTCCTGGGGCGTAAGCGCTGTCTAAATCTTCTTCAAGTACCGATCACTAGCCAGTGCCATATCGATGTGTCAAATGTATAGCTACACCAGATACTATTGCGAAATACAACGCTTGACCTCGATTCAAATCAAGACCTTTCGAGGCCTCGATCGTGGAACGTCCCAAAAGCACGCATTATCCGTTTTGGCGGCTGATCACACTTGCTCTCATCCCCGCTATCACCCTCGCGGCCCCTTTTTGAAACGAAAAAAGTCATGCTCGGGCATCTCATCCAATCTTACGAACCTGAACCTTGCTGATAGGTTTTCAAACATCCTCTGGTTGCTAATCCCTGCTCCCTCCGAGAGCGTGGTGCACGAGTACGCAATCGCCTTGAAAGTCATCATGTCTAGACAGGGCATCATAAGCATGATACATTCGTACTCCTTTAGGATCTGCACGAATCTGTTTTCTCCGTTGAATTTGCGGCGGATGATCCGAGTTTTGGGATAGGGCGAGGGCATACGGGAGTCTCCGAGTTCTTTGAGGAGATTCTGGATTGCGTTGTCGATAAGAGGAGTAGTTTCGAGCGGCTTGGAGCCATATGTAGGGATTGGGAGGTGAAGTTTATTTGTGACTTTGCTTGCCATTAATGACCAGGTACTCCGTTGATACCAAGACGCCAATACTTACATATATATTCTCTGGGTTGCTGACACAGAACATGCGACCTGTGGGACACATCCCACGTATATTTCACCGATGTATGATGGCCTATGTTGGCTTTGTAACCTCCTCTAGTTCTCTTGATCGTGGCCCTCCGCCTATGATGAGCTGTCGGAGCTAAGCTTAGCCTATGGTTTCTATCGCCCATGATGCCAAAGTGCTAATTTCAGGTGAGTGCCTGTTGCAGTGAGTCAGCTAGCTCTACTCGTTGTGACTATGATAAAGGGCCATACAGGGCGTAGTTTCGGTGGTGGCCGACTATGAACATGTATCGGTGGGATTGATAGGGAAATGAGCGCCTCAATGAGAAGCAAGGAAATATATAAGATTTTGGTTATCAACAAGAGAAAGTAAAATCCGTTATTTTGCATGACGCGCAGTGTTTACATGAGCGAATCGGGCTCTGTCGGGTGACATATTGGCAGTCCGTGCGGCACATTGCGGTAAACAATACCCAAAGGAGCAAGATAACCGCGTAATTGGTTATGAAACATGTCCTAGAGCATCTAGTAGTCTCTTATTTAGACAGTGGCGCCCGGAATTTGTTCTTATATTCTTGAATTACTTTCCGTAGCTTCTACATTATGTACCAAACACTTGCCTTGATTGCGATTTTAGACATAGCAAGCACATGTATCTCTAGGCAGACTGTAGGTAGACAATCAGTTTGTCTCATATCTGCTTCCTCACTGCTGGTCTGATATGATACGTATAACCAATGTCCAGATCCCTGCTTCAACTCATTGCGCCATGTTTGTAACCAAGCTCGAGAAGGCAATCGTCATGGCGTAAGGGGGTTAGCAACTCGTGTATACTCTCAACGGTATGCATGTGGGATTGCCCGGGAAAAGTTGATCTGACTAGGCCTGCAGTACCTAATTCAAAGAGATGGCATGGGAGCTACTTCCATATTGCGCTCATCAGAGCTGAGGGCGATTCTTAGGGCCTTATTGAGCGACATAGCAAGCATCGTAGGATTCTTGAAAAGCTGGTCCTACTCCAATCGAAGTCTCATAACAGCTCTCATTCAATTCCTCATAGCCTGCCCTATGTCAGACTGCATACGTTTTAGGGCAGGTTTGATTACACTTTTTACAAGACCTCCTGAGCTGTTTGAGCTTTGGATGCTGTGAAGGGATGTCGCCGGCTTTAGATACGATGAGGTTGAAATGGCCCTGCGCATATAGCGACCCGGGGTCAGAGTCTTGCACACGAATGTTGTGGACCCGACTTATCATTCACCTCCTAGCTCAGTGCTCTTTTCGAATGCAATCCAGCCTCAACCCACCACAGAATTGCTCACACGTCAACGGTTAAAGTATACATAGGTCTCTACCATTGATTGCCTAGAGACCCAGGTATGTAGTATGTTCCATTCAGATACGATGGCCACAACTGTTCGGGATTATTGATATTCGTGATAGAAGACCTCACTTCGCTCGACCGAACTTTGCCAGTCCCCACTAGGCAAGCATCACGCCCCATCGTATAAAAAACACTCATACCTCGGGCTTTTCTTGTACGGGCCTTCACCCAGCTCCGGTAAGATAAGAGCTGATCAAGGTAACAGCCGTTTCGAGCGCTTTTGCTTTTGATGCGTCGAGTCGGAAGACTTAGACACGCCCATGATTTCTGCATCCGCGACACAAGGTAAGTAGCACTTATGCATGGTAGCTGTCGACTAATCATAAACCAACACAACAGTCCTAGTAGATAGCTCCGCAGATCATATTACTACATCTATCCTGACAAGCCTGCCCTAGCGATCGGTGCAGCAATTATCCCTAGCCATAATTCCGACTACCTATACGACGCGTATTTGCCCGAAAATAGAGCATCCCCACTTCTCCGAGACGCCTGTTCACGATTTAATCTTGCTCCAATCTACCACACGGTATTCAAAACCACGTCAACACCATCTTGAACGTCTTGACAAAAGTTTGGTAGCCCCCTTCTGACATCTACGAGCAAGAAACTGGATTTCGGTGGTGGGAGGTTGCGCCGGATGGCACTGAACAACTATACTGGGAGTGCTACTAGCTCTTCGTAAGGCCGGGTTTGAACGTTTGAATTCTCGCCGTGCTTAAAGAAACATTATATCTCCGTATTCTAGTATGGTTGGAAGTTCGCTACCCTATAAAGTATCGTCAGGCTTTGAAGGCCTCCGAATGCAATATGAGATTCTCTGGGGCATTCAGAAGACACGCCGTTTCTCGAAAAGCATCTATGCAGAATACCCTGCAGCAGGAAGAGCCTTGAAAGGCGACTCTTCGAGCTGACTAACCAGACGTGAAGTGGCGAAGTGAAGGGAGGTCGCGATCTACTCGCTAGATGACCAGCTTGTGATACCATTGGGGAATTTCACATCTTTCCAATGTACCAGACACGAGGCTTCGGGATGAACGTCAACAAACAAGTCTCATTACTCGCAGGTGTGAGTAAAAATACACCAAAGGCATTAACTAAATCATTGCTTAGAACAAGAACAAACAAATTCACAAAGCAAAACAAAACGTTGCCCTCATACATTACCTAGCCCCTCCCGCGAAATTCTCTCTTTTCTTTATAACAATTTGTGTTTTTTGGTCCCATATGGGTGTCTCTTTTCTCTTTTCTCTCCTTTCCCTACTGCTTTACCTACGTCCAACCGGGCCAAACCACCTCTTCGCATGCGTCGGTTGCGCCGTCGTTGTAACGGTTCTTGTCACCGTCGAAACGCGGGATGAGGCGGCTTGGACCTGTGTAACAGTGGTTGGCTTCCCCTGCGCAGTCACTGTAGAGGTTCGCTGCTGTGCGATTGTCGTAGACTGCGTGACGGTCGTGGTGACTGGTTTCGCTTGTTGTCCTTGAGCTTGAGCCGCTGGAGCTGTCACTGTGGAAACACGCGTCTGTACAACCGTAGTAGTCACCACCTTTGTAGGTTGGCCCGCTTGGGTAGTGGTTATCGTCGATATGCGCTGTTGGGTAACCGTTTTAGTCGAGACGCTGGTATTCGGTGCGTCCTGAGCTTTCACTTGTTGAGCTCCGGCTGCCGCTGTTGTAGTCGTCGTTTCCGTCGTTGTCTCCGTCTCCGTGACCGTGCCCTGACCAGCAGCTCGTACCGTTGTCGTAACTGGATATGAGCTCACTGTAGTCGAGGTGGCAGTAACAGTTACGGGCCGTGTACTAGTTACATATACAGTTGAAGAGCTAGTGACATAGACTGTAGTAGCTGCCGTAGTACTGGTAACATACGACGTTACGGAACTCGTGATGTATGATGTAGTAGCTGCCGTGGTGCTAGTAATGTAGGAGGTTGTGGAACTCGTGACGTAGTATGTAGTAGCTGGTATGGTAGTCGTAGACAGCTCGGTGGTGGTGCTTCGTACCGTCGTAGTGACTGGATACGAGCTCACTGTAGTTGAAGTAGCAGTAACAGTTACGGGTTGCGTACTAGTAAAATAGACGGTTGATGAACTCGTCACGTAGAATGTAGTAGCTGCCAGAGTACTAGTAACATATGAAGTTGTGGAACTCGTGACGTAGTATGTAGTAGCTGGTATGCTAGTCGTGGAAAGCGCAGTAGTAGTGCTGAGACGAGTGGACGTTGTAGTATACGCAGATATCTTGGTGTTAGGGTTAGCAAACCTACTCTGAGCGAGGAACCATACGCCAGCTTTGATACCGGAGACAAGCGAGCCTGCCAGTCTGACAAAATTCAAAATGGGATGCATGAGGTTTTAACACAATTGCGGACTACCTTGCGTGCCCCTCAAGTGCTCCAGATACATCGCGGTGACGGAGTCGCCTTGCGAAGAATATCTCGGGTGCTCCAGGGGTGCTCAAGTAGCCACAGCTGTGTATGAAGGATAGAATAAAGAATCAATGCAATATAAGCCATCGAAATTGCGAGAATCATACCTGAGTAGTCGTAGCCGTGACCGTGGAGGTCACTGTAAATGTGCCTGAGAGAGTCGACGTGATCGTTGAAGCACCAGCTTCAGTCGATGTGACTGTTTCCGTAGTAGAAACAGTTGATACTTTCCCGGTGATGGTCGACGTGATGGTCGAAGTAATCGTTGAAGTCGCAGATAGAGTTGACGTAATTGTCGAGGTGGCTGAAAGTGTAGACGTGACGGTTGAAGTCGCGGAGATTGTTGAAGTGGTTGTTGAAGTGCCAGACAATGTCGATGTGATAGTTGAAGTGATTGTTGCGGTGGCTGAGAGTGTCGACGTGATCGTTGACGTAGCGGACAGCGTCGAGGTGACTGTTGACGTAGCGGAGACTGTTGAAGTGCCAGACAGAGTTGACGTGATAGTTGACGTGATTGTCGCTGTGACAGACAAAGTTGAGGTGTCAGATTCAGTTGAAGTAACCGTTGCCGTTGCTGATAGAGTTGACGTAATTGTTGCTGTGGCAGATAGAGTTGAAGTAACTGTCGCCGTTGCTGATACGGTCGACGTGATGCTGACTGTTTATGGGCAAACTTGTCAGCACTCAAAAATCCTCGATTGGACTAAAACTTTGTATCTGACGGCTTGTGTTTCTTGTAGGAGAACTTACCAGTGATCGTACCAGACGTTGCCGTTGTCGTTTCAGTCGTAGTTATAGTGTCTAAATTTCATGTCAGCGCTTTATTCAAGTATGCCTGGTGCCGATGATTGCGCTGAAAGATGGGAGCATCTGGAGTACTCCGCATAGCCACGTAACCTTAATACGCCAAAAGGTACGTGAAGACCAAGGGCTAACAAGATACCTCGTGGCGAATAGCTGTAGCATTGAGGGACGCAGATTGAACGAGCTTCATGTGCCAAACATGGCCGGGAAGGAACGGGATTTGGAGGTGAACTTACTACTGACGGTCTGTGTTACGACATCTGTGAAAGTGTTCGTCATCGTCGAAGTTTCTACATGACGAATTAGCAAGTCTCTTATCAACCCAATCCAAAACAGATGGAGGGAGGTATTGTCGCTTGGTCAGACTTTTTGCCTGAAGCCCGGAGGCTCTAGGTAAACCCTTCTTCGCCCAGAACTACGGCTGTCGATAGGACTTACCGGTCGAAGTAGCCGTCGCCGTCAGTGTGCTCGTAACTTGCTCGGTGCTCGTACTCGTGATCGTCTGTCCAGCATTGACATATTCGGTCGAGGTCGATGTGTAACTCGATACCTCAGTGGTGGTGCTAAAGACTGTAGTTGTCGTTGGCACATCGTTCGTTACTGTGAAAGTGCCTCCCGTTGTCGTAGTTGTAGTTATAGTTTGTGTAATGGAACTGGTGGTTGGGACAGTTATAGTGTTGGTGATGGTTGAGGTAGACTGGTCAGTTGCAGTACTATATCATGTCAGTGTTTTCTTGCCATTCGAGAAGGGAAGTATCATCCAATATCGGGGATCTGAACGAGAGCAAGGAGCGAATAGGACAGGAACGGGTAAACGAAGTTTGCAAATCGTGCAAAACAAGAAAATGCTGTAGTTTCACGCGAGAAATGCTCACCTCGTAACGCTGCTGGTCTCCGTGACTGTACGTGTGATAGTAGGTCCTGTCACATAAGAACTTTCTGTCAAGGTTCTATACGCGTCGTGTTAGCTAGTTGAGCGCATTCGTTTCCGTGTTTTCAATCAGCATAGCGAAGAATCATTGCACAACGTTTGTCGGTCCAGTCCTCGTATTTCCAGTATTCAAGGCGGTTCCAGAGGTCTCGGATCCAGAGATGGCGGTTCCATGGAGAGCAAGAGCCGTACTGGGATGCTGCTGCGAGTATCTTAGGTTTTTCGTAGACACTCTTTCGTGGAGGGCTACCCTTGGTACGCTCTGTTTTGCACGCGCCATTGTCGGAATGCTATCGCGGCAACGGCACGTCGCTGGAATGCTATCGTGAACACACCTCCTGGACTAGTCCATCTCAGCAGCCGATACGACCGAATCAGTCTTAGTGGGTATATCAACAAAATGGAATGTAACGCGTACTATCCCTCGACACAGGTTCAGGCGGTCGACGGCGCGCAGGGGGCTGTAGATGTTACCTAAGTACAACTCATCAGAGCAACGGCGCAACGCTCGGTACATTCGCCTCTACTTCAAGCAGACTCTTGGGCGCCTCGCAACATCGTAATCCTCGATTTCGTATATCCAAATATTGGCTACACGTCGACTGCATCTCGCAGGATGTGGTCGCAATGGGTGGCAGCTGTCGATGAATCGGTGGATCTGATCTGTGCAAGGGAGGTGTGTGGCCTGCAACGGCCAACTTAACTGCTATGGGCTGAGATAGCAGAGCTCTAACAACCTGAAAAGGCAATCAGGTGAGTAACAAGATTGCCTTGGAAGCGCAATGTTGCCAAGATGATGTTGTTGGAAGTTGAGTGCGAAGCCGCGGCGCGTTAGTGCACGGACCATGGATTATGATGCGGGGCCACTAGCAATTACATAATATCTCATCCCTCATCTCATACAACTGATCAAGTCCTTACGCCAAGGCCCGTGTGTACATGCGATCTATTTCGTCTACTCTCTGTGGTGAAATTTGAGGGTGGATGTCATGATTATTTCCAATTGTTACTCACAATCTACGTACTGTAGCTAGACTATCAGCAATACACTGGAAGGGGTTCTTAACCAGATGCAATGCGGTCTTTTGAATTTGCTAAACATTAGTGCAATATGATGAAGATTTCCTGGAGTTCATGCATTATCGCTCTATCATTCGATAAAATGAACAACGCATTATATTCTCAACTGGATATTAGCCATAGCAACAAAGGAAGCATCAAGCGACTCAGAGTGAACGGTATCTTCTCAAGTCTACAGGAGATGCTGATTGGCGCAAACATCTACACATACTCATTACTCTATAAAAAGGTGACATTACGTTAAGGAGCATATTTATACAAAGTGGAACCCGCTATTATGTACTAATGGATACGACGACCGTGGAGAAAAATTAAGAAAAACCGCAGCAAGTCTGAAGGAGATCAAAAGTCATTATCGACACACACTGCGCCTTACCACGGAACAGTCTCCTTTCCCCTCCAGATACTACTCGCCCGACTACTGGGGGCACTACTCCACCTATCCGGCGTCAATCTAGGCGTGCTAAGCTGGCGAGGAAGCACCGTCATGGAGATACCGAAGTTCTTCTTCTCTGCACCGAGCCATGTAGCGGAGTTATTTGCACTCAGATTTTCAGCTGCGTAAATGCCATTGCCTGTTGTCGCGTTGTGTGCGCGAAGCGCGGCGCGATAATTGGGCGAACGGTACTTTCCGATCCAGAGCATCTGCTCGTGTTCTCGGAGATAACGTTCTGAGCTGAAGTTCTTTTGAACGTTCTCGCGACCCATCATACCGAGTTTGCGACGCTGGTCTTTCTTGTCGTACATGCGTTGGGAGATGGCGCTGACTTCGTCGGCGGTCGGGACGGGATACGAGAGAACGGGAGGCAAGACACCAGGGGCATCTTCAGCGTGAGAAGACCACTTGCCGAGAAGTGCCAGGATGTTAATTTGAGCGCGAGCGAGCGATTCGCAATCGTTCGGTGGTACTACCTCACTGAAAGCATCACCGGTCGAGCGGTCGGTGACAACGCAGTATGAGGCGCCGACGTCAGTACAGACGACGGGGACACCGGTTAAAGCGGCTTCACCCATAGCCAACGGTAGGCCTTCAGAGATGGAGGAGTTCAGGAAGACCCAAGCGTCCTGGAGTACAAGTGAAGCATTACCGAGACCCTTTAGCACGCAGGAATCACCAAGGCCTTTGGCAGCGATGAGTTCCTGGCATTCTGTTGAGTGACCAGCAGCGCGTTCCATGTCCCCATAGATATGGAGCCGGTAGTCTTTGAAGCCCCATTTGTTCACAATAAGGTCGGTGGCCAAAATTGCGTTCTTGATGTCCTTGACGTACTGGACATGCGACAACATGACTACGGTAGGGGTGTCGGTCTTGATAGTCTTGATAGGCTCAAACTTTTCCATGTTGCAAATTCCGTTGACAACGGGATCGATCTTGCGAGCGAAAGTTCGGCGATGCTCGAGTGAACCCTCCGCACTGCCTAGCTCAACCTCCCATCCGGGATTGTAGTAGTCGCAGCATGGGAGGACTACATCAGCATGATGTTCAAGGAGAACACAGGCCAAGTGTCCGAGAGACATGAGGGAGCTGTTAACGAACGGCATGTCGAACGATACGGCGGATGACATGAAAATGGTGAATTCGCGGAAACTGATGCAGTGATCCCAAACATGAAGACTGACTTTACGTTTGACCTTACACAGGATACCGAACGTCGCGCCGGTAAAATGGTGTCTAATTATTGATGTACACGGTCAGTGGTTGTCTCGGCCTTTTTGTTTGGACGTTAAAAAACAATGGGGGGGGGGGGGTTTCGGAAGCGCTCGTGGACGTTACTTACGATGCTTGGAAGATGTCGGGTAGCTTCTCTGGTACCGGAATAGAAAATATAAAGAGGTATCGACACCACAAGTTGAGTGCTTGGTCCAGTTGCTGCATAGTCGGCTTTTCAAAGTCCCACCATTGAGAAACCGTTAGGGTGTCTGGCATGTTTTCAGACAGCCAAAGCTCACGCCAAGTAGTCTTAACGATTTCGCTGCTCCAGACATCGTTCCAACTGCGAGACGATTCAAAGTACGTGTTGAGGTCAACAAGTGCCTTGGTAGCCTCTTCTAGATGTTGACGGGTAAGATGGTTGGTCCGTGCGCATCGAACCAGGCTAGTCAGAATTGGGATAAAATGTTGGCGGATGTCAGAGGTCCGGGTATCGTAAGACCTCTCGACAACTTCTGAGTCGAGGCAGTTTTCAAGCATGCCGTGAGTTGGGTTGAGAAAGTCGAGACCCCAGAGAGGCAAAACAGTGAGGGACTTGACGTTTCGCTCAATCTGGAACTTTGGTACACCATAGTCACTAAAAGTTGTAGTCAGTATACGTTTCATATGCATTTTGAACCAATTTAACTTGCTTTGCCATTTCCGCGACGACATGCCACTTCGTTGTCTTGAGATCGTTAACCATGTCGCGACGGCAAGCAGAAACACCGCCCGGCTCATAGGGCCAGGTCGATGTATCCATAGCCATGACGTGCAACTCATCGTCACTGTCCTGAATTTCGCCGGTATGCTTTCGGGTGTTGATTGTCGTGTCGCCACCGGACCCGAAGCTATAAAGATCGGAGATATTATACGCCACGTGCACCCAGGCACTGATCTCGGAGTCGACATCAGTTCTCGCCATGATAGTATCGGCATGCTCGTCAAGGAAATTCGTCGCACGATCAAGCATTCCAAGATCACGGCTGCGCCAGTATGACTTTAGAGAGCTATCGGAACGTAGAAGATCCTCATCGAGCCACCTAGCAGTGACCGCATCAAGGTCACGCCCACCTTTCCATAGCTTCCAGAGTTGCGTTCGAGCATGAGCGGTTGACATGGGATAGCGCTTAACGTTGAAGCCGAGTAGCCGGGAGACAATGTTTGAGGAAACCGAAGAGAAGTTAATAAGCGGATTGTCGCTGAGGAAGCCAAGCTTCTGTGGCTTGTCCAGAACATGAAACCAGTCCTCTGTAATCATCTTGGGCGTATCCACGGGCTCTCCATTTAGGGTTGTCGATATATCTGGATGGAACTTGTGCTCATACGCCCATGTGGAATGATAAACATCATCGCCTTCGATGAAGGTAGCCTCAGTGACCTTCGGGAATGGTACCCAATGATCTAAACGTTCGGGACGGGTGCGAGGTGGCATGCTCCACATTATACGGATGGTAATGTGAGGCAGGACGTACTCTCCGCGAAGAAGCTCGTCTTCGAATTTGGCGTTTTGGCGGTACCAGTAAGTGAATTGAACGGGATTGATGTCGCGGAACGTCGATCCAGTAGTGATGTACCCTCTCCAGTCATACTGCACAATTTCACCAAGGAGCCTGCCTTGAATACACTGTCGCTGTAGTGGTAAACCGCTAGACTTCTTACCCTTTGGATATTCGTAAGTGAACATATTGAGCATTTTCTCGCCTTTGTACTCTTCGCGTTGGCGAAGGAGAAACTTGTCGCCATAGGTGTTGATCGCTACGAGCTGTTTGGAGTCTTCAGGTTCCTTATCGTGCGTGCCAATGAATTGACGAAGGCGAACGCTACCATCCTCTTGACGCGACCAGAAGCAGGTTGATGGTCCCCGGAGGTTCTCAATGACGATTCGGTTCTTCTTCAAGACGGTTTTCATGCCTTGCATGTTGCTTCGGAGCTCTTTAACATTGTCGCGCCCATGTAGCAATACCACTGGAATGATGAGACCTTGTAAGAACTTCACGTACATCCAGATACCGTTAAGCAAGAATGTTACTGGCCAGTGAATGAACATGGGTTTCGTCCCGATCATGTAATCCAGTTCTCGTTGATATTCAGGATCGGCGACAAGTGCAAGGATGAGGAACTTGATGCAAGCTTTCCATACCATCGTGAAACGGAACAAAACTTGCTTGAAGGGACCTCGTTTAGCTATTTCGACGGCTAAGTTTGAATTTGCGAAGACTTCTTCATCGTTCAAGTATAGACTGTCAACGTCACTTCCGATATTGCCACGATTGGAGCCGAACGATTTGGCGTATGCGATGACGGAAGCGGCGAGAGCGGCGCTGAGATCATACCGGGCAATGTATTCATCACAGTTGAATCCATCCGTGGCTAGCGTTCTTGATGTAATCCAAGCTTCCTCGGTGGCAGAAAGGGTTTCTGACTGACCCGCGCAGTGCTTGAGGAGAAATGCTCTTATCTCGTTTGGCAGATTGTCCCATTCGGTCTCGATATTCACTCCGAGACAAAGATGACGAATTAGCATCTTGTTGCCATAGCGAACAACACGGGCGCGTTCCTTAATCGACGTCTCAAGATGGCGCTTGAAACCTTCGGGGATTTGGGCTTCCTTGCTATGGATCTCGTCGACAGCAACCAGTTGTGCGAGCATGGAGTGGTCGTGCGACATCCCTAGATGATGTTCACAGGTCGCCTGCATTAGAGCTTCGGCGATGATCCTTGAGTTGCGGTGGATATCCATAGTCCAGTCAGTAGATTTCGTGCCAAGCGCTACGAGGACGTGGAGCTCGTCGCCGTGTTTCCGAGAGATAGATCGTAAGTTTTGTTCGCTTTGGGGAAAGCAGCTGGCGCTCACCAACTCAATGACCGTGCTACCCGCGCTCCAAAGCTCTACAGCACGTTCGATCATTTGCTGTGCTAATGGAAAAGCGGCATTGACGACTTCGGGCCTGGGAGCTTTGCTGCGGTGAACTAGGAATTCCAGTACACGAGCACCGGGGTGTTCGGAGGGTTTCAACTGAAATCGCTGCTCCGTTGGGAGGTACTGAATGGACTCGAAAGACTTCGCTAGAGTGGCCTGAGAAAGATATGGATAAGGTTCCATGGAGCTACAAGAGTAGGCAAGTGGCTTCTCCTTGAAGTCAGTCTCGTCTAGAGACGCTGCTACAGGTGTCGATAGAGACTTGATATGGAAAATGTTCGGGAAACCGATATTCGTAATATAGAGTGAGTGAAGACCAGCGATCCAGGTAGCAAAGCCCAGGCCTGTGACACCACTATATGCCCAATGCTCCAGTTTGAGATGTAGGACGATACCAGCTGGTATACCAAGGATTGAAGCCAGCGCGAGGGACTTCGCACCATTATTACCGCAGAATATTTTGTTGTACTGGTAGAAAAGTAAACCGGTGTAAGCACCGATATATGCCAGATACAGGACCATGGCCTCCATAGCGCTGTCAAAGGTCCACATCAGCGCAGCAGTAATTGCGACGCCCCAAAGATGTAGGAAGAAGAACTTGGTAAGATTCTTGAAGTAGAGCTGTCGCCTCGCGCTCGCATCATTCGTGGTAGCTTCCCGTAGCGATTTGAGAGAGGTGATTCGCTGAACTGTTTTCTCGTTTGCGGCGATCCAGAGAGGTTGCGACACGGTGTCCAAAGATACCGCGCCGATGAGATAGTAACACAAGCCGAACCCAACGGCTAAACGGAACGTCTCGGTGCTAGCTGCAGAAAGACCAACAAGACCACCGTTGGTGAAAAGCGAGGCCCACTTGTCGGTCAGTGCAACAACGAAATATAGGATGCCGGACCAAACGTCCGATCCAGTGTGGCGCCAATGGAGGAAGGCATTGTGAAGCTTGAGACCCTTCTGCATATTCGTGATGTTTTCAAGACCAGCTTTTAGCGTGAGGTTCCACGTTGGGCTATAAGCTAGTGGCATTGCTGTTCTTCTGTGGCGGCAGTACCAAGTCATCAGAAACCTCGTTGACGCATATCCAGCGGCCAGCTTCGACACGAGTGGATCCTTGGTCTTCACGTTCCAGAAGGAGCGGTTGGATTCCTTGAGGACAGCGGCATGGAGCTCATTTCTTGGCTGACCGGTTGCACTTAGTCTCTTCATATCATCTCCGGAAGCCACGGTGTCATGCTTCTTCGTATACCAAGTTACAACCTCAGCATCAGTGACAACCGGAATGTTCAGATACCATGTCGACCAGTTTGACATGACCTGGCGAGCCCCGAAAAGTAACGAGAACAGGAAAATCGAGAGGACCGAGAGATATACCGCTATATCATGCTGGACGAATATTGTCAAAACTGGCGAGATGAAGAGGATTGGTATGCACATCATGATGACTGTGCGGCCGGATTGGAAGCTGGATCCGGGTATCTGGTAGATGGATAGCGCGGATAATGCCAGCAGGTATGTTGCTAGCATGGAAAAGTAAAAGACAAATACTGCCGCATCCCCAGGATTATGGGTAATTGAGATAACCACAAACGATATGACGGCGCCAAACAGAATTACCGAAACACCAGCCACGAAACGTGTCATAACGAACATGTTCATAGCCGGAAATGCGCTTGCGTAGATGTAGTAACATCCTCCAGAAGATATCCAAGATCCAATGGAACCACATATCAAAAGGGCAATCATGAGCGCGGTAGTAGCGAATGTTTTCTGGTTCGAGGTCATGAAAGTAGTTAGGTAAAGTCCTCTTCCGATGGTCGTAAGCAAGAAGATATCGATGAGGGCAGGAACAGCAAAGATACCCAGAAACGTAACCTGGTAAAGGCTTGAAGCTTTGTCTTTGAATTCAGTATCGGTGTCCACTTGCATAGCAGCGTAGGCAGTGGGGAGTTCAGTGTAGCCATCTATCCGGTCCGGCGGCTGATGAACCGAAAAGTATTCACGGTAGCGGGCAGCAAGGATTACACCAAGGACTCTTGGCGTGAAGTCGAAGAAGGAGTCACATCGTGAGCCAACCGCAAAGTTCTCAGCAAAAACACCTGCTTGATCCGTTGAATGGTTGGGGAAGGCGTTACGATCCAGGACCTCCAGGTAAATCTCGTCGAGAGAGAGTTTGCGGAAAGCGCAGAAGACTGCTAGGGCAAGAAAATCGGCCCCTGCATCGATTTCATCCTTCTGCATTATCGTCTGAATAGCAGTGCTGAGTCGCTCATAAAGCTCGCTGTCGCCTTCCATTAGGACCTGATGAAGACGAGCGCCCACCTCCTTGAAGAGCTCAACAGCTATAGCGGGATCTGAGTAGGCCCATCCTTGGTCCTGGAGCCAGTCGAGTCGTGAATGAACCAGGCTTTCGACCGAAATTCTGCCGCTGAGGTATTCCTGAGCATTCAGGGCTCGGAGCTGCATCATTGAAGGACGTTCCAAAAGCTGGTACTCGCAGCAAGCACGAAGCCTAGCAAGCAGGAACGAATCCTCTTGAGACTTCGGTAAAAGGCGCTGGCGAAGGAGAATTGTCTCGGCGGGAGAGAGCTTCTCAATATCGCTTACGATGCGCTCAGGTAGATGCCAGGTTTTTGAAAGTGTACCGTTCAACTCGGCCATTGCGAACTCGGCCATTAAGCACTCAGCACGCGTGCATCCTCGGCTAGAGAGAAAAGTGTGAAGGATGGTGCTTGCGCGGTCTTGTGTAAATCCAGAAAGATAAATGTCCAATCCACCATAACTAGCATCGAGATCGTACAGGCCCCAGAATTGGACATCCGCGTTGGTCTGGAAACCAGAATGTAGTCCTATATATACATTAAGCTGCGCCATTTCAGAAGATTCTAGCATGGCCAGGAGATCTTCAGTGGCTGTGGATGCGGCCAAGGACAGTGCTCGGGATCCGTGGGCATTCTGCAGCGCTTGAATCTGCTGTTTGAAAGATTGAAGCTCTTCTGCCTCGACTTCTTGGAGGAGGTTGAGATCTTTCAGATGACGCTGTGCTTGAAGAAGCTCTTCGAACTCTTCAGAGCTAGCCTCAAGCCCCAGCTGAAAACAGCCTAGACCAGTGTAGTCGGTACCGTCTGCTGATCTCGATAGCGGATTCGTACGCGGGTCTTTGAGGGCCTGGGAGAAACGTACGCGGTCTCCGATCGCGCCTGTGGGCTCCATAGGAAGTGCAATTCCTGTCTGGGGGGTGAATCGCAGCCTCGAGGACAGTTCCGGGATGAATGCATTGAGAGAAGCGTAAATCTCGTCATTGTCGCGCACAGCAGGGGATATCTTGTCGTTGGCGCGCCAAGTGTTGTGGGCTTTCATGTTCTTGTCGTTCTTCATCCACATCAGAGCACCTAATGGCTTCTCGCTTATGGTCTGTGTCGCAGCAACCTCCACATCGACTAGCGCAGACTCAGATCCAATCCAGCACAACGCACTGTTGTACCTACACCAGATAAAACTGCGTTGAGTGATGGCGTACTGATGCTCGACCCCGTCATTTATCGTTTCCCAAAGCATTGTGGGAGGGCCATGAGGGACTCTTTGAGCAGCAATCGCCCTCATAGCCGTTCGCATTCCTGACATCTGGTGGTAATTTTGTTGTTCGCCGTCGGTCCGAATAGTGCCGTTTCGATACACGATGCCTCCGATTGATTTCATGGTAATCGCGCGGCACTGTTCGTCCGAAAGATAGTCAGGTCCTGACATCTCCAACCATAGTTCGAATCCGAGGTCGTTGATGTAGCTTATCAGTTGATTCAAAACAGCCGGCGAGAAATGCTGGGAGAAATTGGCCAAAAGGATGCCCGTGAACGGAGACTCTCCTTCAGCGCCGTTTCTGAAGAATTTCGCGATAGCTTCGTCCAGGGCGCGGATCGCCCGAATCACTTGGTCGGCGCTGGAGCCTTGCTCCAACCCCATGAGTGATTGAATATCCACACGTCCCATTGTGCGTGGGGAGGTATAGGTGCATGCGGACAAGGCACTTGTGACGCCGCTCGCGAAAGGGTTTAGAATGACTGCGTCCCATTGCGATAGTAGGCGGGCTTGAGCGGGGCTGGTAGGATGGTCGATCGTGCCCAGGTATACTCCGAAAGATTTGAGCTCTTCGGATACGGGTTTGGCGACCGCAAGACATTTGACGCCGCGTCTTAATCGAGCGATGTGTTGCGCAACAGATCTCGGAACTGTAACTCGCTGTTTCCTTCCCTGAATTACACATGAAGTAAGTATGGGTCCTCGCACGATTCGAAGTGTAAAGACTCACTTTCAAGTAGCCCCTTAGGATCAATATTAATCGATATATTAGATACAGTGCAGCCAGGACAGTGGTGGCTAGCAAGAAAATTCCAATGACCTAATATCTCGATTAGTATACATCCTATGGTAGGGTCTGACAAAATCACCTTGTTCCATGTAGACCTAGACATAGTATCCCAGCCAACAGCCGACAGGCCAAGGTAGGACAACGTCATGGTGAACGGTCACTAAATCGAAGAACAAAACGAAAAACGGTAATACGCAACAGCAAGTTGAAAAGCGAGTGTGTACAGCTTGGAAGCTGCTTGAATTAAAAGCTGGAGAAGACGGGAACCAGGAATTTTCATCCATCCATCACTAACAAAACCATGCACGACCTTAGCGGTATGGAGATCCAGCCCTTTCAGCAGAACTAGGCGTTCGCGAATGCAGCCCTTGAGCCCGGCCGTCACTTACCAAGATAAGAATATCGATAGCCCTGGCGTATAGACGTGGCGGTCGGCGCTGGGCGTGCTTCCTTCGTATCGACAGCGAGGACAGGCTGACGCTATTCTAGGTACCCCCTGGCTAGCCCAAACCCTGGCTCATAGTCACCCAAATTGGCCACTGCATACCCATTTGTATTTTTAGGCTAGCCGATCGGCCCCGGGGGCGAGACTGCAGGTTCTGCATCTGTTTCAATCTTGGGGGTTCTAGCTAGCGTCCGTAAATCTCCCCCCTGATCTTGAGATATTGAAGCGAAACCGCACGCGTGAAATCTACAACCCAGCTTTCTGTCATTATGGCGTCCAAAGTCGACCTTCCTACCCATTTTCGAGATTGGAATGCGTCTTCTAATGCTTCCGATGGAGCAACGCAGAAGCCGATTCCCCAGAAGGCGGTATGGAAACGTCCTTGGTTTATAGGCATTGCTGCCGCAGTTGTCATTGCCATCATCATTGCCATCGTCGTCCCGCTCGCTGTCGTTCTTCCCAAGAAGGGTAAAGGGAAACACGATGCCACAGTCATAGTGCCGCTCTACATTTACCCCAAGGACAATAGCACTTGGGCGCCACTTTACAATTCGTGAGTGAAGTTCTTCCCAACACGGTACACGGTACATCTCCATGTTATAACAGTACTAATCTTCACGACAGCGTGTTGGCGCGGCCGACTCTCGACTTCCTTGTAATCATTAACCCAAGCAGCGGTCCTGGAACTACGCAGTATCCCAACGACCAGTATTCCGCTGCACTGCGTCAACTCTCGAAGTACCCCAATGTCCAGAAGATTGGATATGTTCGCACAGGATATGCCTCCAGAAACTTGACGGATGTCATTTCGGAATTGAACACCTACGCCGGATGGGCTTCAAAGGACGCGGCATTCGGAATCGACGGCATATTCTTCGACGAATCGCCCCACGAATATTCCGCCGAGGCAGTTGACTTCATGCTCAGCGCATCTCGAGCTGTGAAAAATGCGACGGGACTCCAAGCCAAAAAGACGGTGCGTATTGGACCCACTGAGTTTCGAAGTAAAAGGCCACTAGCTGACAAGTGTACGGACGTAGGTGATCCGCAATCCAGGTGTGATTCCAGAAGCTCGCTTCGACGACGCCAACACAGACATTTCGGTCGTGTTCGAGCAGTCATACGCCGAGTACCAAAGTAAGGAATCTGACCTAGCCGCTCTCAAGGACGGCCGGGCCCATCACTGCTACATGGTGCATTCGGTACCTGGCCTTGGCAAGGACAAACTGCGCGATTTTGTGGATGATATGAGCAAGCGGGCTGAATACCTGTTTGTGACGTCCAACGACAAGGAGTACTACGAGAAGTTTGGTAGCGACTGGAGCGATTTCTTAGACGTGGTGCCGGCGGCCAAGCGGCAGTGAGTTCCCGTAGACAAGTAAAAACTTCATCCACTTAATAATAATGGGGCGATACAAGCCACCCAACCCACCCAACTGGCAGCGCAACCGTCACCCCGAAGCTGACCACGTGGAATTTTTGGACTCAACATTGACTAGTGTTATCTTGTTGGCGTGCCAATGTGCGCTGCACGATTGGTGGTCAAAATGGAAGGAGCAACACGAAGGATCGATGTTGCGATAAGCTTCGCAGCGCTAACTTCATCGGCTGCATGCATGTGTCCCGACTTGGCCGATGAACGCCGGTGCGCGCATTTGCGTCAAGGCTGCGAAAATCTTCAATCGTCTTTCTCGTCTGGGCCAACATCACTTAGAAGAGTCTGCAGTGATCAATCTACCTCACTATTGCCCTAGCCCCGCAAACATGCCGACACATTCTGGACACCCGCGGAGTTCTCCATGTTGACCTTTGCTAGCCATTAGCATATCTACTTGAACAAAGAAAATTGCCAAGGGTACGTGCCTGTCAGATCCCTGTTGGGACCTGGTCAACATAGCCTCTCTGGCCCGAGAGCCAGGGCAAGGCGTTAGGCTACCGCCTCTTGTTGAGGAACGCCCCACCCCACCCGTTTGGTGGTATGGTACCGAATTCTGGGCAGCACGTTTTTTCCCTCAGACAAAGGATTCAGGGCGGGATGCCACGTTGTCCATGCGGAGTCAATTTCCAGCCTTCTTTTCCGATATTGTACAACATATGCTAATGAATTTCTCTAGACAAGCCCGTCTAAATACGCCGACCAAAAATAGTGTCGTATCGTTGAAAAACCCGTTTCACGTTGCATACGCCTCCAACGTGATAGCAACGTCAGCGCATCCCGTCCCGTCACTAGCAAGGTCCAAAAGAAACTAGCAACGCCCAAGATGATACTAGACTCAACGCCACCATCAATCCACTTTCATAGCAGTCACAAACTCCTTCCAACAGGCGCCAAAATCCTCGTAGAAGTCTTCCGTGAGGCTAGTGGCAAAAACATAGGCACCCTTCCTTCGCAACTCGCGGGTCACCTCTCGGATTAGCTCTTTCGGCACCCCTGAAATCTGGTAGGCTGAGCGGGAGCGGTGGATGAAGTAGTCTTGTAGTCGTTGCTGAGTTTCGTCACCCGCGTACTTCTGATAGGGCTCCTCGCACGTCACGATTATGTCCACCACGGCAGGACTCGCCAAGTCTGCATCGGGGGGTGTTCCAGGATTGTGAACAACCTGGCAGTGGGTCCAGTTAGTGATATCCTCTTTTGTATCGGCATGTCCCGAGGAGTGAGCTGGGCTAAGAGAGGCGAAGTACAATCCGCCGCGACTCTAACCCCAAATAAACTGAAACTCACCAATCGCTGGCCCAAAAGGCCCTCTGTGTTTTTGATATGCTGATGTAGCGCTTCCAGATACAGCCTTCTTCCCGCAGAAAAGTGGTTCGGCGTCTCATCAAGGTAAATTCCTTGCAAGCCGAGCCCAGACACATCGCTTCCAGAACTCGGCATCCATCCTGCGTACCGGTCGATCTCCTCGCAAGCGTCGTGCAGAGGCTTGCGGCAATAGTCGATGCGGACATATCCAATAGTGGTTACATTGGGCGACGCATTCAGTTTTGGGATCTCACGCTCGTAGTCGTGGCCTGGAAGCGGTTCGGCGCCTGGGCCACTGCTAGGATTGATGATTACGAGGAATTCGACAGAAGGATGAGCTAAGATTCTAACATGGGTAAGTGAAACGTTTGGAGGGAGTCGTGAAGTGCCTGGATCGTTTTGAGGTGATGACCTACGTGTCGAAAAGTGGCTGCCAGTCGGCCGAGCTGCATGGCCAAATGTACAAAGGCACGATGACAGTGGCTCTTGATGGCTCCATGCTCATTCTTTGTTGGCCTCTGTACAAATATAGGGGGAACTTCGGCGACGTGCAATATCCACAGCTTTTTGCAGGAGTGCTTTAAGGACAAGTGCAGCTCTCCGTCAATGTTGAGTTGAGCCCCCGCGAGCGCATATACGAATGAGACCAGGCTTGATACGAGCCGTGTTGTAGCCTACTTAGGGAAATCAGACCAATTATAGGCCCGGAACCAAGCTCCGGGACGGCGAAGTGGCACCCAGGCCTTCTGCTAATCTGCTAATCGAGCTATTAGTGTCTGCTGGGCTAGTGCTGGCTTGATCCTGTCGGTGTGCTCGACAGGGATCAATTCCAGGATTTGGTCCGATCAAGATCCCATTTTTCCATTCCGGCAACACGCTCTTACTACATCAGGGAGAATTCGTGTAACCAATAGATTAGATAATGATGGTTCGGCCTTCCGAAGACCCGGGTATCATCAAGCTTATGATGCTTGCTCGGACTTCGTGCCCTTTCGGTAAAGTGGCTTGTTGGCAATACTTCCATGAGAAAATATGCTCGCCATCCAGACAAGGTCGAAACAGGCCAACTTAGACTACCCGAGTAGTTTAGTGGGTTTTTTAGAACAGGCACACATGGTGATGCAAATCCGATCAGAGCTTTCACACTGGTGCGAGATCTCGGGCCCATTCGCCATGTCGCCATGTGAATCGAAGTCGACTGAACATTGGGCGAAATCTGAGCTGTACAAGTGTACCAAAGTCAGTGTTCACGTAGTCAAAGATCGAAAGACGGCGTCGTAGTCACCATATCCTTTACCAACCACTACATTCGTTTCCTCTGGAATTGCTCGTCCATCGTCGTATTCAACCCATGGTCGTATTTGCAAACCCGTTCACCTTCACTAGTCGGCATCACCGTCGCTCACTGCCACACTCATTTGTACCCCAGTCGCTATCAGAACGACTAGTTCGAGACATGCTCTTCTCCGAAGAAAATACCCCAGAATCCTCACCTGGCATATCGAGGGCAACGACTCCTGGAACGGAAAGAGACGTTCTTTTCGATCCACCGTCGCCATTGTCAGATACTGATGGATATGTTCTCGTTACTGGTGGCTTGGGCTTCATCGGTAGCCATACGGTGGTGGAGCTCATGAAAGAGGGCCACAACGTTGTCATCGTCGACGATCTAAGCAACAGCGCCAGTGATGTGTTTGATCGCATCCTCAAGACCGCACATCTGCATTTTGCCAGGACCGGCAAGCGATGCCCCAAAGTTCACTTCCGCAACATGAACTACCGCGATGTACCAGCGATGCGCAACTTGCTAGACTCTGTGAGTCTCCCAGGACTCCAAAACGAAAGACGATCCAGATTCATTGGCGTAATCCACTTTGCGGCCTACAAAGCAGTCGAGGAGTCCATTCGCCAGCCAATGCGCTACTACCACAACAATGTCGTCGGACTACTCGACTTCCTCGCTTTACTCGACGAATACAGCGTACGGACGTTCATCTTTTCGTCGAGCGCCACTGTTTACGGGTCACTCGCTGACGGTTCGAAACTCCTTCGCGAAGAACACTGCGTCCATGAAAACGGACTATACGTAGATGTTGATGGGAACACGAAACTGTCAGAGCCAGGATACGCAGGGATAACAAGTCCATACGGCCGCACAAAGTACTTCGGCGAGGCGATACTTTCAGACATTGCGCGAAGCGACCCTCGATGGAGAATCCTCGCGCTACGATACTTCAACCCAGTAGGATGCGACGTAGAGGGCTTTTTGGGCGAAGACCCGAAAGGCGACCCATCGAACTTGCTGCCTGTTGTGGTGAAGGTGATGACAGGTCAGCTATCTGAGCTTTCAGTCTATGGCGACGATTGGAACACCCCCGATGGCACCGCGGTGCGAGACTTCATACATGTGACGGACCTTGCCAAAGGACATACCGCTGCTTTGAACGCAGCACAAACAAGGCAGATCCCGGCTGGGTTTCGCACATTCAACCTTGGAACTGGCTGTGGCAACTCTGTCACGGAAGTCGTAAAGGCTATGGAGGGGGTATCAAAAGTAATCATACCAAGCAAGATCGTATCGAGGAGGGATGGCGACGTACAATCCTCGGTCGCTGCTGCGGATAGAGCGAAGAACGAGCTTGGTTGGACAACAGAGAAGAATCTACATGACGCATGTCGGGATACGTACAATTATCTGAGACTCCGCACTATAATATAGCCTAATAACGCGAGTCCTAAATTCATTAATAAGGCCTACTTGTAATTGAAGTTAATTCTTAGATGTATATAGTTGTAAGTAGAGAAACATTTTATAAGCCCTGAAAAAGCTCATTATCCAAGTGCGAACTCCTCGATGGTGGAAGAAGTAGTCCACCCTGTGTCGTTTCGGAGGACAATCTCCGTACAGCGTCTCTTGAAACAGCCTGGATAGCTTCGATAGCCTTTAAAAGTCTTGAGGAAGAATCGATAAGTACCTAGATGCTTTCAGGCGAGCCCGAAATCTTTGATTAGCATCTCAGAGTTTCAAATGCATCCTTGTTTCATCTTCGGGCGTGATGGTGTTTTCTTAGTAGCCCATAGCTGCAAATATTTGCTCTCCAATGATGGCCGGTATGATTCAACAAGTTCATCAGCGTCGGAATGCCAATTGGCTACTTGCAGAGATATTTTCGACAAGGTAAGCCAGGATGCGTAGTGAGCGATGACCTAGCGCGTTGTGAGCAGCTCAACCATATTGTACGAGCAAGGCATCAAAGAGTCCCCGCGCCCCTATATCACCCGATGGATGGTTTTCACTTCGCGCTCTTGAACAGGTGATAAACGCGAGCTGTTGCCTGACCTAAGACCCAACATCCATCCTCTACTACTACCCTTGTGCCTATTCCGCTTAAACCCACGATAACCTAGCGTACCACTCCCATTGTCTTAGCAGTCAAGCTTGGATCAATATATGGGGCAGCATGAAAAGTCTTTGTGTCATCGAGCTTGGGGCCTATCTTTCAAGCCTTCATAACCAGATCGTTGAAGGTCTGGTCCGGGTTCTGCTACCAGACTATTATAGAATTTGATGATTTCGAAAGTTGCCACGCTTCCTTCCATCATCTGCTCAGTGCTAACACATGTCAGAAAGCACCGGTGCCTCCCTTCTCTGGTATATTTCTAATTCTTCGCCCTATACTGTGAGCTATTCAAAACAAGAACAAACCCTAGTCAGTCTGCTGAGCCCCGCGCTTGTATGAGCAGAACGTGGATCTTCACTTGGTATGCATGTACCTTTCCGATTTCCTCTGACAGATAGCCTGGCTCATGGGCCTTCATAAGTTCGTAACTATTAGTGTGCACGGCTCTCTCTGAGGCTCATACTTGCCAAGTTAAACTGACACCTCAACATCCGCCCTCAATACAACTCCATATATCCGCGATTTACCGCATACCCTTAACACATAAGCTTAAAGTCGATGCTTCAGCTACACGACCGAACTTCGTATCCCTCATTCTTGCTCTCACGTTATCAGCGCCTGATAAGATGGGGGGGAACTCACCATCTAAGCTGCTTCCAGGTTGCGCTTCCGTCCCAGTTCAGTGGCTCGCCTTAGATACAATTCCTAGGATGGCCATGTGGGTATCGTTAAACACTACAACGGATCCAGAATGAATTACTTCCTGGTACGGGAGTATGGACCAGGCAAGAAGATGCAAATGAATAGAAGCAGGTCGGTCCAGTTGATAGCCAAAGGGTGGAGTGGTCGAAGACCAATAGTGATGGCGGCAAAGAGGCTCAGTGCCGGATCTGAGTCCATTCGAGTATACTTACCTTGTGTTGTGCAAGACCAAGAACGGAAAGCAGATTGTAATTCAAGTGCAGGACTTACGTAGTAGCGCTAACGGTTGCAGTAGCGGTAGCCGTCGCTGTCTCTGTGGCAGTTGTTGTCTGGCTTGCTGTCGATGTAAGAGTCGAGAGTGTCGTTTCAGTCGAGGTAGTAGAGACAGTCTGGGTTTGGCTGAGGGTTGCAGTTGAGGTTATCGCAGCTGGGACTGATGTTGTTGTCACGGTCAAAGTTGAGGTTTCTGAGACAGTTGACGTGATAGTCGCGCTGAGGGTTGAAGTGGAAGTGACTACCGGTGGCACTTCCGTTGTTGTTATGGTCAATGTTGATGTCGCGGATAAAGTAGATGATATGGTGGATGTTTCAGTTGCTGTCGCAGATAAGGTAGATGTGACAGAAGCGGTCGTGGTTACTGCTGGTGGAACCGACGTGGATGTAACTGTAGAGGTCACAGTGGATGTAACTGCTGGAGGGACCGATGTTGTGGTTATGGTTGCAGTGATGGAGTCGGTCGTAGTAACTGCTGGTGCGGCCGCCTGGGTTGAAGTCATAGTTGAGGTGACTGCTGGTGCGGCTGCCTGAGTTGAAGTTATAGTTGAGGTAACTGCCGGTGCGGCCGCCTGGGTTGAAGT
>NW_024468935.1:2965095-3213756 GCF_010015615.1 Cucurbitaria berberidis CBS 394.84
GGTGCGGCGGCTTGTGTTGAGGTTACGGTGACTGCTGGTGGGACTGATGTTGAAGTTACGGTTGAGGTAACTGCCGGTGCGGCGGCTTGTGTTGAGGTTATTGTTGAGGTAACAGCTGGTGGTACTGAGGTTGAAGTAACAGTTGAAGTAACTGCTGGTGCGGCGGCTTGTGTTGAGGTTACGGTGACTGCTGGTGGGACTGATGTTGAAGTTACGGTTGAAGTAACTGCTGGCGCGGCGGCTTGTGTTGATGTTACGGTAGACGTAACCGCTGGCGCGGCGGCTTGTGTTGAAGTTACAGTTGCAGTAACTCCGGCCGCGGTTGAGGTTACGGTTGCGGTAGAGGTAATTGTTGTCGTAACTCCAGCCTGTCGTCGATCGAATCTGTTGTAATTCTTGGCTGTTGACGTCGTTCCAACTGTTGCTGAGTTCGTGACGGTGTCCTGTCCATGTCTTAATATAGCACCAGACGAAGCGCGGGGGTTTCTCACATATACAATACTTGTGTACGACAAGGTTTTGTTTATGGTACTTGAGACTGTGTTCGTTATGGTATCGGTGAATGTACCTGATACCGTCATAAAGACCGTATTCGTCAAAGTTCTAGTAGAGGCAGCCGCGGTGGTAGTGATCGTGTTGCCAAAGTTGGCCGGATCCTACACATATTAGCGCATCGCAAATGTTATGTGAACGCCTGTGTGCTTTGATCAAACATAAGAAATTGAAAGAAGAGACAAAAGAAAATGTTCATAGTGCATAGTCCGGTAAGCATCTACGTCTGTCAGCATCTCAAAAGAACATGGGGAGGAGCGCATAGTGACTCGGCTTGCTGTGATGTTGGCAATGGTGGACAACGGTGGCGGCGCTCTAGCTGCAGATAATAGGAAGAGATGGTAATGCGGTATACAATTGAAGGTATAGCTATAGGGAGAGGGGGACCTACGGCGCCCAGAAACTTCGCTCCAGACGCGTCCATGCGCGTCGTATAGCATAGCGCATTCTTCGGCAGCGCATGACTACATCGAGATAATCCCCGTCTGGCTAGAGCCGCATAGCCGAGTGTTTTGTGAAGCGGGCGCTTGGCATGGATGGAATGGAATGCATCTTGGCAGCACCAAAGGGAGATGCTGAAAGTATACATGTATATGTGTGCTGTCTATCCCTCCGCCGGCTCATATCTTTCGAAATGCCGTAAGTCTCAATGATAATAGCGTTCGTAAAAGTGGGAACGTTTCACCATAGGGCCGAAAGTGCAGAAAACTTCGAAGTCGAAATACGATACGCCAACAGATTTGGATTGAGTGCTTCATGGCTGTCCAGGCGTCAGAATATGGGAAAGACATTGTGCAATCGAGACTATAGTCAAGCGTCGTGATGAGTAAATCTGAGAGGCTTGTTGTTGTTCCAATGGCTATATGCACGGTCCTATGATTACGTCATCACGGCTAACGGCGCGACTATGTCGCCGAAACGTCTGCCATCTTCATCAATTCATTCACACATCATGCACTTCGGTTGCTGTTTACGCAGACGAGTTTTAACGGACAAAGTTCCAATGAGAGCTCCCGAGACTGCTACAGCGACCCAAGGCAGGAACTGGGGTTTGCATCAAGGGAAGATTAGTGTGTATGAGGCTCCCGTGCTTCCAGCGGAATAGAAGTATCACTCTGGTATCTCATTCTCTATCCGAACTATGAAAAGCTAGTACCCAGCATTCACCATGCTAGCCGTTACTAGTCGGTATATTCCCTTCCTCGCTCACTCATTCTCGCGACGGCCTTCGTTGTTTTGGCCGGGGCCTCTCCTATGTAGCGCTTGCTCGGCTTCTGTCACCTTGAAATGTACTAGCAAGGTATTGGCTCTTACGATATCTACAGTAACCTTGTAAAACGTGTAGGGCTCGTTAACGTCAAACCCGCTGGCAGCTCCGACACTAACTGAATGTTGACTTTCGGTCGGAGGCTGCGGTCTAGAAAGAGAGACACCATCAAGCTGAATCCCAACAACAGTCGCACCTTCAAAACCATACTCGATTCCATTGTCCGCGGGTCGTGAATGAGGAAAATTTCTGAAGTCGGCATGGGAAGGTTGGCAATTGCGCGGGGAGTAATACAGTGTCATGATGAAGACCTTTTTGATAATGAGAGACTAAGTAGGTAAGATTAGATTTTGTCGACGACAACGAGCAGTTTTACAAACGCAAAGTTCAATTGAGCGCAACCAACACGAGAAAAGGCCACGTGTGGCGCCATGATGGCTCTTCAAATTTGCAAACTACTTCAAGCGCAGCACGACCTAGTCATCAATTGTATCATTTTATGTCCATTCATCAGAGCCATCAACTATAAAATGATGTTTAAACGAATTTACCGACGACTTACGCGACCTCAGCACCTAGCAAACATCTAAGATGTTTAGTAGAAGAGATTGAGCGTACATACTGTGACGAAAAGAGCAACCTTCGTATGCAGATATGCATAGATAAGTGACACCGGCTTCTGCTGGCTTCTATGTTACCTAAATACCCCCAAACCACTCAGCTTTCTCTAGGGACATTAACTGTAGCGCCCAGCACCCTTTGCCCAATTCAATCTTAGTTCTGCTTCCCTGACCTTCTTCTCACACTCCTCAAGCTTCTTCTTCGCCTCATCGTACTTTTCTTTTGCCTTTTCCAATTCCTTCTGCCCTTCGACGTGCGCTCGTGTCGCATCTTCACTAAAAGTAGCGACACGATTAACACCTTTCTAAATAGAGAATACGAATACTACCAATGACATACTAAGTGTCTTATAAAAGGTCAATTACTTACTACCCATATATTAGCAAACATATTGGAATAGTATTTCTGGTAGGACTTTCGCACCACGGTATTTGGTGTATCTGCTCCGTACCCGTACCCGAAATATGAAGAATCAAGCAATCCGCCGTAGCCGCTAAATCCGCCGTAATTCGGGTAATCCCATGACGGGTAGGCATTGTAGAAGCGTCCTAGACCTTTGCGGTGGCCCATGATTGCCCCCCTATCGTACATTGTGGATGTTCGTTATGTGTCTGCGTGACGATTCACCGGGGTTTACAAGGACTTCGGTCTTGATTGGCTACCGTGAAGCGGAAATTGCAAATCAAATAGTAATGATGAGCGACTCTTTAGATAGGAGGAGAGAGGGAAGAGCATCCGAAATTTTATATTGATGATTGAGAGCCGTCTAGGGTTCACGATTGTTCCACGTGGTATCAAAAGCAGGTTTTCCGCCTGTGTAGGGAAATGTGCTGGCGTGAAGTACAGCGTTGCTTTCGACCAACTAAGTCCGTGTGTTTGAGCCAACGAGATCAGCGATGCCATGAAGCATTTCATCTGACTGACGATGCATTGGTTTTTGAATAGCCTTGCAACCGCGATGGTGTCGGAAGTTTTTCCTTCTTCGCATAAGCTTCCGTGCGCAAGTCACGTACCACCTCCTAGCCGACTGCTAGCAAACACAGTTGCCGATCACTTCAAAGTTCGAACGACGACTAACATCGAACGAAAGTGCCGAATTCTTTCGAAAGGTCTCATACGCAGACTCGAGACCTCTTTTTGGATGAGATGCAGAGTAAATTTCGCCCATCACAGTCCAGAACAGCCACATGCTAACCAGAAGGCTTGAGAAAGTAATGAAACTTTCATGAACGTTGTGTCTGCGAAACATCAAGCGGGTATCTTTATCACCCAAAGTGACGGATATTAATACTAACACGCGCTCACTCTCACTTGGCAGCAACGAGCCACGGAAAATGTGCCATTTGATCATTTTGAGGCTTCACTATGCTTAGGGATGTAGGTAGTTGGCCCGTATTGGATGCCTCGAACTAACTGCCTCCCGCCCGGTTAACCAGACCACTAGCGGGATATGCGATGTCACTTCTCGTTCCACGCACAGTTCCCGCATTGCCCTAGATTTCATCACAACATACATAGCCTCCATTTTTGCTCTCTCATCTCAGTTCCCTTCACCCCAACCTCGCCACAATGTTACGAATGTTCCTTCTCAAAGTAGAGCTGTTATCATAACTGTGAACTGCTCAAGGTAACGAAGCTGACTTATATCGAAAGTACTGCCGACAAAACACTATCGTTCGTATCTGCAGCCTTCAGCTTGCCCTGCCACCCCTCACGCGCCTCTTGCCACTGTGCCCTAGTATCTCTCATGTGTTCCGCCATCGTGTGCATATCATCTATCAGAGACATAGCCATGAACTCCCATTCGTAGGACTGCCGTGCAGTAATGTACGATACATTCTGGTCTTTTACGGTGATGATGCCCGTGAAGTGTTTTCGAGATGAAGCATGGAGACATACTGGAGTTTTTATATGACGACATGGTGGTGAAAACCCGGAAATGAGAAGGGATATCTTTTCCCGCCGGGAAGTGAAGATGTAGATTTTTAAATTCTTTGTCGGCATGGAAGATTAAAGGTGAAAGGTACCTTGAAGCCAGCAATTTAGAAAACGAATAGTCAATTTAAGTTCCAACAAACGATCCACAAAAACCTATATCAAGGCTCAACTATCACAGTACGCCGATGACACATCTTCAAACTACACTACTTCTCTATAGCTACTTCTGGAGTCCACCTGTTTGTCAGTTAAAAAGCTCGCATAATTTGCATCTCCCGCCTCAGTGCTTTCAGCTCAGTGTCAATCCTCACCATAATTTCATGGATATCCGCAAACACTTCGTATAACATAGGAGAGTCCACCGGGTTGAAAAGGGTCCGCGTGGCTGCATTGGCAGATTGTCCGCTAGAATTCACGTCGGCGTTTGGCCTTGTGTTGGCGTATTTGTAGCCACCCGAAAGATTGCGGAACATGGATCCATCGTCGAGAAAATGGCCCAGCGGTGAATATGAGGACGAACGTAAGTGGCGCTGTGATGGGCCTACGCTAGCGAGGTACTTGTTGCCGAAGGATTCATCACGATAAAATCTGCCTGGACGAGGTAGACTCGGTATTGCGCCCGTCAGCCTCGGTTGCTGCCTTTGTTCGATCACATAAGTCTGAGTTTGAGGCGGCAGCATGATGTACTGTGGCTGCAACGCAGCAGACTGCTGGGTTATAACATCAGGGAAGTTCTGGTGTTGATGCTTATCGAAGTTGTCGGCCTGGATAGTGGGGATCTGCTCAGGCTGTGGTGCAGTGAACTCTGGTTTCAAGTCTTCACCGTTTTCTTCCAATTCAAGAAACACCGTGTCGCTGGAGCGCCGTCCCCGATACTGAACAAAATCTTCGAACTCTTGTATGGGGTTCTGGCTGTAACCGCGGGCATTTTCATAATCGGAGGCAGATTCAGTTTCGCTCGAGACTGACGGGGCCGGGGGATTAGTCTTCTGGGCCTTTTTCCCTTGGCCGCTTTTGTCTTTGCGGGGGTTCATGATATCGACACGTGAAGAGGTTTTGCCAAGATGTTGAGAATGATGTTCGTCGTTGTCTGATGATATGTATGACTTTGTGCTCGAACAGGTGGTATTTATACCGCTTGTTCTTGGCTAAAGAAGTGTCCCTATTATGTCGATTGTGAAGACATGACAGCGGCGAACTTTTAGTGACAGCAGAGTGCGAGCGTTGTGAGAACTAACCCGTTGGTATTTCCAGCGCAGTTGGGCTCCTTGTTTAGTTTGGTACATTTCCGCGCGAACGCTGCTGAAGTAAGCGACACCAGAGAAGGCAATGAAATCTGGCTGCTGTTGGTAGTTGTAAGACATGCTGAAAATGTGCTAAAATCATTGAATCTTGCACAGTGGTTCTTCGTCAGCAGGCGCGAAGCTAGTTTCTGGGTGCAAGACGGTAGGCGTTTAACGACCGGGAATGAAACCTCTCACAATTCATCTTCACTATGTAAAAACAATACCCCCGTCGATCACGATTGTCTGTCCTGTCATGTAATCGCTATCCTTACTCGCCAAAAAGCTTACTGTACTACTGACATCCTCGGGAACACTAGTCCTCCCCAACGCAATCAAATCCTCGCTATACTTCTTAATCGTGTCGCCCTTCTTTACACCTTTCAGCTCACCTAGCCCCTCGTCAATCTGATCCCACATCGCAGTTCCTACGATGCCCGGCGCGTAAGCGTTAACTGTAATTTTGTGTGTTGCCATCTCCATAGCAAAGGCTTGCGTCAGGCCTCGGACGGCGAACTTGGAAGCGCTATAGTGCGAAAGAAGAGGAAAGGGCTTGAAGGCTACGATTGAGGCTGCGCCGAGGATCTTGCCGCCGCCCCCTTGGGAGATCATTTGTTTTGCTGCAGTTGAATAGCAGTTGTAAAGGCCGAAAACTGCAAGTCGGTTAGCTAGTGCTATGACTGCGGAGAGGGAGGTTCACCATTCACTTCAAACATGCGCTTCAAATCTTGCTCGGTCAAATCTAGGAGTGCTTTGACTTGGGAGATACCAGCGTTCGCGATCATTGTGTTCAATGGCCCGAGTTCAGACACTGATGCCTGGACCAGACCTTGTACCTCATTCAGGTTTGACACATCGGCTGTGTATGCGAACGCTTTGCGACCTAGGCCTTCGATCTCCTTCACGACTTCATCACAACCACTTTTGTTGGCTTCGACGTCGTTGATGCAGATGTCGTAGCCATCGTTGGCTAGTCGCAGAGCAATGGCTTTGCCGCTGTAAGATTCTAGGTTAGGTCTTGTCGATTGTGTGTTTGTTAGTTGACGCTCACATTCCACGTGATGAACCAGTCACAATCGCAGTTCGATTTTCTTCCAAGGGCGGTATCGCGTAACTACGTGTCCATCGTGGTGCTTGGGTCGAGACACGCGAGAGGGTTGCAAGCCTTGGCGATGCCTGCCATAGTGCTCTTCCTGGAAGACGCAATGCCATAGTGTTGAATATTCAGACTAGACAGAAAACTTGTGCCGATTGGATCTTCTGGATTCCTGGTGAAGAAGATATTAAAGACAGGAATGATGCATCTTACGGAGAGGGGCTTGAAGTGGCACCAGTCCATATGTACTTTACACCACCATTCCACTGCTGTGCCCCGGGAAGCTTATTCAAGCAATCCGGGTATACGGAGTATGCCTTGACCCCTCTCGTAGCTCCACATCAGCCGCGCATCTCGAAGCTGTGGTCGGGTCTACTGGGCCCGAAGATGGCGTCCATGGCGGTTCTCGGTTGATGATGTACCTGCATGCTCGGGCAACCTATCTGCGCAACGCGTGTTTGTCCATCATTCAAAGCACCATGATCATAATCTCTTATTCGGATAGCAGTACAGGAACCAGAGATGCGGACATGGTGGAGTGATCCATGGGTCCATGCAGTAGAGGGTGCAGCGGCTAGCCCGCTTTCATGCTAGCCACTTTCGCGACCCTTGGGCATCGTTGTCCCGTCATGCCGAATACGCGTCGCGAGATCAGGAACAGCAGTTCAGTGTCCGTATCCTACATGACAGACAGCAATTGGACCATGTCGCGACAAAGCGTAGCGCCGCAGCGCAATTTGTCGCTGACCGAAGAATTGGAGAAATTGGAGCAGTCCATCACCTTGACACTGCAAGGTTAACAAACCAACCCTTCGACTACCCCCACCACGCAACTGACAAGAGCAGAAATCGACCACAACTTCAGTCGCGCCCACCGGATCGTAACGACGGGAATATTGCCCATTGTCGAACAGTATGGGAAACACTCCGAAGCTGTTTGGGAAGGCTCTAAGGTTTGCATTTTGTAGAAACCCAAAGAATGTATGTTGACTCTGGCAGTTCTGGAAGCAGTTCTTTGAAGCCAGCGCAAATGTCTCCCTCTCCGGATACGAAGCGCCCGACCAGGATGAGTCTGCCGTCCAGGAAGACTCTCAACAATCGCACATGTACGAAGACGAGACAGTAGAGGAAGATACTGTGACGGGCGCTACAGCAACACCTCCTAGACCGACTTCTGCGCAGGACGACGTCGAGTCCACCATAAGTTTCGACTCGCCGTCGCTCGGACACAGCACACCACGCGGACCGCCCTCGGGAAAGAAAGACAAGGTGGAAGAGGGATCGGACGAGGACGAGGACGAAATCGAGCCACAGTTCGCCGGCCTGTCTTCTCCATATGAGACACTCAAGGAGGAGTTCCGAACGGATATTGGAGGGAGGAAGACACCAAGGCTAGATCCAGTGACGCCCGGAAAGTCACAGGCACTGCCAGATATGACTGGCTTCGACTCGTCGCCTTTCGTACAGCCTACAGCCTCAAAGAGGCCCTACATCAACCAAGACCCACTGCTACATCGTGTCTTGGACAAGACGTTCCGAGTACAAGCCACACCAATCATCAGTCCGAGGAAATACAAGCCAACTGGTGCGTTTACTCCGAGAGCTACCCAACGGGATGCCGCGACCCCTCGTGGAGCCACTTCGACCCTACCAAGATGGGCAGAAGACTCGTCACCTCCGTCATCACCCGCGCCACAGCTTCGTGCTGATATCTTCTCGCCTATGAAGACGCCACGAACACCTGGCGTTAGCGTGCAGACACCTGCGAAGGGCAAGACGCCGATGACCTTGCACAGGACGGGAACTGTATTTGATGATAGCGATGACGAGGAGTATGAGATCGACTTGAGTCCTCCGAAGACAATCCAGTTTCACATTCCGCAGAGCAAGCTGCTGCAGACGCCTGGTGAGTGGACATGACTGCACAATTGTAACATTCGCTAATCACTGTTGCAGCCCGCGAAGCCAGTAGGCGCATCGTCGACGATCTACTGTTGACTGCAGGCGGCGACATCACGGACACGACTGAAGGTATGGACGAAGACAGCCCGAGTGTGGTCAGGCATGGGGTTGATCTTGACGACAGCTTCTAAAGGAGGCAGTCACGATCTTGGTTTCGAGGAGCTGCGGCTTCTTTCGAGTGTCGTTTATAGAGCATGATACCCACCGCAGATGCATGTACAAAGTCAGACAAAAGACCGATAGAATCGTTTCTACGACACTGCGGCCATCGAGTTCTGGATGCATGTGAAAATGGGCTCGCGTGCTGATCCACTAATTTGGGCGCGACCAGGCGCAACGGACGCTAGTGAGCGGCAGATCCTTGCAACGTGCGCCATCGTCATTCCGAGATCATCCTGGCACCCTTCTGGGGGTAGGACACATCTCCATTGATCGCTATTCATTCACTTTGAGATAGTCACGATGCCGAAAGCGAAGAGACCGGCGACGTCGGGCTATGCTCGAATAGCCCAGGCCGAAGAAGACGAAGACTCCAGCAGCGAGTTCGACGACGAGCAACACCAAAACTCCCTTTCCAACCCACAATATGCGCCCATCCAGCCCCAACGCAACTCGGGCATGCGCATGCCCGGCGGCTCTAGCTCGAACTCGCCGAGGACTCGAAATACATCCTCAACACGGCGGCCGCGGGCCAACTCGGGGGTCGACATCAAAGCTATAAACGCGAGATTCGAGCGATGGGCAGATGAGATCGCGCAGAAGTTCAAGATGATGAAGCAGAAAGACGCTCCAGAGGATGAGCAGCTAGAGATACACCATTCTGTCTTTCAGGCGCCCGACGGGATGCGACCGGCAACTGCAGAGTCGCTGACGTTCGACTTCGACGGCTCATCTGATCGCATGACGAAACTGCAATTCGACGATACAGTGGAGAGTGTCAGGACGGCAATCGAGATGGACGTACACCCCAAGCTGATCACCCAAGGCAGTTCAGGCAGCTACTTCGCGCGCAACACACAGGGCAAAGTCGTGGGCGTCTTCAAACCCAAGGACGAGGAGCCCTACGCGTCGCGGAACCCCAAATGGACAAAGTGGATACACCGCAACCTGTTCCCCTTCTTCTTTGGTCGCGCCTGTCTCATCCCCAACCTGAGCTACGTGTCCGAAGCCGCCGCCTACGTTCTTGATAGTCAGTTACGCACAAACCTCGTACCCTACACCGACGTGGTCGCCCTCTCCTCGAAATCCTTCCACTATGACTTTTGGGATAGAAGGGCATTCTACAGGAAGAAGAAGCCGTTTCCCGAGAAACAGGGCAGTTTTCAGGTCTTCTTGAAGGGCTTCAAGGATGCGAACATCTTCCTGAAAGAGAACCCGTGGCCGGACCAGCACAACTCAGGCTCCAAGACAGAGGGGGCATCGCGGAAGAAGAAACGGAGATGGGCCGAAGACTGCAGACCGAGTGGGCCACAATCAGACAACGACGAGGACGATGATCGGCCGGGCACTGCGGATCAGCAACAGCAACGGAGAGGGTTTTGGACCCACGCCCTGCAGCAGTCTTTCAGGGAACAACTCGAGAAGCTGGTTATCCTAGACTACATCATGCGAAATACAGACAGAGGCCTAGACAACTGGATGATCAAGATTGATCAGAAAACACAGGAAGCCACCATCGTCGCAGAGCCACCAAAGACGAATGGCGACGTGGGAGACGAACTAGAGCCAAACAGTTATACCAGGCAGTCCATGGAGGAGATGGACCCATACGGGCGCCGAGAGCCGATGACTGCGAACAGTCGGTCTAGCACGCCAATGCAGCATGCACCCACGCCTGTGGTCACCATCGGTGCTATCGACAACAGCTTGTCCTGGCCATGGAAACATCCCGATGCGGTAAGTGCATATCTCTACATATGCCAATACCTAAACTGACAGTATCTAGTGGCGAAGCTACCCCTTCGGTTGGCTCTTCCTCCCTGTCTCGCTCATCGGCCAACCCTTCTCCGAAGCCACACGTCGCCACTTCCTCCCCCTCCTCACCTCCAAACAATGGTGGTCTGACACCCAGCTTGCCCTGCGAAAATGCTTTAGCCAAGACGCCGACTTTAAAGAGCGCATGTACGCGAAACAAATCGCAGTCATGAAAGGACAGGCGTGGAACGTGGTGGAGACACTGAAGACGCCAGATCATGGACCGTTGGAGCTCACAAGGAGAGCACGAGTTTGTGTCTGGGACGATATCGTGGAGATACCAATTGCGGTGCCGCTGAGAGCGCCTTCAGCGGAGATGCGGAGGAAGCAGCAACCTGTGAGGCAGAAGCGGCTCGAGGAGGAGACTGAGGAGATGGACATCACGGCTGTGTCGACGCCGCCGCAAAAGCCGCAGCCTGACTTGCTCATGAACTCCCCGCCTCTAGACTCAGCGCGCGAAAACCGGTTCAATCTCTCACGCGACTCGTCCTCGCTGGACATTCGCCGCTCGGACCCTATAGCTGGACCCACGTCGCCAGCAACTGTAAGCGATGTAAACTGGAGTTCTCGCAACATTGCAGAGGCTACCAATGGTCGACCCGGGCATCGCTCGCGTATGAGCTATGATGCACCTCGCCATAACCATCATCACGGCAAAAAACAGCAGCGCAGATTCTCCTTGACCAATAGGAGAGATCTCGACGAGTATGGGTTCGATGATGAGGGCGATCTAGGCTACGCGGCGAACGAAGATATGGAGGGCAACCGCAAGAAAGTTATTGTTGAGCGGTTGGAAATGGTCAAGGGGAGGAACCCAGTGTTTACTTGGTGTTAACATGTCTTACTCTATGAGCGGCTAGCCCTGTATGGATATATTGTTATTGGGGCCTCTTACAAGTGTAGGGGAACTTGCATAGCGGGCGTTCTTTTTTCATGCATGACGCTATTAGATAGTTGAGTTGCATATGCGGCGCATTTCATTTGTGTACACGTACCTATATTGGTAGCGAAGAGCCCTCTAGACATGTTCAACCGCGTCACAAATCTGCCCACGGGCACAACATATACTCATACCCCGATTGGGACACTACACCCCAATACAGTGTGTTGTACTACTTCTTCACCTCACCCCTTGCATCTTCTGTGCACTCTGTCATCACCTCGGATGATCGAAGAATTACCGGAACCGGTGTGGTCAGATGACGCTCTCGAATCTGTTCGCACTAGCCACACAAGCCACATCAGAATCGATGACTTCTCACGGCAAGCATGAAAGGCAACAGCGCAACCACCACTCCTGCGCGGTGCGTTCTATTTCTCTCGCATCTAACATTCGAATACCGATCCTCTGATGCTCGCTGCAGAGAGGCCGCTACGTCGCGAAGTCCGACGCCTGCCTTCACTTACCCGGCCTCCAGACAGGTACTAAACTTCTGCTGAACCACTCCCCACCGCCTGATCTAAGAGAAGGAGCACATACGAGTCGAAATTGTCGCGCCAAGGTGACTTCAATTCTCTATACGAAGATCTATCGACCATTAAAAAGCGAAGACATCGCGGCCTGTTTGTGGCGACCGCCCGTACCTCTTCTTGGCACCAGGTATCAGATGCGCTGCGCTGGCCAGCGTCAAGGTGCCAAAGAAAGAGTTGAAACTGTCGCCAACCCTCTCACTTGAGTCCTGAGGCCGCTCTCTCACCTGTAGTTAGCTGAGTGTTTACATCTGTACAATATGGACCCAGCGTTATTACTTGACCCTCGAAGGGCTCGTAGGACAGGTATCTCTCCCTCTTTTCCTTCTCTCCACTCTTATAAACCCGAACTCCGTCTATTCAGCTCCGGATACCTTCAGATCAGTTGTCAATGATGTCTACTATCCTGGACGACTCAATACACGGCATGGAAATGATAGACAGTCCAGCTGTATACCACCCAAACACCAATGACGTGGTGCACTGCGATCTGTTATCGGACTCCACTTTCACTGTCCTCCAATCTGAGCTGACCGCTGATCTCCCAGGTGACGCTGCGACACATCACAATAACAATGCAGCACCTGTACCTCGAATATCGCCATACGACCCGCGTGCACTACTTAACCCAAGAGCACCCAACCCGAAGCGCCCCGCTTCGTCGGGTACGGACATCGACCGCGGACGCACTGACCCTACCATCGCCGGCCAGGTATCGCTTGTCGAACGACTGCACAACGTTCAAGAACGCACTGCGTCGCCGGCAAAGCGTGTCAAGACCGCCAACGACGAACGTACCAGCAAGGCCAACCATTCGAACTTCAGCGGCGGAAGCGCCCTTGACCTGAAGAAACCGAACGGACAGCCGCCTCTACTAGCACAAGGACCCTCCATCGATTTAACCATGAGTAAGTTGATCACATTACGCCATCTGAACAGTATTGACTCTTGCTAGGCGACGATGAGGACGACATCCAAGTCGTTGCTGACAACGGCAACGATGACATATGCATTGGCAAGGTGAAACAGACGTACATCCAAGCGCACTTAGTTCCTAACCCCGATCCGAAGAAATACTCTGGAAACAACGGTGGGCAGAGTCGGATCAAAGTCTCTTTTCGCAGGAGTGGTGGCCAAAGCAATATCGCTATTATGGTGACCGACGGAACGGGGAGGGAGTTCGGCAAGATCGACATCAAGACAGCACAGGGCCTAGCTCCTCTTATCGACAGCGCAAAAGCCAGTGGATTGAAGTGGATGGCATGGACCGAGCCTCGACGGAAGCAACCAAACGAAGGAGCGCCGGGTACCGCGTTCTCTGGCCTCATCGGAATGACTCTACAGTTGTACTGTCCACGGAAACACGCGAACGACATCGGCAAATATCTCAAGAACAAGAACCTGCTCCTTGAACAACCACTATTCGAGCTCCACCGACACGACTACTTCAATCCTCAGACTAGCCAAAGCTCCTACAAGACTCAGATAACGCAGCCCAATTTCCAGCCGACGATGTTCAACCAGCATGCTGCCGGTGCACCGACTAACAGTTACGTACTGCGAAGCGTTGACGAGATTCGTGCTGATGTTGAAGACGTATTCAATACCGTCGTCAGCAGTGCTGAAGAAGTCCCAACCCGGGAACCCTCATCTCATATCAAAACCGAGCTGTATCCTCATCAGAAGCAAGCTCTATATTTCATGGTGGACAAAGAGCAAGACCATACTGGTGCAGAGCACGATGACCGCAAAGACTCTCTCTGGAAACCGCACTATCGGGATAATGGCCGCAAGTCCTACATCCATGTCATCACTGGGGAAGAGAGGCAAACGAAGCCAAAGCACAGCCTTGGTGGTATACTAGCGGATGAGATGGGCTTAGGAAAGACCCTTAGCATTCTGTCGTTAATCTGCGACGACGCCTCCATCGCTGCTGCGCGGGAGTTTCAACAGAAAAGGCCGCCGCCACTATCCCAAGGCACTGCATTGATACAGCCTGTAATCAACAGCCGAGCTACGCTTCTCGTTTGCCCTCTCAGTACTATGACCAACTGGAAAGAGCAGATCAAGGAGCATTTCCCAGTCGGCAAGAGCGCATTGCGTTGGACACGGTATCACGGTACTGAACGCTTCGAGATGTCGGCCAAGGATCTCGCAAATTACGACATTGTTGTCACCACGTACCACATCATTGCGAAAGACCTGTTGGATCGAAGGCGACCGCTTCCGCTCATCAACTGGTTTCGTATCGTGCTCGATGAGGCACACACCATTCGAAACCCAACCAACCAGTCAAAAGCAGTCTGCTCCATGCAGGGGCAGCGAAAGTGGGCTGTTACTGGAACCCCTGTGCAGAACCGCCTGGAAGATCTTGGCGCGCTGTTTAACTTTATTCGTTTGAGCCCATTCGATTCAAACCACGGGTTCAACCAGTTCATCCTCCACCCTTTCAAAAATGCTGACCCCGAAGTGGTACCCAAGCTGCAACTCCTAGTCAGCACTGTCACGATCCGCCGTACTAAAGAGATCATCAAGCACGAAGTCCCTGCCAAGAATGACTACCTGGTGAGACTGCAATTCTCGAGAGGGGAGCAGCAGCTCCACGATTGGTTCGAGCAAGACACCCAGCGCAAGGTCAATGCCGTCACACAAGGTGAAAAGATGGGCGGGCACTCATACGCTCGTATCCTGACCGCTATCCTGAACCTTCGCCTCATATGCGCGCACGGCCGCGATCTCCTCAGCGATGATGCATTGAAAACAACCGACGGCATGAGCTACGACAACCCTATGGAAATTGGAGAAGAAGACGAGCAGGTTCCGACACTCTCCCGCCAGCAAGCTTACGAGATGCTTGACCTTCTCGAGACTACTGACGCTGCAGACTGCATCTATTGCCCAGGCAAAAAGTCCATGCTCGACGCCGATTCCGATTCCGACGACGAAGACGAGGATAATGGCAATGCGGGCGACATCCTCGGCTACATGACGACCTGCTACCATCTCGTCTGCCCTAAACATATCAAGAAGCTCAAGGCTAAGTGGAAAGAGAACTTGCTCCCCGATGGCTCCGTACAGTGCCACGTCTGCGAAGATCGAAATAGACCTCAAGGCTTTGAGCTGCGGAGGAGGGATTTTGCGAACTTTTTAGAAGAGAGGGATCGCATCAGGAAAGACCCGAAGCTCGCGAAGAAGGTGGGGAGCTACATGGGGCCGCATACAAAGACGCAGGCTCTGCTCAACGACCTGAAGGAGCATCAGGATTGGAGTGATGCCCACCCGAATGAGCGGCCAATCAAGAGGTAAGTTACTCGACAAGTTTAGATATTTGCATCTGTTAACGGTTATAGTATTGTCTTCTCCTCGTGGACAACGCATCTCGACCTAATCGAGATTGCGCTCAAAAACCATGCCCACGCATACGTTCGCCTCGACGGCCGCATGACCCGCGACGCGCGCGACAAGTCCATGCACGCCCTCCGCCATGACGATTCTATCCGCGTAATGCTCGTCTCCATTGGCGCTGGCGGCCTGGGTCTCAATCTTACCACCGCCAACAAAGTCTTCATGATGGAACCACAGTTCAACCCTGCCGCCGAGGCGCAGGCGGTAGATCGCGTGCATCGATTAGGACAGGACAGGGAAGTAGTCATCAAGCGATTCATCATGGAGGGTAGCTTTGAAGAGAAGATGCTAGAGCTACAGAAGAAGAAGAAGGCGCTTGCGGATCTGACGATGGCGCGGGAGCGGAAGACGAAAGAGCAGGCTACTAAGCAGCGGTTGGAGGAGCTGAGGAGTCTGTTCCGCTAAGAGCAGGGCGTGGCGACTACGGCCAAGGCTCGTACATGTGGAGAGCAAGATAGAGAGTGCGGAGCAGGATGGGTTTCTTTTTTGGAGGGGGGTGGGAAAAGCATGCCGCTTTATTCTTCTTGGATGGGCGTGCAGCACGAGATTTGCTATGGAATCAGGAGTGTGACTTTTGGCACGATCTAGCTTTGGTTGGGGTTGGGCCACATTTTCCCCACTTTTCATCCTCTTTACTCCATGCTTCTTGGATGACGGGGTCACGGCGTTGGGGTGCAGATTTTCCATCCTTACAGCCAGCTAGCCAGCTGCTCCATGGGATAGGCAGGCTCCTTTCTTGCTTTTTCCATCCTTGTACACAGATCAGCATATCTATCAGCTGTCACATCAGAATCACTAAAGACGAGCTGGGCTCCTACGATAATTTTTCTTTGTGATGAATACCTCGAATTAAGAAGCTAGTACTGAGGCGAAGCCGCACTTTACTTCTCGGAGAATAATAGACGGTGCTAGTTGACGTGGAGCTTAGCATCATTTGGGGTATAATCTGGGGTTATGCGGGGAGTCGAGCGGGCCGCTCTTTCTATCCATGGCCAGTGCCAGCATGAATCGCGTTGTGATGTAGAGCGTGTCTTCCTCTTTCATCTGCACCTCCTCACCATCGGCAGCTCAACAGCAGCTTCTAACCCATCACATGTGCCCGTATTATTCAACCAACCTCAAAGCTGAGCCATTGCGATGATCTACATGGACAATCTAACTCGAACGAGAGTCACGCCAGTTTCGGCTCAGCGGATGTCGTGCGGCTAATGAGTGGGCAGCTGCAGCCTCCCGTTTGCCGTTATTCCCGAGGTCACCAGTGCCACCAACCAACCATTTAACGTCCAAGTGACAGACAGGCAGGCAAATCAGACTTGAGTGAGCAATAATAATGGACACGCCACCAGGAAATGCATGAAATGTAAGTATAAGACGTTTTCCCTTCTAAGCATGACCACATCAAGCAATGTCAAAGACAAGTTGGATCAAGGTATGAAGATATTTCTATTTTTTCCCAGGCCGCGTCTATACGATTGACTGGCCGACCTCTATCCAAATCCATTAACATTTACGATTTAGTTGGAGGGAGGTACAGGTCTTTCGGTGACGCAAAGCCTGGGGGGTACCCATAATCCTAGAAAGGGAAACAGGGCGACGGGTAATCGAAATGCAGATCTTCCCTTCGCCCGCTACACAAAGTACTACCACCCGCTTAGGTGGTGTAGTAGAAGTCTGGTCGTACATCGCCGAGTTCGACAATCTCATCCTCTGTCTTGCCGTGGAGCCAGTGATCGCGCTTGCCCGCCTTCCTCAGCTTATTCTCGCGCTTGAGCGCAAAATGCATGAAGACGGAGCCACCGAATAGGAACAAGAACATGTAAGCGAGAACGATGCCGTGGCCAGTGTAGTAGCGTGGCTTCTCCTTGGCAATGTAGATGTTGGACGAGACAACACCGTTCAAGTTACCCCAGCCGACGACGACACCGACCATGACACCTCGCTTCAACGATCCTTCGACATTGTTCGACGCCCAAGTCAGCGTGTTGGAGACGGTGGGGTAGATGCCTACGGCGCCTAGGAAGGTACCGGCGTACTGGACGTGCACGTTGGACGTGGCGAGCAACATGGCGAAACCAATGCATCCAGTCAAGGACACAACCATGTTGCAGTATCCACGCCACTTGGTCTTGTCGGCGACCCATCCCGTAATGACCGTCATCGTGGCGGCAACGGCGTAAGGCGGAACAGACAAGAGCTGGGCCTTGGTACCCTTGTAACCCATACCGAGAAGGATGGTCGGCAGGAAGAGAGAGAAGCAGTAGAGGGGGCACAGGCAGCCCATGTAGATGACGGCGTAGCCCCAAGTCTTCCAATCCCTGAGCGCAGCCATAACGTGCGCGCGGTCAATGCCTCCAACCTTGGCACGGGCCTGTCCGTCCAGCTTCAGACGGCGCTGAGCTCGCAGCTTCTCATCAGCGTTGAGGAAGCGGGCTGTGTCAGGGAAGTCGAACACCATCCACCAACAGAAGACGCCGACACCTACGGTCATGATGCCCTCAATGATGACTGCAGTCGTTAGCACATGGCAGGAATAGAGAAGCCGGGGAGCACGAACAGATCCAACGCCATCCCTCGTAGCCGCCAACACCGTCCATTTGGGTGATTGCAGCAGCTAAAAGACCTCCAAAGGAACCGGCAAGAGCGGCAGCAGAGAAGAAGAGAGCGGCACGGAAACCAAGTTCCTGGCGCTTATACCAGCAACTATGAAAGTCAGCATTGCGTTCTGTAACCAGCAATGTCGGCAGAATACTCACGAAAGGTAGTAGTTGACACCCGGGAACAGACCAGCCTCAGCCATGCCGAGGAACCAGCGGCATGCAAGCAAACCGGCATTGTTTTTGACAAGACCCATGAGCGTCATGATGATACCCCAGGCCAGGATGATGAGGGTGAAGAAGACGCGGGGCGACCATTTCTTGATGGCAATGTTGGTGAGTGGCTCGAAACCAGCGTAGGAGATGAAAAAGATGGTCAAGGCATTCGAGTAGTCACGAGATGACATTTTCAGGTCCTTCTCCATGTGCGCAACACGAGCATTTCCGATATTGGTGCGGTCCAAGAAAGAGAGCAGGTACAGAAGCGACAACCATGGAATTAACCACATGTCCATCTTCCGGACGAGGGCTTTGTCCTAATGCGGAAGTTAATATGTGCCAAAGGAAGAGATGGCGATTGAAGAGAAGAAAAAGAGCAACGTACCAGCCTCTCACGCTCCGCGGGACTCTTGCCCGCGTCTGGGTCGGGAAGATCATCGTAGTCGGCGGGGGTGGAGATTTGAGAGCTCTCTACATCACTGTTGGCAGCGATGATGGCCTTCTCACTATGGTCCATATTGGAGTGGGGTTGGACGGCGGCCATTGCGCTGACTGGAGTACAGGAGTCTGAGGGAACACACTCAAGGGGGGGGCGGCCCAGGGTCTCTATATGTACACTGGGTCCTCGCATACGCTCGAAACGAGATGGGCTTGCTAGGTTGATCCGACTAGGATAAGTAGTGTGATGCGGAACCCCATGGGGGCGGTTGGATGGGACAAGAGAGTGGATCCTGCTTGGCCCGTCTACAGGTGCGTCCGGGCGTGGCGGAAGTGAAATGGCGCCAAAAGGGACAAGAGAGACGAGATTGCTACGACGCGCCTCAACGGGCGTATTGGCCGCCGTACGACGTTGCCTCTTCGTTTGTCAAATCTGTCGCACTGTCGCAGCCCGCACACGCCGCCCTAGGCTTTGCAGTCTTTGTGCTACCCATCAGCCTGACCGATGACCAGAACAACGAATTCCAGACAAAGGGGGCATATCTTCGATTGTGGTTTCAGCCTCCCATGACCCCGTCAGCCAGCAAGGAAGGACATGGGCGGCGCGTCCGATACCCACAATCTCGTTGATTTCTGGGTGTTTTTGGGTAAAGAAGCCGCTTCGTATCGGGCCAAGGCCATGTTTTGGGACGCGGTGCATTCGAGAAGGGCCGGGACGGCGTAGATGGAAGATCTGGGCACCGGTCGATGCGTCCACTGGAGAAGGGCGAAAAGCGCCACCCAAGCCCTTGGCGGTACGCCTCTTCAGATGGAGAGATGGATGAGGATGCAGTTGGGCAAGGAGCGTCTTCAGCCGGCAGAACAGAGACGGGACGCAGGCGTGCCAGTGTCCTTTGTTTCAATAGTAAGCCGCCAAATTGCACGACGCATCGACAGGACAGTAGCTGATTTGATTGTCGTTCCGATGGCCAAACGAAACAACCGACGATAGAAAGACACAACCCCAACAACGATACATACAGCGACTCTGCTACTGCTGCTGCTGCTGCCCCGCGTTATAGGCCCGCTGCGGAGAGCTTGGCCCCCCGCTAGCAGTGGGTCGCACTTGCCCACTAGAGCCTCCCCCGCCCTTCTCCAGACTGACTTGACGTCCGCCGTCTTCCACACCCGGCGTCGCTTTTGGTCGTCTGAAAGCAACCACCTCCACTATGAGATGCTTTTTCTTTGTACCAGGGGGGGTGTCCCAAGACAATCGCCAAGCCAGTATGCAAGCCTTCGCTGACGGACGCCCAGTTTTCTGGCTGTCGGGTAAAAGGAATATTGCCTCGCTGCTACTGGCTGCCTGCCCATCGGGGGTCCCATAGCGCGCTGATGGCCAACGGAACAATGGATGGAAACCCCATCCGCGCTGCCCCTCCGATTGCGACTGGGATAAAGTCACTTTTCCCTTCCGTTCCTTGGTGCGCGGTTGCGTGTGACGGCAGACAAACCTGGACTACGGTATTCGTGCGCGCAAGCAGTTCGGGTGTCGCCATCCCGCCTGGCGAATAACCCACACGTGGCCCTTCAATCTTGGTTGGCGACCGTTGTCGCTTCGTCGCTCAATCGCCGTTTTCGCTTGGTCATTGTTGCGTTGCGCCGAAACGACCCCAGACAGTACTCCACACCCAAGCCTTCACCCAACAGTTTTTCTCTTCTTCCGCTGCTCACTAGGTTGAGCCGATCCCGTCCATGTGCCAGTCGCGTGGCCCTGCGAGATTTGCCTCCGTGAGCGCCGTTGAACAGGAGCCTCTCACCAAGACTTCGTTACGCGACGCCTGCATGGTCATCTAGGTGCGTCGTCTATTGCGGCGTTGAGAGCAGCCATGTCGAATTAGTGGCCCAATGGCAGGGCTGCCCCGGCCTTTCAATACTGTCAGCACGCATACACAGTATCGCTTTCGTGCGTTGCCTATTTCTCAAACTAAGTTCCAGGCCCCGGGCGCAACGACGCCGCAATATGCATTGAATTTGCTAATTTGAAAGAAACTCAAAATAAGCAAGCCCCTTACAGTCAACTCCATCTTCCGAACTGCAAGGTAATTTTGAGGTGAGACGGCATGATAGTCATTATTACTTCTTCATGTACTTTGATCTATTCTCTACACCTGCACTAATGCGCGTGCAATGATTACACGCAGGACACCAGTCTAGGCGCACACATCTAGTCTGGCCACGGACGGGTCGTGGTCGCTCACCTGGGACGCCAACTCTGGCCACGTGTTAAGGTGTATGTGCTCGTACTTTGCCTCCCCTGACTTTGCAACCGAGTCTGACACGAACATGTGGTCCAGCTGCTGCGCATTCATATCGAACAAGTAGGTGTAGCGCTCCAGCTTGTCAATCTTAGCCACGGCATCCAGGTCCTTGAGCCCGGAAATCTGCGCGTATTGCTCCAGCGGCTCGACAAACGCAAATTCGTTGAAGTCGCCTGCTGTGATGATGCGAGCGTCCTTGTCCTTTGCCAAAATGTTCTGTTTTGGTTGGACGCCTTGTCAGCCTCGTTTCGTTCGTTGTGTTTTAGTCCAGCTCATCGTGCGAGCGTGGCATCTTTTTGTGCCCACGTTCTCGTCGTACCGTCTCGGGCTGCACGCTGCAGCCACCCTTCTTCGCACAAGACGCTTGCCGCTAAAAAGGCTGCCAACGATTTACCAAGAACCAGTATCAAGAAAAATTACGTACCTTTATGAAGTTTGCTGTGATTTGCGCCTGGGCAAGTCGGTCGGCTACTCCTCCGTTCACCGGCGGCCGCGCATCGCCGTGTAGACTGCTACTTCCCCCCTTGGAGCCAAAGTGCACGTTTACCGTGAAGAACGTGTCTGCCTTGCTGGCACTGCTCTTCTTGCTAATCACCTCCCACTGCGCAGCCAGCGGCTTGCGGCTCGCTGTCCATGCCTTGTTCGCAGGATCAATACGGCCAGGGTTGTACTTGAGCGTTGGTCCATTAAGCACTTCGTTTGCGTCGAGCGAGCCTCCTGGGTTGGGCTTGTAAAGCCGAATCAGCTCGGGCTTGTAGAGGTAGGCAACGCGAATGTTTCCGCCTGGTTGGCCGCCGTCCTGATCGTCGACGGGCACAATGTCGGTGAAAGTGTAGGCTGGTCCTCCAGCACTTTTGATGGCGGCCGTCAGGGTAGTCAGCGTGAGGTTGGCGGACACGACTAGACATGTGGTTAGTTTTCATGGTGAGACTCGGCTGTATACCTAGACTGACGGTGTGCGTCGTGATACTGCTCTCGACTTGGTAGGACAGCAGTGCGCTTTGAAGGGGCGTACGACATATTCACGGAGGAGATGGAGGGGCAAGATGTCGTGGAAGGCTTCTGGAAATATCACTTACTTGCGTCGTTTGTAGGGCCGTTATCATCCTGCACTTCCTGCACGAAGATGATATCCGGGCTCCTCAGGTACTTTATAATATGCTCGGCCACAGCACCGTGGTGCGAAGAGTTGGGCGCGAGATTTTCGACATTGTAGGCTCCAATTGTAATGCCACTACACCTGCCCTTCGACTCCAGCTTCGTCGGCTTGGGGAGCTCCTGCTTTTGCGAGTCGGTGATCTTGATGGCAGTGGTGGGCAGAATACGATAGAAACCAAACGCATAGCTGACGATACCAGTGATCTCCTCGACGGAATCACCCATGCGAGTGCTGGTAGGGTTCTTGGTCCCGTCAAGTGGCGTGCCAATGATGATGGCCTCTGGATTCGCATCTTTGTCCGTAATAGTCAGTCCATCACGGTCGTTGCGCCCGCTGACCTTCCAGTTGCCCGCGACCCACGTATCGCCGAACCGATTGGCTTTTGTGAGCGCAGTCGGCTTCTGCACCGTGACCAGCTCTCCGGACAAGCTCTCCCAAAAGTCCAGGCCATACGTCTTCGGTTGCAGCTCGGGGTTCGCTACGCTGATCAGCGAGACATTGTTCGGCACGGCGAAGACATCTCCGCCATCGAGGCTGCTGTACTGCTCCGTGGGCGGATCGCGTGTGTCCTTGCCGATAACGAGGGGCTGCACTTTGGTTCCGCTGCTGACTTTCTTCTCCAAGACAGGACGCGACAGCTGGGTCAGGTACAGGTAGTCTTTGTTGTTCCTGTATTCCGCGACCTGCCCCCGCACTACAATCGAGTCGCCAACGGTCAAGTTGGCGCCGAATGCGCGGCCGAAGACGTAGAGCGACTCGGAGGTGCGCTCATCGCGGTCGGGGTAGATGGAGCGGAGCCACAGCCCATCGGGGCCCTTTGCCGTAATGATACCGCTGACATTGGAAACGGCCTGGTCCTTCAGTGGAGAGAGGAATTTGGGCCCGTTGATTTCAGCGATAGTAGTCGCAGACGACGAGACAGCGAGGGAAGCAGCGAGAGCGAGGAAGCGCGTAAAAAAAGCCGCCATATTGCTTTGCAACTGCGGGAACGAAACGGCGGAGTCTCGGGAGCTTAGACTAGCAAGAAAGCTCTAGCTGATCCAAAATAGAGCACATCTCCCAGCTCTTATACCTCCTCCTAGTATCTACGTCAAGATCGCACAGCATCATTCCAAGCCAGATCCCCCCCGGCCGCACTTATCCTGTTCCTAACACTCCGCCCATCAGCCCTCAACTAGCTCATTGCCTATCAAAGCAGGAGACTACCTTGTTCACAGCCTGGAGCGAGGCAGCGCGGAGGACGCACCTTGGCAATATAAATTCCCCATCCCCATATCCCAACGCGTGTATCTACGCGTGTCGTGTGGTTGGCTCATGGCCTCGCTATCGCGCCAAGGCCCTTTGCTCCTTTGGGAAGGTGAGCGGCCTCATTGGTGCGCAAGGCGAGATTGGGCGGCGACGTCCGCTGTTTGCTCAATTACTTCTACGTTGTGTTCCTATCAATGATATCGCTGGGAAGATGCACGTGTGCTCTGCGGGAGATGCGAGGGCGGCGAAGAGGGTGGATTGACGAATCGGAAGCGCGCACGTGGGGTTAGGGATGGTGAGATGGGAGTGGCTTTCCAATGCTTGACTCGAAGGTATGGCAAGGGAATGTTGACGTGACGTAGCTAGGAGATCAAAATGTAGTAAAATAGGCGTATGGTCGCGAAGACTGGTCTGACCAGCTGAAGCTGACTTTGTCCCGCAGTAACGATTCACGATACCGAATGAACAAACTACCTTTTGGCAAAAGTTGAAGCCGTGGCGCAGCCGATTACTAGCTAACGATGACAACCTGCCATACTTGCAAAAAAGCATAGCAAGTAATAGCTCGCCGCACGTCCTACGACACAACATCACCGACCAGTCAACCTCTTCTCTCTATCTTCTTCCACTCCCAGGATGCGCCATACTTGCCTGCCTGGACTTGTACGCTGAGTCGCGTCTCAACATCTTCTCTTCCTCTGTCAATGCATCCCAATCTCCTTCCGCCATTTCCCGATCTTCATCTTTCTCTTCGCCGTGGTTGTCAGTCGATTCATTGGCATGCTGTTCTGGCTGTGACTGTGCCTGCACTTCTCCGTGCTGTTCAGGCTGTGGCCCCGGTTGTACATCTGGTGCATCGTCTATCAAATCATGGTTAGCTCCAAGGATCTTCGACCCAGTCCAAGATAGGATAGATGGGCCAACATACGCATTTCCTCATCATTGGCCTGATGTGCATTGCCCTTAGCATTACCCTTAGCATTGCCCTTAGCATCGTCTTCGCGGTTAAGCCAGTCGTGTACTCTGCTCGATGAGCTTTCGCCCGGTGTCTCTCCTTTTCCCTCATTAGCACTGCTCTTCACCAGAGCTTGAATACAGAAACCGTGAATTGGAAGCGCGGGCAGATCTGCGGACTTACCAGGAAACAGCTCTCGCTCCGCAAACCTAACTTGTTGTACTACCCCATCAGAAGATTTTATCTTCTCTTGCTCCAACCGATAAACCAAGCGGCTCGCTGCAGGGCCCTGGCCCTGGACATCTTTGGAGAACCCTGGAGTTTGAGCGGGCGTCTTCATGGGAATGGGGGTGAGATAGGCCGACCCGATCACGGATCTGATTGGCGTTGACACGGCGACTGAGGATGGCACTTCAGACTCTTGCATCGTTCCAGAGGGGGAGGTAGACGGTGCCGTCTCTGGTGATTGAACACCCGAAGGGGATACCTGAATGGCTCCAGGACGAGAGTTTGATGGTTGGTTGGCGTCTGACTGACTAGAAGTCGAGCGGACCTTATCCGGCGTTGGTGTTTGTGAATGTTCAGGCACAGGCGTGTGTTGTTGAGGTGTGGATGTTGTTTGTTGACCCTGGGCAGACTCCGACTGTTGATCCTGTGGCGTGGGCGATGTTCTAGCCATGTAGACAATAGGAGGCAGAAGATGCTCAGGGGGAATTTCGACCTTCTGGGGTTTCAGCCTTACACATAGGTCCTTGCGTAATCCATATTCAATTGGACCCTTGGCCACCCAAGGTATACACTCAAAGGTCGCATAATATTTCTCTTCAACTTTCACTTTGTCCGCCAACACCATATACTCCGGACCATAGATCACATCTGTGGGCGAAGGCGGGAATGGAGCTGGCTCTTTGAAATTTGGTACGTCAGATACTGTAGTGTCTGATCGCTCGGTTTGTCGTGCCAACATATTTGCCGGTTCGGACAGCCACGGAAAATGCTCGCGCTCTACCTCTCTCAGTTTCGCAAATTGCTTTCGGAGATCTACATCCTCCTTGATGATGTCGAGTAGGCTGGAGGGCATGTCTGAAATGGATGTAGTCTCAGAACTCTTGTCGACGTTGTTCAAGATGTCCGAGGAAATCCGATCCAGCATACTGGTCAACATCTCGCCAACAAGTCTTTGTGGGCATTCTAATTCAATGGACCACTGCCGATCTTTGATCTGGTCCATCAAGTATTTCAACTCGCCGTCATTTGGAAAGTTTCCCTGGTCTTCAATTCGACGCCTGACACGACGCTTCTCCATTTCGATCAAGTCAAGTACTTCATTCTCTTGGTACAAGAACCTTTCGAGTATGTATGGATGTCGGACGAGGTTGTTGTGCAGGCCTCCCATGTCCCAGTGTTTAGGGTAGGGGTAAATCCAGTATTCATTCCAATATTTCCTCGGCAGCTTGATCACGAATCTATCTTCCCTGATGGCTATCGATCTGGCTATCGCGCTTGCCACCGCGGTATTGAGTTGTGCGCTGCGGTCCAGTAGCATCTGTTCAAGGCATTGTATCTCTTGCTCTCTCGTCAATTGGATCCTACTAGCACTGTCGTTGGCGGCCATGGTATCATCGGACATATCTTTCGCCGAATCGCTTGCGGCGATGACTGTCAATTGCTCAGCGAGCGGACGGGGAAATATTGGTCTATAGAAGTCTTCATCTGAATCTGTCTCATCGTCGTATAGCCTCTTGATATGGTTGTTGTTGTCGTGATGATTCATGATGTGATGGTATAACGACGCAAGCCTTCTCGAAGCACTGATCCGGAACGAGGTGGATAGACACCGATGAACTTTGATGAAGTACGCAGTGAGTGAATACCTACACTGTCAGATCTAGAACTTTCCACCAGGAAATCTCACTTACGTATGCTTATTTAGAAATGTAAACGACCTAGCGATAGACAGCTGCTGGTAGTTAACGATATTGATTACGGTGGAATATGATGTTAGCCAAAGGTGAGACAAGACGTGATGCGTGATTGCTGTGAGTGATGCTGAGACTCCGTCGCTGCCCGAGGTATGTCGCTTCTTCTATTGCTCGGAAGGGCCATCGCTTTCCCTAACTAGATCCTACAATAGGCAAGCACAAGTGATCTTAAGCTCCCTGCGAAAGTTCTTGTGGTTGAGTACCAGTGGCTTAGTACCAGTACCGTTCATTTATACCATCACCGCCTGTACGATTTACTACGAGCTCTAGCAGAACTCTACAACCTTTTAGTCCACCTCCCAGAATGACCTTGGCGGGGTTTCTGATATGATTAGAAGAAGGAAACGACATTGGGATCTGAAGTATTTAAGCGTTGATCGCCGAGAAGCTGAAGGAAAGAGCGCTAGGTCAAGACAGAAAGAACCCACTGACGATGAATATGAGCATTTACTAGCTCTAGAGTGCCTTGCGTTAAAGCATACTCTTTGTACTTACGCCTCAACTTTGCGCATCGCTCATGAGGTCGATAGGAATTGTGTGGTCAGGTTACTGACACTGCCACTTACGAACCGTGGTGGGGAATGTCGGAGCAATCTTCGAACAAGTGAATGACTACAGATCCGCGTTGTCAGGCTTTGTGTCACCGCCATTAGTTTCCTTTGAGGGACCGTAGTCCCTGATCCAAGCAACTCCTGCGGGGATATGCATGCCACCCACTGACTCACTTCCCCTCCTCCAAATCCATGGGCGTAATGAAAAAGTTGTCTCTGTGATTCCAATGCATCCGAATTCCAGACACCTGCGTATCTGGAAGCATCTTATCGATCAGTTAGGCTGATTTTGTGTGAAGTTCAAGATGAACGAGGTGTCGTGTTCTGCGGACCAAGAGCCGCGCTGTAGGAAGGCCCGACTGCTAGCATAGTAGCCTCATGATTGATGAGAAGAATGGCGCTTCACATGTGACAAAAATCGGGGCTACCATATGCGCGTCAAAACCTTTCACGCAGATTTCAATCTGGTATTTTAACTGCCTGGGATATCTCTACATTACATCGCAACATGAGCATCTACAACAACGCCAAATGCTGAAAGCTCATCACCTTCTACGAACATTGAAGGCTTTCGCTGCGTCATTTGCCCTTGTCCTCCCTCAGACTTACGATCTGGTTCAGCACAACCTTATCCTCTGTAGACTCAATGTCGACACAGAAGTAGGCTGTCCGCAGGGCCTGGAAGCGGATAAGAGCATCTGACGAGCCACTTAGGTCTAGCGAGGTCTCCTTGATCAGATCCTTCAAACCCTTTTCGATCACCGCCTTCTCGTATATGATTTCAGAGTTTGAGTTCAGGTCGTCAGCCCAGCCGCCCGTCTTCCAATCTAAGGTATTCGGTGACTCGGTCTTGAAAAGCGAGTTGTACAAGCGCGCTGTCACCGGGATACCAGTCGCCACGTCCACCCACTGAATGTAAGCTTTCGGCCTCTCCGTCGCTGGCACCTTAACAGCTCTGATCTCTGACACGTTGCCGTTGTTGTCCTTGGAAAACGAGGTCGCGCGTATCGAAAAGGCAACGTTGTAAAGACCGACGGCCTTGTTTGGCGCCAGACGGAAGTAGTCTTCACTGTCCTCCTCTCTGAAATCGCTGCGATCTATATAAACTTCTTTGCCGACCTTCACTTTCCGCTCACCAGGTATAGTGCCCTTAGGATCGTAGGGCACGGTCATCTCCTGGTCATCCTCAGCGACGAAGTCCTCGATGACGACCTTGATCGGGTCAAGAACTAGCATCTGACGAGGCACGGTGCGTTCGAGATGTTTGCGAATGGACGATTCAAAGCGTGGAGGCTCAATCTCCGTGATTGAGTCAGTGACACCAAGCTCATCGACGAAGTTGAGCATGGCCTTAGCGGGAATGCCACGGCGGCGAAGAGCGACCATGGTGAACAAACGCGGATCATCCCACCCTCGTACCGCTGGAGGGATCCTTCTTGTCTCTACTGTGCCATCCTCGTTCTTCCTCTCCACAGTGGTACCTTCGACAAGCTGGAGAATGCGGCGCTTCGAGAGGATTGTGCCACCGACGCTCAGGCGACCGAATTCCCGTTGCATGGGGCCCTTCTCCTCTGACTTGGGCACCTTTATATCCAGCTGCTCCAGGAGCCAATCGTACGATATGCGCGACTGGCGGAACTCGACCGTGCATAACGAATGCGTGATGCCTTCGAGAGCATCGCAAATGCAGTGCGTAAAGTCGTAGGTAGGGTAGATTCTCCATTTATCGCCGGTTCTGTGATGGTGGTTCTCTTTGACCACACGGTAGGCAGGCAAATCCCACATCTGTGGGTTGCCCTCTTTCGGATCCGTCAGGCTCTGCTTCATGCGCAAGAAGGCTTCTCCAGCCTGGTATTTGCCATCGCGCATCGCTCGGAACTCGGTGATGGACTCTTCGATAGGTCGCGTACGGTGTTCGCAGGCGTAGCGTTTGCCTCGATTATCCGGGCCTCCGCGTTGGTTGTTGATTTCCTCTCCTTGAAACTAGTCAGCCTCACCCGAGGACAAATTCAGCGAGTACTTACTTGAGCAATGACACACGTATGCGCCATCTTTCCTAATCAGCTGCTCTGCCAGCTCGTAAAGCTTGTCGAAGTTGTCGCTGCTGTATGTGATCTTCCACGGCTCGAAGCCTAGCCATTTGACGACATCTAATATGGCAGTGAAGTACTTCTCTTCCTCCTTTTCCGGGTTGGTATCATCGTATCGTAGGTAGCAAGCGCCCTGGTGGTGTTTGGCAAACCCAAAATCGACGGCGATGGCTTTCGCATGACCAATGTGTAGGTAGCCGTTGGGTTCGGGGGGGAAGCGCGTTCGTACGTCTTTGACCTTTTTCTCCTCGTATATGCGCTTCAGCCAGCCTTCGGAGAAAATACTGGTTGGTTCAGAGCTGGCAGCAGGTTTCGCCTGCTCTTTGGGTCGGAGCGCATATTCAGCTTTCTTGGCCTTGGCTGCGGCTTTCTTTGCTGCCTTCTCAAGGGCACGCTTAGATGGCCCCTTCTCTTCTTCTTCAGGTACGGGTGCGGTAGGCTCTGCCATGTCTACGCGGTATTAGCGGACCTCTCTCAAAGTTCCAAGACTGCTACGGCTGGCGAAATAATGGGGTAGGGATCCAGTATTGACTAATGGTGTCGCCATCTGACCACGATTCGAGGATTGGGGCGAGATTCTTACCTCACAAGTGTCAATGGTGTCACTGTTTGCTGCTTGGAGCTCGTGTGCAGCAGCTGGAGGGGTTTTGGAGGGGCATTTGTCAATCGCGCTACGAGTCATATTGCACCAGCCACAACGCCACAGCTTATCGCAACGCCACTCTGCAACCCTTTCACAACATTACTGCATCATGTCATGTTTCATACCTCACAATGTCAACCTTGATGTTTGGCGAACCCCTGTGATCGGTACACTATCTCAGACTCTAACACAGTGGACGAAGACTCACTTGTTCATCGATGGCTCTGAAGGAGGATACTCAGTTTGGGTTCCAGCAGGCGCAAAGTCACCGGGAAGACGAGACTCTCTCTGGCTCCTGGTCTCAAACATGGATACCGACATGCAAGTTCGAGATGACGATGCGTTGGCGAAGACATCATTGCTTACCTTTCATGGTATCTCGCGATGTTTGATTCTTTGACGCCCATAACCATGTCTTGCTCACTACTACTATCCACGTCCAGTTCATCCGGGGCAGTAAACTACCTCTAAAGGCAAAGGAAATTCTTAGCCATTCGCACTTTTTCGTCGTCTCCACCTCCAATTCACCGCTACATGGAAGCACCTGCCTTCATGAACAGAGTGAGAAGGATCATTCATTGACGGAGCACCAATGCTGGGTAGTGAGTATTTCGTAATATGCACCCTCTAAACATTCTATATACTACTTCTATACCCGACCCTACGCATACTACCTTTCGACATCTTTACCTTACCATACCCTATTTCGATATATTTCTTTACCTACAGTTCGAAAATCGATGGTCACCACTAGAGCCAAACACTACGGCCACAACAGTGACATCGATGGCCAAGGGCTGAGCTCACCTGCCCCTGAAGCGCTCAGCGATCGCCGTAGAAGATGGTCTCACCTGCTTCATTCGCAACACTATCAACCCATTATCTCTGAAGTCCTCGACGAAGAACTTCCTAAATACGAAAATAGTACTATCATTAATGCCACAGACCGGGTCTCGCATATGCGCGAATGCGCACTTATTCTGGCATCTGCACCGTCCGTATTCGCTGCAGCCGTGAACGGCAATTTGGTTCGGCAAATGGCGTCAAATGTGCAGCTCCAAGGAGAATATACCGTCATCCATGAGCGAGCGCACGATCAGCCCTCAATCTATATACACCTCCTGGCAGACGAGCACGGCATTGCACCGACACCAAATCAATACTTAGTGATAGGGAACATGGTGTTTGACTACCTTGGAGAAGCACACAACTGCGAGCATGCCTTGCATGTGGACAATATCACGCCTCCCATGGTGACTAAATCAGCATCTGATCAAGGCCACCGTAAGTATATTCACACTACGAATCGCTCTTCGAAGCGCGTAGAGACCCTCCACCGCCTGTTTCGAGGAATACAGAATCGCTGGCTCGAGACACCCGCATCCCATCGCGATACACCGTTTCAGTTCCCTCCAGGCGAATGTGGTTATTCGAAGGACTCGCACAATCGACTAGCACAGCACCGAGCACATCAATCTTCGAACTACGTCATGAACCTCGTTGAAGATATATGTACTTACCTTCATCGCATCGGACAATTCAAGCAGCACTTTCTCATGCATCAGTTCATCATCTATCTCATCTTCCGACCCAGTCAAGCCGCTATCGCAGAGATCTTCTGCTCGGGACTCTTGCAGGTATGGGTTGAAAATGGTGGTGGGTTCAATGCATATCCCGCTGGACGCAGCGTGGCAACTGCAAGGAGGGTAAGCATAGTCGAATGGCATTCACACGAGAGGTGGATTAGAGAGAAGTCACCAGTGGTTGAAAACATGAGGGCACTGAAGGAAAAGGTCGATGAATGGCGAAAGGCGCTAGAGTGGGAAGAAGAAGCCGTGGAGGACTCAGATGAGACTAAGATTTTCGCAGATGAATACACGGGTGATATGTATGAATGCTTCTAATCGGCATTATTACGGATGTCATCTCTCTAAAGCAGCTATTGCTCTCCAGAACACTCATACTTCCTAGTATAACACCGGCCAAAATCAACAAATTACATTTCCAGGTCAGCTCGTTGGCGCTAGGTAGCCACATCCATGGCGCATCCAGATTGTGTTGCAAACCATACCAAAGTGACGGACCCACTACCAAACATCGACACAGCAGCAAATTAAAACATATTCCATCCCTTCATCTATCGTTTACGTGCACCCACTGATTTTTCCCACCAAATATGTGCATGTACGTATTCACTACAACATCGAGGCGACCTTTTCTGAGAAAATTGATCTTGCGCAGCCCCTTCAAGCAATCACTTAAAATTCCCACCGCGCCTGTGAACGACCGCACTCGCCTACCCGAATTCCTCTACATCGTCGTCGACGACATTGCATTCCCCACAATTGGCAGCTCAGATGGCGCCCTCACCATCCCGCGAATTGACAGTCATCTTACCAAGCGAGGATTCAAATGGAATGATATTACGAAGCAGCGCATTGAAACACACTTCAAGTATAAGAGTGGGGAAGTAGAGACTTCAAGCTTTGCGTCCGCATACGAAAGCGAAGCCACCGCGCTGAAGTTTCCACAATCCACATCCGTCCACAAACGCAAAGGTCGCATTCTCCACGCAACAAAACTTATTGTCGACACCGATGGCCTAGTCCCTGCTTCTGCTTCAACGACGGGAGGGACGCAAATACCGATATGGGTTGAGCAAGGCGCGTTGCCCAAGGTGCCGAAAGGTGTATTGAACATGACGCCAGCGGGATTTGACGCTTTTGAAGCACGTGCGTGGATATGCTTAGACGAGGTAAGAGCTGTGCTGGGTTTGAAGGATAGTGATGGGGAGACGGGCGAGTGGTTGGCTTGTGGATATATCCCTAGGGCAAGAGTTTGTGGGCAGGTGGTGCTGCAGGAAGATACGACAAAGAAGAAGAGTCTGAAGGATGAGGAGGTGGTGGAAGATGTGAGCAGAACACGGAAGAAAGGAAAAGAGAAGGTAAGGCAGGAAGAATATACACCGCAAGTACCAGTTCGCACAAGCTCTCTGCGTTCGTTCCGTTCCGATGATACGAGTGAGAGGAAACGTGAGAACGCGCCAAAAGGAAGATTGCCGCGACACCGGTCCTTTGACTCAAAAGATAAGCATAGTGTAAAGCTTGCGCGGTCTCTTCTCAAACAAGCTCTACTCATGTCAGCAGAAGAGGTTGAGGTAAGAGGACTTGTCCGTCTGATACTCAACGACTAATTAATGTCCTAGATCAAGAGGCTTTTGCAGGAGACCAAAGACATACAGATCCCAATAGAAGTGAAGAAATCAGAGAGCCGACTGAAGCAACATGCCAGTGCAGCATTGCAGGACACGCCTGCCGAAACACCACCACAGGCAGAAATAAATGCGAACAAAGACAGGGCTGATGACCGTTCGATCAGTAGAGAAGCCCTCACTGAGTACCCTCTACGTAGGAGTAAATCCCAAAGAACAGTCGCATTTCAAGATCCCGACACGATACAAAAGATCAGCCGCCGATCCCGCCGCGAAGTAGTCCAGAAGCCCCCACGCAATGTTGAGACCGTAACAGAAGACAAGGCACGCGCAAGTCCAGCATATACTCCACTCCCAACTCAACGTATTCCTCCTACAACACCTGTATCACGTACAGACACCCCGACATCTTCTATATCCCCGCTTACTCTGGCATGGTTCGATCGCATCGAGCGGAATCAAGATAGAGGCCTTGAACTCAAGGAGCGGATCGCCAAGATGACGGCTCGACAGCAGGGCATGCCGAGACGGAGAAATGAGGATGCGGCGATCGACTGCTCGACGTACTCCATTCCCGAAGATGTTTGTAGCGAGTCAGTTCTGAACGAGTGCGTGGACTTGCCTGTGTCGACGCCGGCTCAGAGTATGAGTGACAGTAGTTGAGTAGTGGCAGTTAGGTAGAGGGGTTAGAGATAATCGAGGAGAGTTGATGTGTACAAACCAATACTATACTATACTCTGTGGGATGTTTTAGCATCGCTGAATTCTCATCTACCACCGAAGTTTTCTCCATATTCGTCGCGTCTCGCGCGTCGGTAAAATAGCCTCCTTTCATAGTCGCGTGTGCACTAACATAACTCACCTGACCTTCTCTATAGACGGAGCATTAGGGCTGTGCAAAACACCTATTAGTCAGTTATATGCATTGCCTCGCCCCTTTAGTCCCCTTCCAAGCATCCATTTCGCCCTAGCATCCCCATCGCGCCCCGATCTCCATCCCAAAGCGTACCCGCTAAGCCGCAATCAACACGCAATCCTTCCCCATCCGGCGCCGACGTCCCAGAAAGTTGGCAGCATCGTCCAAATCAAGGAAATTCGCAGCAATCAACAGCTGGCCCAAAGTTGCTTGATTGAGCAATTGGGGGTGGCGACGATGATGATGGTTGTGTTAACTACGTAGTCATTGTTTGTTAGGGGTTGCTGGGTGGGTTGTTTTGTTGGCGAATGACGTTCGGAATCGACGCGTCAGAGCGGAATGTAGGTGGCGATTAGCGAGTGCATTGTGTGCCTGGAATCTACAACGATATTGTAGGAAGCACGCGTGCGAGATAGAAATACGATGATAGCATTCTTCTTTCAAGATAAGGGGTTGTTCTCAATTTAGCGTTATACAGGAACTGGGTAAGGTGTTCAATTTAAGAAAGAGAAGGTGCCACGACCGTTCCAAGCTACGACCCTACACAACACAACCACATCACCATCAGACAGACTCCCTTTACAACATCCATCTATCTAGCAAGGTTCATCTCCACAGATTGGAACCTGAATACACGCATTATCATAAATACTAACGCCCGCCACCTCGCCATGAGCCTGGAAGAGTGCAACCACACCCTCGGGCACGAAAGCAGAGAACCTGCACGACAATAATATCAGCATCAGCACTTATTCTCTCTCTGAGAAGTGATTCCTCACCCAAATTCCTTCCACTCATGCACCACCTCCCCACCCGCCGCCTTCGCAGCGTTCAGTAATAGCGCTTTTGTAGCCGCGCTACTATCTTTGTTATATGTTACAATAATATCCTGGGTTAAGCTTATTAGTGACTCCCATACTATCATCTTGTCCGTATTCTTTCCTCATCTGTGTGTAGGCGCAAAGGCAAGAAGCAAAAGTAACGCATACTGATCGTGAAGCGCCGGAGCAACTAGGCTCTGGCGTGGGCAATTTACATTGCTCCGATGCGGCGAAGGCGCGATGCATTTCTGCGAGGCTGGGACCTGTAGGTGCGGCTGAGACTGCGATTGCGAGGATGAGGAGGATGGTCGTGAGTTGCATGGTGAGGTTAATGTCTGTGTAAGAAAGTGCTCTGCGGTGTGATAGGTACTAGAGAGGAGAGATGATGTGTGTAGTTTAGCTTGCGATGACAGAGTAGAAAGGCAGTGAGATATTGAACTTGGTTTCCATAGTCCTTAAGTATTAGCAGTGTAAGTTCTCTCCGATCCACGTCTTCTCCAACCAGCATCCTGCCTCAGCACCGAACCACACCTAGAATCCTTGTCCAACCCACACTCGTCGCGATTTGCGTCCAAAACCTGGTGTTGCATCACATGTCTTCTATCAATTAGCAGCAACACGAGTTTTCCATTTGGAATTTCGGTAGACTCGGTTGTTGTCATATAGAGTAGAAGAGTTCTAGAAGAGCTCGCAGCACCGCTCAATATAAGCTCGACGAGTTTCAAATACCCGGTAAACAGACTTTTGCGTGCTTGTATGCACCCCACACCGGCATCAGGAAGTGTCGCGGCGTCATTGGTGAGCTTGTAGATTGTGTCTGACCTTGGCGCATCCCACAACTTCATACACCTACCTATAGGGGTGGAAGGGCACCTTTGTCGACACGAAGCAACAACTCGAGTCGCTCCATAGGTTAGGTTGTAGTCAGAGCGTCTTCTGGGAGGCCTTGGTGGAAGACAGGATGTAATTGATGTGTAATGAACCTCCACTCGAGCTTGCTAAAGATAGAACTCCAGGCCATACCTTCGGTATTTCCGATATAACGACGAACGTCATGCGATGAATATGAAAAATCTATAGCTCTTAACTCGTGCACAGTTTCTTGGTAATTTCTTTAAATTGACTCTGGATGTGGCGTTTATAGCATGCAATGTTTTGCAGCCTCCTCTATTGTTTATCTTATACGTCATCTTACCTGCCGTGGTGTGTAGCAACATGAACGTAGGCTTACGGTATTCTAGGTGCCAGGCCATACCATAAGAAGCAATATGATAAAAGCCTTAGGCCGGTGGCTTCACTCGACTCAAGCTCCCTGTAGCCTCCCTTTCCCTTATGGATTAGTCGTTTGGGAGGGCACATCTCGAGAGCCTTTGCCATGGCTATTTCTATGATGATGGGTGTTATAATGTGTGAAAGATGGGGGCTGTGACTTCATCCAGGTGGTGGACTCGCCAAATCTCTCTGATATGCGCCCGCGAAATCGAGTTGTCCCAGCTGGCCATTGACTTGGTCAATCTCCTGGCTTAGGTCCTCCAGGTTTTGCGCAAGACTTGACACCTCGTCAAATCTTCGATGCTTTGTTGCGTTTCCAACCATTTCTGAAACCATGAATTTTTGCTCCTCCAGAACAATTAGTCGTTCTCGCAGCTCCTTCTCCTCCACCTCCATGGCAGAGACATCACTACTACTAACTAAACTACCAACAGATCTGTCATTATACTTGATAGATGCAAGCGCACCCACGCCGTTCGAGCGACCTTGCGGTGCAGCATGCTTCAGAATCCTCGGCAAAGAACGTAACGGAAGCATGTGCAAGCTCAAGAAGCTGTACGCCTGTTGATACACAGCTTTTTGGAGTCGTTTCTGTGTCGGTGAGTCCGTGGGTAAATCTCGTATCCGTTTCGCGGCAGCATCGAACTGCGCGAACCCTTCCATCAACCTCTTTCGTACTTTAGAAGCATCCGATAATTGCTGTGGCGTCGGGGGTTTGTCTGGGTCTTGAAGAGCCTGTAAAAGCTTTTGAAACCGAGGTAGAAGTAATCGAATGCCCCTTTCGAATTGCGCCAAGTTCTCGTATGAGCGCTGGTCTTTCGGTTTCTCGGCCAGCTCTCTTTGGAAGTCGCCTCTAGCGAACAGTGTGTGCTGGCAGTTTTTACACATGCGGACATCGATGCTCATCTGACTCGCTGCTTTCTCTGTCGTGTTCGCACCTAAGAGGGGTGAGTGAGATGAAAGGACGAAGACGATGAAACCTACCTGCAGCAACGTTCAATCCTATTTCCGTCGAGCACTCAGTCTTAGGGTCGCCACAAATCACACGACCGCACATGCGGCAATGATGTCTTCTGAAAGTGTAGTTGGAGAACTCCTGTTGGCAAAATGGACAATTCGTAACCTTCGCATCTTCTTCCCATGTGATGATGGACTGCTCCAAAGCTTTACGATGATTCTTAGCCCCGGATAGTAAAAACCAGCTTCCAGAAGTCTGGCTCTCGTCCAGCGGGGGCGGATTCGCAAGTAGCTGCGTCAACTTTGTGAGGCGCTTTTCCAGCCTACTGACTTCCATATGCTCTCTATCGACCCGCTTCCGTCTGATGCTTGCGAACTCATCGAAGTGATTGCGCTCGAATCCGTGGTGGTCGTTGTACCCTTCTCTTGACTTGTAGCACGTCTCGCACACCCGGCACCAAATGCCCCTGACAGGGTCATGCTTGGCTTGCCGTGACAGCTTCATCTGGTACATGGTATGCTCCTCGCAAAACAGCCTGCCACATTGCCTGCAGTTCACTGCTGGCTGACTGCCGCCCAAAGCCATTTGTGATGCTGTGATGGGCCTCGCACAGAGTGGGTCTGAGCATACGTCCCTGTAGCTCATTCTTTGCCAATGCATTCGCGTGACTTCCTCCTCGGGGTCTCTGCGCACGGGTGCGGGTTCGTGGACAACGTGAGTAGTGGCACTACTAGCAGAGCGGGAGTGGGTGATGGGAGGCGGCGTGGGGGCGTCGTTGGACTCGAAGACGTCGAGGCCCTTGAGCTTCTGGTTCAGTACTGCGAGTGGTTGGAACTTCTTTGCTTTCTGCATCTGCGCCTCGAACCAGTTCTTGACTTCATCCTGCTCCTCTTCCACCAGGTTCTGGTGGTTGTCGTCGAGATGCCTAAGAATGGTTAGGCCTAGCATGATGTGAAGTAGGTCGAGAGGCAAGTTGGGTACCTGTTCAGTTGTAGCAGTGTGACCTGCTCTATCAGCACATGGTAGCTAATCCAGGCAGGCGCCAGTAACCTACCATTTCCTCATTGCAGATGGGGCACACCAGCCTGCTTGAAGCCCTCGCCGCGGCATTCTCGCTCGGTCCAAGCAGCACCTTGCTGCCAATGTCCTCCCTCGCCTCGGCGGTGCTGGCCGGGCTATTCGACGTCTGCGAGCTCAGCGAAAGCGAGCTCTCCGAGGGCGACAGTAGGCTCGGGTTGTAGTTGGGGCGGTGGAGGGCTAACGGCTGCGGGGAGACAGCAGGCGACAAGTTCCTCCCGCTCCCCAGTACGCGGCCGCCGCCCAGGGACCTGCGGGAGGCCATATTCGAGGGAATCGAAGAAAGTCGAGGGTGGTCATGAGCCGGGATAAGGGACCTTGGGCATGGGTCTTTGCGGGCGCTGTTGCGAGGGCGCTAGCTACAGCGTTGCGCGCAAGGATGCTGCAGGGCTGACCGCCGGCATCCTGGTACGCGTTCTCATCCCGTGGTTGGCACTTGAATGTACGATTTAGTCCCGTTTAACACCAGTCCAACAATGCCATACTTTGCGTTGATTGATTGTGATTGTGATTTATTATTGATAGGAGCTTAATTACACGTGAAGTGCTCCTAATGCAAGTTGTGGCGTGCATGAAGCCTTGGCGTCATTGACTTCGATATCTCCGTGCCATTGCTTTCTTCTCCGCAACACCCTCCTCGTCATGAAAGGCCCATATCCGGAAATCCAAGGAGGCGGCTCCCTGATTCTAGCATGGCAGATCCGGAATAAGCGCGTCCTGATTGTTGGAGGCGGCGAAGTAGGCATCCTCTTGTCCCCGGTGGCCGGAAAGTATTGACGATTGACCAAAGTACACGATTGACCAAAGTACAGGTCGCCGCCGGCCGCATCGTGAACGTTCTCAACGCCGACGCCAAGATCACACTCGTCGCACCGCGCGAAGGCCTCAATGAAGAGGTAGCCTACCGAATAGAACAGAAGCAGGTCGACTATGTAGATCGCAAGTTCGAGCCTTCCGATCTCGATGGCGTAGACATGGTCCTGACCGCCGTCGACGATCCCGAGTCATCCTCCCAGATATACAAGCTATGCAAAGAGAAGAGGATAGCCGCGAATATTGCCGACGTACCGCCAGAGTGCGACTTCTACTTTGGAAGTGTACATCGCGATGGGCCACTGCAGATCATGGTCAGCACGAATGGCAACGGGCCGAAGCTGGCCAACATCGTGAGGAGACAGATAGCTGCTGGCCTACCACACAACATTGGGGCAGCCGTACAAAGAGTGGGCATGCTACGGAAGAAGCTTAGGAAGGTTGCGCCGAACATCGAAGAAGGGCCCAAGCGGATGCAATGGTACAGTTTCTCCATCACACCTCACCATACATAGCCCAGCTAACGGGACGTAGGATGTCTAGAGTCTGCGAACAGTATTCCCTCGATGACCTATGTTCCATGACTGAAGAAGACATGGAGGTGCTACTCGGCTTCTACAAACCAGGAACTATACCAACGCTGGAGGAGGTACGGCTGCAGGAGCCGGACGGCGCATACGATGGACCCTTCCTGATTTGATATGTATATATAGCCATGGCGTTGGATAGACACAGCATGCTGTTGGTTGAGCCGGAGTCTGGTGTCTTTTCTTTGAGCATGTCTGTAAATCAATATGTACATTTTTACCCTTCTCTTTCTACCCAGTCTCGTCCTTTTTGTTCCGGCCAATGAGCGCCAGGTGGTCCAAGCTTCGAACCGCATCAACTGCATCTCCTCAAATGCTCCACGGCATCTCTTCTCCTCAATTAGCTCGTCTAACTGTTTCCACTTTCCAGGGCGTCATGGATCTAGCACAGCGCCCACCGTACGACGCAATCGACTTCAAAGCCCTCGCCAAAAACGATAATGATTTCAAGGCAATATGGCAAAAGAGCGCAGGAAAACTAGACTTTCAAGATCCCAACACAGTCAAGACGTTATCCAAAGCAACTTTAAAATCAGACTTTGGTTTGCAGCTCGAGATACCAGATGACCGGTTGTGCCCACCGATTCCCAATCGCTGGAACTACGTAGCATGGATACAAGGCCTCATAGACTCTACATCACCTGACTACTCCAACAAATACGACCCAGACCGCAAAGTTGTCGGCCTCGATATCGGCACGGGAGCATCGGCAATCTACACCATGCTTTGTCTGAAGTCGCGCCCGAACTGGACAATGTGCGCCACAGACATCGACAAGAAGAGCTTCGACTCGGCAGCCCGTAACCTCGCTCTGAACAACCTCATGACGCGTACAAAACTTCTTCAAACTACTGAGCTCAACGCTCTCATCCCACTCGCAGCTCTAAACACCGGACGTCTCGACTTCACAATCTGCAATCCGCCTTTCTTCACTTCTCAAACTGATATGACATCTAGCCTAAAGGGCGAGGGAAAGAGCTGGAGGCCCAACGCTATTTGCACTGGCGCGGAGGTAGAGATGGTGTGTCCCGGTGGCGACCTCAGCTTCGTCACGAAGATGGTCGATGAGAGTTTAGTGCTGAGAGAGAAGGTGCTGTGGTACAGTAGTATGCTAGGGAAACTGGACAGCGCCAAAGCAATCGTGACGTTATTGAAAAAGCACAGAATCAGCAACTGGGCGGTAGGGGTTGTCGACACAGGAGGTAGTACGAAGCGGTGGATTGTCGCGTGGAGTTTTGGAAACCTACGCCCACGGAATGTGAGTCCAGCTTGCTTTTCATCTGCTTGTGGGAAACTGACGATAGATGAATAGAGCATTGCGCGCATGGAGAAAATGGCAAACGAGTTCCTCCCCTTCCCCACATTCTATACCATCCAGCTCCCGCCCTCCACCGATGCACAAACTGCAAAGGACACTCTCAACGCTCAACTCTCATCTCTCGATCTCACCTGGACATGGGACGCCGAAAAGTCAACTGGCATCGGCGAAGCAAGCCAGAACGTGTGGAGCCGCGCGCATCGGAGAGCGTACGAGCGAAAGCAGAAAGGGGGAGTGGTAGACATGACGCAAGACGAAGAGCGTAGTGTGGAGCTCGCGTTTAGGATCAAGGTCGTTGATTTGGCGCGCGAAGTGGACATTGAGTGGCTACGAGGTGCTGATCAAGTGCTTTGGGAATCCTTCTGTGGGCTTATACACCGACATTTTAAGAAAACATAATCCGTCTCCCGTCAATTATTCCAAAATTTCCAAGTTATCCATTGTGTGGTCTTGTAATTTTTCGTTTAATGCAGCTTTGCCTACTACTACAGCTGAAGCATCTCAGAAAAATACGCACTATGTTGGTGTGCGCATAGAGTTTCCTTCCTCATGGAGCCTGCCAGTAAGCAAGACCAGCAGTGCCTTCGATATCTAGCCGCTCTCTCTTCCCCGCACTCAGACAATCGGCTCGTCCCAGAACATGCTCTTGTCCAGCTCCTCCGCAAACCCCTTTGCTAGCGGCGGCACCTTATCATCTGGTTTCCATCCCGCACGCAACCCATCCATCTGGCCACCGCGATCATCCTCACCACCTCCACCATTCCTACCTCCCCTCCCACCCCTAGCACCATGTCCCCTACCGCCGCGACCGCCACCCATCATCATCGGCTCTGATTGCCGCCCACCATCCCTAGCCGCCCTGTTCTGCCGATGTAACTGCCCCTCATGTAGATCCCCCTTCAACTCCTCCCTATCATCGCGATCTTCGGTCGTATACTGGAACATGGTCCAGCCCTGGACCTCTTTCTCGAGGCCCTTGGGTGCGCGGCCGGGCCTCACGGTAACGGGCTGGTGAGAGTTGAGGGCGAAGTCGCGGTCGCCGATGGCTGCGGTGTCGTGGTCGAAGCGCTCCCGGCCCAGGTCTGCGAGCTCGGTGGAGGAATGGAAAAAGTTGGCCTGGTTGGTAGAGGTGCCGTTTCCGTTTCCATTTCCGTTGCCGTTGCCGTTGTTGGGATTGGGATTGGTGTTTGACATTGTGAAGTTGAGGGCTGTTGATGTGTGTGGGCTGTTTATGTAGTTTTCAGTGGTAGATGAGGTCTTTTGTATTTTAACTAGTCCTCTTACTGGTAGGCAACTGTATCCCTGGTGATTTCGAGGTGAGCGACGACGTACTTGTCGACATGGGGCGTGGAATGCAAGCGTGCTGTCCGGAAGCTAGAAGCGCAGCGTTCTTATTGAAGATAATGAGGTTTGGCAAGTAAGAGAGCAAGCATCGAAGTTTGTGCTAGTGTGAGGCAAGGACAATCTAGAAGTCTCGTGGTTGCCTCCTTCAGTCAGAACTCAACGTGCGCCCTCACCTAGTAAGAGATAGTCTTGACACACAATCAAGGCGTATTGCACCCACACAGTATTATCGGGAACAGGGTCTTCCATCACTCACGATCTTAAGTGAGTCAGTTTGCGCAGCAGCCTAAGTAAAGCATGCGAAAACACCTTATTCTCAAGACAGGGTGTTAGTCTCAACAGATCCGTGCAAGTAGTCCTGACGAGTTATGGCGATGTTACTACACGGTATCATATGACTTTCATATGCGGCCACTAGTATGCTATGTAGCAAATTGCAGATATTCATAAGATAGCAAATATAGTATGAATCTTGATGAGTGAGAGTACGTAGGTGTAAGAGGAGACTGGCATCATGCGATAATAACAAGATCAAACAGTTGAAAACAGGACTTTGTCAATAGATTACAATACGGTCAGACATAAAATCAATACTTGTGACGCGTGACACTAATGCAAGTCATATTGGACCCGTTGAGCGAGGTCGATCCAGTAGCTAGCCGGAGGCAAGATCTGGCTGCAGGTTTCCATGTCCAGCACTTTAAAGCACAAGCCAAAACTCCGTTTTCATTGGGCGATACTCTAGTACGAGAACGTTTCTTCGATCAAGTCGATACTCCGTATGCACACCCTGCGTCGCACGGCCGCCCGAACGCTGTCACTGAAACCACCTGGTCCACAGACTGAGACGACCATCGCACCGACCTGGGCTAGGATCTCCTCATCGACAACTTCTTGGGGGTTGCACCTTCTTGTCCTGATATCTAGAAATTCGGGCAACTGGGTTTCGTCAATCTCATACGCGGCCATTTTCGAGATGTGAATACGTATGCGAATCACTTCTCGAAAGTTTTTCATAGCTGTAAGTTCTTCCAGCCAGGGTTGAATCCATTCGAGGCACTCAGTATCGGTTATACACCAGATGAAGAGGATCTTCTCTGTTCCGACTGTGTTACTGTTGTGCCCTGCCAGTAGATGTCGCACGAAAGATAGCTGGTGTGTGATGCCAACTCCGACAGCGAAGAGCACAGCCGTGCCATAGGAGTCCAAGGAGTGATAACTGCCATAAGGTCCCTCTATGGCACCCCACAGTTTCACATGACAGACCTTCCCGGTCGATGCCAACTCATAAAGTGATCGAGTCATTCCAGTTCGAGCACGAATAACACATGATATAGTACCCGTTCCCTCTTCGACCGGGACTCCGTCGATGCTTAATGGAAGTTTTTCCGAGGATGGTTTCGCGTAGCTGAACCATGCGACCGAAAAGGGGTGGGAAGACCAGAGTGCGACCCTTGGCAGGTAGATGTGAACGTGAGATCCGGGATTCGCGTTCCACGAACGGGGTAATAGGAACGTTGCACGAGTTGCCTCTCCTGGTAATGCTTCGAGGGATACTTGGGTCCAGGTTCCTCGCTTCCAGAAGATGTTGAGATTCAATATACGGAATAGCCGTGCGAAATACTCCAGTGCTAAGAAAGCGATAAAGAGGTACACCCAAGGGAGTTGTGGCAGTGCATGCTTAACCAGATGGAAGTAGATACCAGCCATAACAATGAAGATGCCGATACGATGTAGAGTTAAGAACGATTCGTAGAAGGCGTGCCGGAGTGGACTTATTGAGTGCAGCACCAGCAAGCTCATTGTGAACAAGGCTGCAAAACCCCATCGATAAGAAAGCGAATGGTGGATTATCCAGTTGACGCTGTGCCATCCACCTCTTCCTTCATAACTGACATGATAAGCGTTGAACATGAAGGCAAAGACATGGGCTATAGATTCCAAAGCCCCCAATCTTGCTACCCACCGATGAAAGAGATTGAACGTGTCGTAGCTAATATGGAGCATGCGTATGAAGGGATTGTTCCGAAGAGCAAACAGCACTATAAAGATCATGTTGAAGGCTGCGAGGGTGCCGCATCTTCCCCGAAACTCTGCCAACATCTGCGCTCGAGGTCGCATTGGTATGGCTGCACAATATACAACATTGCTGACGACGTAGAAAATGATTACAGCCAGCTGGGGTCGTGTAGGAAGGGTGCCCACGTTGATGGTCTTCGAAATTCTTATTTCGCGGTCGTGCTGGTTGGCCAACACCGGCGCGTATAGAAAATATCTCTTCAGTAGTCCCCACCATGGGTGTCGATCTTTCTTCCAAAAGTCTTGCTTCCGACAAGCATTAATAACTGAGATTCGGCGCTCGTAATTTCGCACACCAATCAAAAGGCGAAAGGATATCGCGAGAATGACCAGTATCAGAGCGGTCGCAACGAGAATGTTGACGAAGAGGTAGTTCGCTGGTTGGTCCACGCCAGTGAGGCCATGGCTGAACTTGAAAGGATCGCGGTTCGAGGCAGAAGCATCCGCATGGACGTCATCGATATTAGGTACGTATGTCGACGCCGACGACATTGAGATCATTGAAGCGCCTGTAGCTTAGCTCGGTCTAAGAATAATAAGCTTGAAATTTCCATGAGTAAATATGGCATGTTGACTTAATTGATATGCCATAACGTATATTACCTTTCAACTACGATGATGAGGTAGCTTGGACCCATTCAAGACCGAGTCTGGGATATAACGATTGGAAAGTTTGGGAGTGCAGAAGGCGTATAGCTCTTGGGGCTAAAGTGTAGACCATGCAGTTTGTAGGATTTGTCGTTATTGCTGGATGTGAGCACGATGTGAACTATTCGAGTTGATGTAGAGTCTTTGTTTCGGTCAGTGGCATGACTGAGAATATATCAGCGATAGCGGCACATACGTAATTATGGTGTCTATCGGCCCCGACACAAGTAGTACGAGGTTGGCGTACGTGTGCAATTTCAGCCAAATAGACTCCTTCTAGTAATCCGTTCTATTGGTATTTGAGCTGGCGATCCGATGATAGTTATGAGCGGGCCAAGGTTTCGTGCCACATGTTCGACGAAGGACAGTCTAGGCAGACGATTCCATCTATCTATGAATGAAGATATGGCGATAAGATAGCTGGAGCGCCGTGGTCTTAAGATGTGTGGTACAAATTGGCTACTCGTGTTGCTGTGGCTGAACCTGTAGAGATCGGCTGACTGACTCAGTGGTTGGATCAAAAATAATCACCTTTGTTGGATCGGACGCTCATCAAATTGGGGTGCCCTAATGTAGCCTCGATCGAGTTCAGTCTTGAGCAGCTATGGACAGCCGACCTCCTCTTTCAGCCTCTTACGAACTTTCTTCTGCATCTTCCTTCTCTTACAAGCCTCAGCGGTGCTGACCCCAATCCACCAAATGATAAACATCAGACCGAAGGCCAAACTCCAAATGATAGCTTCAGTACTACCCCACACAAATATGTCCAATGTTCTCCTCAATCCTTTGTTGTCTGTGTCCTCCAGCTGCTTGGCACCAAGAATAACCTGCATCGCACTCAACATCACGCTGAGCAAGGCGAAGATAAACAAAAACACAGGGAAGAAACGCTGAAAGTACGTGCCGTACCGAGATTCGAAGCGGTTGAAATGCCAGCGGCGCAGGTGTATTGCCGAATGGAAGTTCAAGGCGTCCAACTGAAGAAGCCCATAGCGCCATCGAGAGCTGATTGCACTATCGGGAACCGAGTCAAACTGCGAGATGAAAGTTATGAACGCCTCAAACGAAGTGTTGCCGAAAGATGCGAGTAGGTCGTGTCGTCGAGCTAAGTTGAAATCCGATCGCCTCTGAATGAGGCTGGCATACGTCTTGAGGAAGCCTAGGGACGTGGCCTGCAATCGATCCCGCTCCTCGGAGTTGATGTCGCTGTTGGCAGGGTCAAGCAAATACCTCCAGAACGCGAATGAGGTTAGGTATGCTGGCAGTGGCTTGACATAGATGACACTATCGGTCCCGGTCCACAGTAGATGTACTGATGGGTCTTCAATGACTTGTAACCTTCGTTCGAGGGCCAGTTGCTGAGTCAAGGATACAATTACTGGAGATGGACCCGTCCACCACAACTTCTCGCCGAGTTTATTCAGACTTGGTGTATCCAAGTCCTCAAGGCAGTACGAGAACACCTGAGACGGACATTCTAAGTGAACCCGAGGGGCATCAGGTAGTGTTTGGCTAGGACTATGACTCCGAAGACGTGATGCTTTGTCAGGCTCCTGAGTATAATGCAGCCCTTTGCATAGCTGATCGCGTTCCTGAAATGGGGGGTTATTACGATCCCAAACTTTGTCGTTAGCGGTACTGGACCGCGAGAACGAGCCTGCACAAATCGGCGAGGTTGAGGCTGTAGTGATCGGCTCCTCATCAGCCATAGCTCAATATCCTTCCTGGGGGTATAAGGCAAGGACAAAAATGAGGGTGATGGCACTGGAGGAGTTCGAAAGGTTGCCTTATACGAATATGAGCTCGCGGTCGACGGTCCAGGATGTGGATACTGTAACACCTCATTGGCTGTCGTGGCTGCAAAGCCACCACCAAAAGAGTGACAATCCAGCTAGCTCTGCAGATCTCAACAAGGACATTCATAACTAGTTTGCTGACGACTATTTCTTAATCTCCATGCGCAGACAATCTCATTCGATTGACATAACAACATGTCTCCATGAATGTTCTTCATGACCAGCAGACAATTCGCGCTCCTCTAGTATTAGGGAAATGGAGAATCTCAAGCTGATATCTCAGAACCCCGTGGACAAATCTAGGCAAAGGAAACAAAAAAGAGAAAGCTCTTGCATGCATGGCTTGCAAATTAGAAGGACACTTTGCGACGCTAGCTTGAGGAAGATGCGAGGAATGCGAAGCCACCTAAGCGAAGTACAACTGGTAGTTGGAAAACCGTATTGTCTTCACACCAGGAACTAAGATCAGGCAGCCCAACGACTACACCGCGTGGAAACAGTAACGCAGCTTTGACGACTGTACTAGGCGCAAACAGCAAGGCGTCGCGATAACATAGTATCTTGGTCGTCAATTGTGCTGAAGGCCCCATGACCCATCAAAGACTCGCTCAAGCCGTGCGAGATGCTGTAAATATCCATGTAAACCCCAAGATAGCCTTAGAACCTTTTTAAATACCAATGCAGACTCTAATATTCTTATACTTCTTGCTCGTTGTTTGCTTAAAGTCTTATGGTGATGGGCTGTATCTGCCTCATCCCCGTCGTCTTCCACGACGGACGAAACTGTAAGCACCTCGCGGGGCATAGATAGACCGCGGTACATATTTTCGCTCGAACCTTCCCTTACCATTTATTTTGTATTGCCTGGCGTCTACTAGCTGGACGGTGGTCCTGTCTGAACCATCCCCAATCTGCGTATCCACCTCTCGAGATAAGAGACAATTGACAATCTCTTCGTTAGGAGGGAAGTTTCCATTAGTTGCGATAGCAAAAAGTAACGGCGTCTTGCCGGTACTGTCTTTGGCCTCATTGTTTGCGCCGTGATCGAGAACTGTAGCTACTAGGGCAGGCAGTACTGGCCCTCTTGCTGCTACTGTAATGTTAAGTGGAGTCTGGTCACTGACTAACACTGTTGTTCTGACCTCGGGGCTCTACATATCTCGCTCTCGTGCTGCTAGAGCATGGATATCTGCGCGTTTTGACAGAACAAAGGCAGCAAGCGGTCCGTTGTTGTTATCCAAAACCACATGTCCATCAAGCTCAGTGGCTGCGTTTACAGTTGAGGGAGCATCACGAACTAAACAACATCCAAGCGAGCCACACCAGTTTCGTGTTCTTCTCACCTTCGCGCCTCGAATTAATCTCAAATTCAATCAGAACTGACACCCCGCCCCCAACTGGGGTTCGGTCTTGGGGCGTAGGCTTGTTTTGGTTTCTTATCCAACGTTCGATTACGCGAGGTGGAGCGCCGCATGAAGTAGCTGCGCCTCGTTTCGTGTTGGTATACTGACGGCAAGGCAGCTTCTCCAACATGTACTTTAACGCGTACTATTAGAACACGCTTGATCGTACGCAAATCCAGATTGTGTGCATAATGTACCTCATGCCCCGCAACGTCTTGAGAATCATCTACAACGGCGATGATAGCACTGCAAAGGCAGGCGTCCAATGCTCTACGCAAAGAAAGTCGCAGACGAACAAATCAGCGCGCAACTCCAAGGATCCGACTACATCATCGATCGCGTGAGTTGCTGTGCCGCTGAGGCACTGCTGTTGGTACTCTGTTGGTACTCTGTTGTTATCTATCGCCATATCACGAGCCATGCGCGTTCTTGAACTTATGCTTGTCGGCAAACTTGCGATTGGCGTGCGGCGGGGTCTTTCGCCATGCTATAACCTTGCAACGCTGATCAAGGTCAATTTAACCTGCGGCGCAGTCGTCCTAAGTCGCCATTGTGACTCTTTCCGCAATATCTTTCCCTTGCTTAAGGTCATGGTACGTTATCGCAAGTCATCTCAACCGGTGAGGGTTGCGGCGATGCATGCGACGTAGCGAACCCCTGTGACCCTTCACATGAACACTTGGTAAGGGCCAACTGTTCACAACAGACAGCGGCATGGCTGTGTTCATCTACAAGTTGCGTCTGTGGGGTAGTCGGACTGAGTAGAAAAGCTTTGTTTCCAACAAAAGTGCGACGGTGCTGGTGTTTCAAGGGGTGCAGCAACGGAAAACAAACGAGCAGACCCAACGAGAGACCTGGTTGCCTCGTTTCTCGGGAACGTTTGCTGACTCGGTTCAGCTCAGGCCCACTTCTGACTCCGGATCGGCAGCCTGGCCTTGCCGCATGAGGACGGCACAGTTTCAAACACACGCAGAGCTGCGCATACACATGGGGGTTTGATGAACTGTTGCTGTTGACGGCGAGGTGGTCTTTGTCATTGGGCGGGAAGCGCGATACCAACACAATGCCCATATTTCCACCTCTGAAACGAAACTCACCTTTTCCAAATGATGTGCTGCAAATGGGCAGTGACGAATGTGGAGCATTGCTGCTGATGGCGGATGTACAAGCCCCGCGCCCCCCTGGACAATAATACGGCGTTGGGCCTTGCTCCCCTGCGTAACATATAATTTCGGTCACCGCAGGTGGTTGCAGATCGGCATAAACAACAACGCCTCTTCTTTGCCTGGAGCCCCCCCTTTGATTATACAAACATTGTTCTCCCATCAGTCCCTCAATCTACTTCTTGCGCCCGGCCAAACAAATTAGCGGAACCAACACATTATCAGTACAAACATCGCTCGAAATCACGCAAGAGAACACCGGCTTACGCTTTCATCCATCATCCACCACACTATGTCTTCTATCCCACCACTTAGCCCAATGGGTCTTCCAGCCTCACCGCGCGCAAATCGTCAAATGCAACTCCTCTCTCCGCTCGATACATCATTCTCATCAAGCGAATCAGAAACACCACCACCATACTCTGGCGCATCCGAGAAGCAATCACCACAGTCCCCGGTTGACACACGGCAACGCAACCGCGACTCGCTCATCTTTGTCAACGCAACCATCCCACTTAGTCCCGCTTCCTCGACCACCAGCTCACTACGGAAACCCGATCCGTACGAAGGTCTTACACCACGCAAGCGCAGCGTCTTCGCACGATTGTTCTGCTGCTTTGGCCGCGAGGAGAGGACAAAGCGACGAGTGATGCAGGCGACTGAGTTCGAGAAAGTGGGCGAGCCTAGTCACTGGTCCGAGTATTGAGAGATGGAAGGTACTTTCGCCATGTCCGATTGCGCGTGTTGGAACTACCGGTCCGACCCACCCTGGTCTTTATTCGAAACGGCAACTGTCGACACCTACACATACGGATGCTTCCGCACCGAGATTCGAAACATCCGAGTGTGCGCACCGTTATCAAATTGTCATTGCGACGCTTTCTTTTGTATATATTCTTAGTCTGCTCCGGACACTATTCTTCCGTGGTGTTTCAACTGGACTTGCGGTTCCTTTCTTACTTGTTTCAGCAGGCTTGCTGTTGCTTGCCTGCTTAGCGTAGGCGTTGGAGGTACCCTTTACTTGGTCATTTCATTACAGTCAACTGGCGTATCGACGAGCCGTGCCTCTAGGGTGGTTGCCCTTTGAGGCTGTGGTGTTGTTCTTCCACACTTCATTGTAAATATTTGCAAAATGCTTCAGCTTGTCATAACACGAACATGGGTTGTGAAGATATCACTTTTTCAGACTAGTTGGGGGTGATGTGACTAATATGCTTTCAATGCGTAATTCTTAAGGGTATTTTCGCTAATCAACATTATGTACGAGACCGTGTCACTGATCACCCTGCTAGCGTGGTGATAGCAGTCCATACCGATGACCACAGTGAGCTCTTCCTCTCAACCTCCATCCCCTCCAACAGGCGCCGGGTCTCTTCAATGTCTGCATTCCAGCTCAGCACAGCATCTTTCTCCTCGGTAATTGCAATGTCATTGGGAGCAAGCGTCGCCGCGTCCTCAATGAGAGTTATAGCCATAATTCTTTGGGCAGAGGCGCGCATCAACCTCAAGCACCTTGCATGTCGATACAGCATCTTCGCCGTCTGCTCGTTGCTAGGTGTCCAAGTGGCGCCAGCATGGTGGGCAAACAGTGCACTCGCAGTCTCGCACTTGCGCAAATGCGACATGGCGATGAAGCCATTGCGCTGAACATGGGGTCCGGCGTAGTCTCCGCACATGTCGATCTGCAAGAACTGGGCATGCAACAGGTTTAGAGTGAAGTAGAGGTCGGCAGTCTTGTTGACAAAGTCTTCGCCGCCCCTCTCTTTGAGGCTGAGCCAAGAAGAGCTATGGCGCATGCGCTCGAGGGTGCGCATGGCATATGCCCAGGAGTCGGAAGCGGCGTAATAGCTATTTTGCTGCCATTGGCGCTTGCCAACATCTACACCGGTGCCGATTTCTTCGAGGGTCGACCCAGGTTCTGTCCACCGGGGTTTCGCAACCTCTTCAATGACAGTTGCCGCAAGAGTCGGGTCAACAGGGCCTAGGATCCTTAGATTGGGAAGGTCGCGTAGAAATGTTGCAATTGGTTTCAGGAGACGCTCTTGATTCTTTGGGGCAAAGAAGCGGGTGAGCTTGACTTCGGCGTTCATGGATGCGTGTTGATCTGCTCTCGAATTCATATCTGCCATCACGCTCTCGATGTCAAGGCGTTCGCATAGATACGGCAAATCCGCGCGCAGCATCATGATCTCGAATACTGAGTACTGAAATGCGGCGGACGAGATGGGCTTCGATAGCGTCATGTGCATGGCGTACTCCTGATGCTGGCTCACTTTGCGAGTATTGGTCGTAATGACCGGAATCCCATCACCGAGGAACAAGTGTCTAACATCGAAACCTCGACATGTAAAGCGAACGAATTGATTGCGCTTGATCATATAGTCGGATGCTTCGCAATGGATTTGCTTGTTGGCGCGTAGGAGGGCTACTGTTTGGTAGCTTAGGCGTCGCCTGCTTAATTGTCTGATAAAACTTGGATCTTCCTCAAGCTCGGTGTCCCATGAGCAAAGTAACAGGTGATAGACGTTGTTCCTAATCTCACCGGGGAGATCCAAGAAGCGAAAGGGTTGTGTGGGTTGGTAGAAGGCCATCATGGGTAGATGCATGGTTTCGCTGAGTGATGTCGAAATGGCTTATTGCTGGAATTTGGCGTAAATCGAAGGTTGTCGGGTAATTTAGCGCAAACGAGTTCAAATTGCTAGGCAAAGATTTCGCGAGGAAGCTGTCGTTGTAGAAGGACTTTTCAATGATCAATGAAGGAGTGTTGATGCCTATAAATTTGTCGCTCTGGATGGATTGTTGCTAGGCTGTTGATTCTCATTTGTCTCAAAGTGGACAAGGAGGGAGGAATGAAGCGGTAAGAGGATGTTATTGTCGCAATTCGAACAGAAATCTTGGTCGTTGAAGCTCAGCGCTCCATTCATTCCCGACTTTCTTTAGAAGCTCGGGCGCACGACCGTTCTTATGTGAGTTCTTAAAGAATCCGTGGGACTAGGAATAAGAGCCGACATCCGGCCTGTGGAGCCTTGAGTTCTCGCGGATCCGTAAGAAGAGTGAGGAGAAGTAAAGAGCTGAAGCTTACACCTGCATGGTGATGTCGTGCTAGGTGCTCCTCATTAGCTCGGGAAAGATCCCGAATTCTTTTTTTCGATTTACCCGTCGGGAAAGGTCCGTAGCCTCACGACGAACGTCGAAGTCGGCGTTCGCTTGATCTCAATTCGGAGAAGGGAGATTATTCGGGTTCAGCTTTTTGAATCTACTCCAGATTCTGTGCTTCCTGAGGCCTTGTAGAGGGCATTGGCGATGTACATGGTGGCTCTAACTTTCCGACCCCCGCATCTGAGCAGTCTCTCATGTCATCTTCCATTCTCCTCTACCTTACCTTGAACCCACTCATCAAATGACATGCCCTTTCGTCTAAGCACCCATTCAAGCACATTATCATTTCCTAGCAATCCTCTATTATCGTAAAACAATACCATCCGCTGCGCTGCATCCCTACTCCCTACATCAGCACCCTCGCTCGTTCCATACAATCTCGCCAACAGTCCTTTCACAGCATCTTTCTACTCTAGCTTCGCAATATACATGCTCCTTCCGCTCCTTATGCAGTCTTGATTCATCATCTTCATTAGTTGCTGTTCAATACACTGTCTAGAATCATGTGCTTTCCTGCAGACGGTCTCTAGAAATGCTGCTCTTTCCGGCTCGGCGCAAGTTCCTCCATCCTGCGGAGAGTAAAGTGAGGAGGGCGCTGGCTAGCTTATTCCGGACGATGTGAACAGAAGGATGTCTTTTACGGGCTTCACTGGCATCTTGGTGGTGGTTTACTTGCGATTTGGAAAGAGTTATATGCGTTGTAGAAAGATTATGTAGCATGATTGACGAGACGAGATGCTCTAGTTTTTGACGTCACGTTCTACTCAGCTCTGACTTCTCTAGCTTTGGTCAGGTTGGATGTAGTAAGCTGGTCAGAGTAAGAGACGCATCATCGTCTCCCATGTGAATAGGCATAGTACTCTAAGTTGTACTAGCTCGACCAGTCGTATGTTGAGTCAAGATGGCTTTAGAAGACCTATTATATTATAAATGCATGTATCAGTCTTCAATATTATAGTTATCACATCTATTCTCTAGCAAAGCCTAAAGGACATTGTATCTCCATGTTGGCCAATAGCTGGAGCTCCTTATGCCGCGGTAGTTACTTCTTTGGGACGCCCGAAGCTCTCGTACGAGCTGTGGGTCATCAACATCGACGTAGACCACCAACTGGTATTTCCCCATATGGGGCTCGCAAGTAGTCAGTTGTGCACGCGATTGTGCGCGTTTCATGGTGGCGGTCGGAGCACTGTCCTCGGCTTCTGCAAAGTCTATCGGCCCATGGCGCCGTGCTAAAGCCAGCCTTGCGTGGCATGTGGGGATATGGTGGGGGAGGGCTCAAGCATGTGAGTTTGGAAACAACATACAACTACGTATGGCTGCTGCACTGCTATGAATATGGTTAGAAATGGCTTTGACATGCTGATCATAATCGCAGTCCTATAGTCATACGAAGGCAATATCAAAGTTCTGTAACCAAGCAATCGGACTAGCGGCTCCTTCAAACCTCGCTACGTCACGCGGTCTGCCTTTGCCCTTCTCCGACAACCTCGGCTCGCTCCATACACTCAGCTCCCCGGCCCGCCGTACTAAGTACCGCCGACAAAAGCAGCGCGTGCGCATCCCGCCTCGGATCTGTTGAGAGCTAGTATTTCAGAATTCCTATCTCTTCCAGTCGTTGCTTCACACACTCCTTGGTGATGTTCAGTAGAGCAGCACGAGCGCGCCTGCCCGCCTCGATACTTCGCAGACCAGTCTTGAACCAGCACCAGACACCTAGGGTATGTTGTTTTGGAGAGTAGCTGAGGGTTGGTGGGACGTGAAAGCTGATGTTTGTGTGTGAGTAGATTGTCGCAATGGCTCCAGCCAGGAAACAGTCGAGTCTGCCAGCAGGTAAGTTTGACATAGCTGTCCTCGACGAGCTATTATCTACCATTACAAGTATGAAAGTTAACTTGACGAAATCGATAGGCTACAAAGAGGACCACAGCAAGGGTGCCATGCTCCGCTTCGAAGACTCCCTCCCACGTCTTCCCGTCCCCACACTCGAAGAAACCGCGAAACGATACCTTAAATCCGTTCACCCGCTGCTCTCCAAGACTGAATTCGACGCGACCACAAAAGCTGTCGATGAGTTTGTAGCCCCCGGTGGACCCGGCGAGACATTGCAGAAGCGCTTGATCGAGCGGAGAGAGCGGCCAGATGTCAAGAACTGGATCTATGAGTGGTGGAACGATGCTGCGTACATGGCCTATCGCGACCCGGTTGTCCCGTATGTGAGTTACTTCTACTCGCACCGCGATGACAAGAAGAGGAGAAACCCGGCCAAGCGCGCTGCTGCCATCTCTACCGCGGTGCTGGAATTCAAGAAGATGGTAGATGGGGGCAGCTTGGAGCCAGAGTATATGAAGAAGTTGCCCATGGCCATGAGCTCTTACGAGTGGATGTTCAATTGCTCCCGAGTCCCCAAGAAGCCTTCAGACACCGCTACCAAGTTCCCCTTCAAGGGAAACCAGCACATTGTCGCCATCAGGAAGAACCAGTTTTGGAAGATTCCCCACGAGATCAATGGCAAGCAGCTGAACACCAGCGAGCTTGAACTGCAATTCAATCGCATCTACGAGAAGGCCGAAAAAGCCCCCGCAGTCGGTATCCTCACATCGCAAAATCGAGATGTATGGTCAGAAGTGTACCCTAAGCTCAAGGCCTCAGACGTGAATGCAGCAACCCTCGAAGCCATCGAGTCCGCCTCGTTCGTCGTCTGCCTCGACGATGCCTCCCCGGTAACTCTAGAAGAGCGCTCACACCAGTACTGGCACGGTGACGGCGCAAACCGCTGGTTTGACAAGCCACTTCAGTTCATCGTCAACGACAACGGCACCTCAGGCTTCATGGGTGAACACTCGATGATGGACGGCACCCCTACGCACCGCCTGAACGACTATGCCAATCAGCAAATCTTCACAAACGCCCTTCCATTTGACGATCCGAATGTGCGCTCCGATCTGCCCAACCCGAAGCCTCTCCGCTTTGAGGTTAGCAAGGAGCTACAGAAAGATATCGATGATGCGCAATCACACTTCGCCCGCCAGATCGGCGCGCACGAACTCCGTGTACAAGCATACCAGGGGTACGGCAAGGGTCTGATCAAGAAGTTCAAATGCAGTCCCGACGCATACGTACAGATGATCATCCAGCTTGCGTACCACAAGTTCTACGGCAAGAACAGACCTACCTACGAATCCGCTGCTACGCGTCGCTTCCAGCAAGGTCGTACAGAAACATGCCGTACTGTCTCGGACGAGAGCGTGGCCTTTTGCGCAGCTATGGCAGACCATAACGCTACGCCTGAAGAGTGCCAGAAACTCCTCCGTGCAGCCCTCAATGCGCATGTCAAGTACATCTCCGACGCGTCTGACGGCCGCGGCGTAGATCGCCATCTTTTCGGTCTCAAGAAATGCTTGAAGGAGGGCGAGGATGTTCCCGCGCTGTACCAGGACCCTGCGTTTTCGTACAGCTCCACGTGGTTTATTTCTAGTTCGCAGTTGAGCAGCGAATACTTCAACGGCTATGGTTGGTCTCAGGTCGTAGACGATGGCTGGGGCATTGCGTATATGATCAACGAGAACAGCATTCAGTTTAATGTTTGCTCCAAGGGATTGGGCTCGGTAAGTTTCTCATCATTTCGATAAGCGGCGGCTAGTAATGGGACCCACTGCTAACGAGTCATATAGGAGAAGATGAGCTTCTACCTCAACGAAGCTGCGGGCGATATGCGGGATGTTATGGTGCCCACGCTTGAGGCGCCAAAGGCGAAGCTATGAGTAAATGGAGAAGGAGATGCTGACCTCTGCTTCTGTTATGTATATATATGGGACTTGGGTCACAAGCTAGAAGGATAGATTCGCATTTAAACAACAGTTACCTAGCCAGCCAGGTAGAAATAAACGCTTACCTTCATGTTGAATTGTCCACTTCCACCCCCGCATTTACTCGTATACTGGCGTTCACTACTAAAGCTCAGTAATAAAATTCGCAGGACCCCCTCAAACAATCCATCTGCCCGGCGCACTATGACACGTGATACATCAGGTACATGGGAATAGTTGGCTATCGTTATTACATAATTCGTGCACAAACAAGTATAATGGAGATACGAAGAGGGAGTATTTTGTGCTAAGGTACAGATCAAAATCTACACATTTCCAGTCGCTAAGATTGCTTGCATGAAGCACCAAAGAATCCAGTCCCGTCCAGATCCGGTGGCCCAAAGTCATTCCTAGTTGTACAACCCTCGCCTAAACACTTTTGAAGCGCTTACGGGCTCTGCTTAACGAACTCGACACCCTTGGCGATGTTCTTGGAGAGATCGGCCAAGCAGGCATCGAGGAGCTTCTGCTCGTGCTCGGTGATCTTGCCAACGGGGTGGATCTTCTCAACACCGTTGGGGCCGAGCTCGACGTTGGAGGCGAAGTATTCGCAGCCACGGTCCTTGTACAGCGGCGAGTCGACGAAGGTAGGCTCAATCACGTTCTTCTGGCCCTGGGCAGCCTTGAGCAAGCTCTCGGCGAAGCGCGCACCAGCCATGGCCATGGAGAGGGTAGCTGAGCCGGCGCCGTCCTTGGCCTGGACGACCTCATCACCGCCAAACTGCACGCGCTTGACGTAAGCGTCGAGCTTCTCGCCCTCGAGGTTGTAGCCGGACTGGGACAGGAGGGGCACAATGGTGGCGCCGGAGTGGCCGCCGACGACGGTGATGTTCTCGCTGGCTGGATCGGTGTTCCTGAGCTGCGAGATGAAGCGCGAGGCGCGGACAACGTCGAGGGTGGTAACACCGAACAGGCGCCTGGGGTTGTAGACGCCCTTGGACTTGAAGACCTCGGCGGTGATGGGGACGGTAGAGTTGACCTAAATCAAAATATCAACAAATGGCTTCTTCCTATGCAGACCTTGTATGCATACCGGGTTGGAGATGATCAAGATGTTAGCCTCAGGAGCGTGCTCAGCGGCGGCCTTGGCCAGATCGCGGACGATGGAGGCGTTGGTGTTGAACAAGTCTGGGCATCTGTCAGTCGTGCACTCTTGCCAGGCGCTTTCACTGCATACCATCACGAGTCATGCCAGGCTTGCGGGGGACACCAGCGGGGATGACGACGATCTCAGCACCCTTGAGGGCCGCGGCGAGACCTGAGGGAGTGGCTTCATGGCCGATGACCTTTTTGGGCATTAGCAAATGGTCGGCACGCGCGTGTGGGTGTGGCATTGTACCTCGCTCTTGGTGTTGATGTGGCCAATATCGGCAGCGACGCCTATACAGCAGCTGTCAGTGGCTGCGTACTATATATGAGGGGGTCCATGAGTGGTTACCGGGAGCTAGGCGGATATCGTAGAGGGAGAGCTTGCTAACTCTGGGGTTGAGCTTGAGGAGGAGCGACAGCGGCTGGCCGATACCACCGGCAGCACCGAGAACGGTGACCTTGGATGACTACCAGACAAAAATATTAGCATATTAGACTTCAATTGCGACCCATTGGCGCCGGGAACGCTTTGTAGAAAAAGCAGCGGCGGGTCCTCGGAAGTTTGCGTACCTGACGGGCAGACACCGAGAAGGCGCGGCGCTGGGCCTGAGAGAATGCTTGCCTGGCAGCGAACATTTTGGCTGTGAGTTGAGAGGGGAGGAGATGAAGACTGGGCTGGACTCAATCGTAAGGCGGGTAGAATGGAAGATGCGGAGAGAGGTTTTGCGGCAACCAGCTACTTCAGCGTGGGTCAGTGCTCCTCGGCGGTTGTCGGAGCTACGGCTGACCGCCACCCATCACCACATTCTCCACTTCTCCCGCGGGGGTCTCCAGAAGACGTGATGAGCAACCGGAATACTCAATTCGGGACAGAAGGGAGGCCTCTGGGCGTGATATGTGGGGTGATGGAAGCTACGTAGGTTGTAGTTTTTGATGGTACTCACGCATCACTCTTCTCCATAAACCTCCCTTGTCCCCAATGTATCCGCGTGACTGATTCCACCTTCCCAAAAAAGATATCCCATGATGAAGAGCTTCTGATTCAACATAAATTCTTTACTGCCTCCAGGGCTGCTCCAGGCCTCCAGGCTGCCAGCCAATAAAAGACCTTCCTAGTGAGTCAAGCTGCAACGTCACTCCAGCCTCGCGCTCAGACTGGCTATGATATGTACAGCTCAACCGCTAGGATCGCCTTGTGGTATCTTCAGTCCCTCAACATGTGTCAATTGACCCACCTGACTCGTGTCAGTCATGTTAAAAGGTAGTAAATGTGCCTTTATTGCTCTCCACTGAAGGAGCAAGAGGTACAAACTTCCATCGGGCTATCGACATCCATGGCTCTCCCTAACCAGGCCCCCGAGACTTCATCCAAAGTCCAACCGATTGAAATGATAGAAACCAAAGAAGCGGACAAAAACAACCAGCTCTCCCAGCACAACCAGTATGTCTACAACAACCTCCATGAACCAAGCCCTTCCAGCCCGCTCACGTCGTCTATAGCCGGCCTGGTGTATTCAATTTCTTTGCCCTCCCACGGGAGCTCCGCGATGTGATCTACTACCTCTACCTATACCGCCCTAGAAGCGTAGTTTACAATCCCCGCTCGCCACCAGCATTCCCGTTCGCGCACCCCGAAGACATCACTAACTTATTCCTGGTCAGCCGACAAGCGTATGAGGAGGGGCTGCAAGTCTTCTGCCGCTACAATACGGTTAAAATTGGCGACCCCGACCACATTGTCAAAAACCTCGAGGGGAAGCTGAGAATGTTCCCAGATAAACCCGGACGAATGTTGCAGTGCGTGAGCAGAGAGTACTTTGAGTCTACGTCGGGCTACGTTGTACGGGATACCTCGTTCAGCGCACAAACCCCAGCCAAGGTGTTCATCTTGATGCTACAGGACATGTATACGTTTAAATCCTACTTTCCCAAGCTCCGCCAGTTTACTGCTGAGTGGTACGCATGGAATCCTTTCTTTAAGAAAAATGGCATGAATTTCCGCGGTCAGAATGAGGAAGAGAAAATACAGACTTGGTTGGTGTGGATGAGGCGACATGTCCAAGAGGAACATATGGTGCCACCGAGGGGGCTGAGGTTTGAGTTGTGCATACACAATTCAATGCAGGCGCATGAGAATGCCATGAATGAGGCGTACGAGATACTATTGAGAGAGACGCCTACTCCTAGAGACGAAAGCATGGAACTAGAGGAAAGTGGGAAGAGGTGGCTGGAGGTGGCCTGGGGGGAGGGTGAAAAAAAACAGAAGAAGCCAGCGGCACTTGGAGGGGTGTTGCGGATATCAGCCAGGACATAGTGTAGAGCAAACATTGCGAAAGCGCACGCTACGATGAGCATGCCGATGCGGTATCGACGAGGAGATGGCTGCTTCCTAATGAGGGGACGGAATCGCATAAGAGTAAGATGATGACGAGCAATGCAAGAAGTGTGATACGCTGCTACTATTTTTTTTACCAAGTAAATGGGGCGCATGCATACATGGCTAATGAAAGTAAGCTACAGGTTCCCATGCGATCCTTGGCGCATAAACCAAAAGTGGAAGAAAATACACTGGCATAAGAGGATTCCCAAAGGGCCTATGCCCTAGTTGAGCTATCGGTGTCTCTATGAAGGTATTTTGAGTGCGAAGATGTTTATGATTACACTGAATCTTCCAAGGACAGGTCGACACGGTCAAGAAGAGCTTCGTGGTGTGCCCGTCGATGCTGCCAAGGACAGTGCTATTTCGAGACGGTCGCCAACCATGGTATCAAACTAAATACACTGGCATGCGTAGTGTACAATGCTATCTTACACTTGGACTCAGACCGCCGTTGACCCAAACGATAATTGGCATCCTGAACTGTAATATCTTTATTGGTCAGCTCTTGTCTCGCGTAATCGCCCATTTTGAGCTACTGCTGCCTGCCTAGGTGCCAACTTGCAACCTTCAGCTTTCCAGTCAACTACCCATAAAAAATCACACTCGTTCCTTCAGTAGCGAGGTCGATGCACATAGCCTTACATGCAGTCTTCCATTGGCCTTCGAGAAATACATCACAGCCTCAGCTTGCACAGCCACACTCTTACGGTCAATGCACTCCCAAGCCTAACTTCCTCGTCCTATTCTTCCACAGCTTCTTGTTGTCGATTACTTAAAACGCCGAACTTCCCTTAAAGCGAAGCTCATTGAGGGCAATCAAACACAACGAAAAGGGTCGTCTCCGTCGCCGTCGCGCCATCGGTCGTCTTCGAATCCCTCGAGGCCACGGATCCATATCTAGCTTGCCTCATGGCCGCTGTAAGCGAACGGAGAAGATACGAATACCAGCCCTTGGGTCCTGGGGAAATCCGCATACTCAGACTTAGGCCCGGGAGCGACGGGTCGGCGCTCTCTGGTGACCTTTTAGTCGTGCCAATCCACGCTGACTATTTGGTCTACGATGCTCTATCCTATATGTGGGGTGATTCGACGCCAACAGATGTTATCTACCTCTCGGACGAAGTATTGCCTATCGCAGCAAACCTCACGGCTGCTCTGCATCATCTTCGATACATTCACAGACCGCTCGTATTATGGGTTGACGCAATTTCTATCAATCAAGATGATATAGCTGAGCGTGAGCTGCAAATTCGGATCATGAGGCAAATCTTCAGTCTTGCAGATACGGTCCGTATCTGGATTAATGAACCCGACGTCGACGACACAAACGAAGCTGTTTCAGCATTGAAAGATTTCTCCAACGCATCTGACCGTGAATTTGAGGAACTTGGCCCGAATCCAAGTTTCTGGGATCCTGTGGTGCCAATCTTTTCGAATCCGTACTGGAATCGCGCATGGGTACAACAGGAAGTTTTGAATGCACGCCGTATCAGTCTTCACTGTGTAAACATCGTCATCTCGGGTGCTTCGATAGGACGGTTTCAACAAGCCTCTTGGAACTGGCATATAATTGCTATAGAATCTTCTCATGAGCTTGCTCCGGAATGGGGGAGACATATGATGCCTTTTGCGTTATACTACACCCCAGCCGCCAACGATATCGCAATATACGCAGACGGAATTAAACTTTGGCAGCTATTGCGTCTCCTTACAAACTGTAGTAATCTCGCTATGACCGATACGCGAGACCGGGTCTATGCTCTTATGCACCTCGCGGAGGACTATGAAGAAGGTGGCATCGAAGTCGACTACGCTAAAAATGAGGTAGATGTCATGATTGAAGCGGTTGCTTATCACGTCGCAAGAGCACAGGATATTGATTTCTTAGACGATTGTGCTCTCGGTGTAGATAAATGCTCTGTTCACGATGGCGGCACTTGTCTGGATGTGCCGTCTTGGTTGCCTCGAGTCTGGCTGGGTTGCGACACTGGACATTCGCTTTCTTCCGAAAAAGGACCAATGCAGACTCGGTGTCTTCCAAACTCGATCCTGACCACTGAGAGGCGCCTTCGCGTCCGGGGCTTGAGGTTTAACACAGTGCGACGATGTCTTAACCGTGGTATAGACTCCCCGGAAACGACCATTGAAGAGTTCTGGATTTCTTCCTTTGGCATCTACTTACGGGTCTTTGGTGGCTATAAGGTTCAAAGCCTGCCACGCGAATTGTATTCAATACTCGTTCAAAATTTCGTACGGATAGTCCCAAGCTTCAATGACATGGTACTAAGCCTGTCCACTTTTCTCCGTCTCGCCCAAGACCCACAGCTTGCCAGACGAGAGGTGGGCATTGATGGGAGCCTCTTAGTTGACCTGGTAAAAGCGTTAGACGGGGCTTCCATAATTGTGCTGGGAGGGATCTTGGAACTCCTTCAAGACAGGATGTTAATCTTGAATGAAACTGGAAATCTTGGACTGATATCAAAATGCGATTTAGATGAAAAAACTGATGAGATATGGGTCGCACTGGGATGCTCTTACCCGATTATTCTGAGACCGACGGACAACGGACGTTATCAATTTGTTTGTGCAGCTTATATCCCAAAGCTTGAGGAATTTCAGGTTCTCAAAGATCTTTCTAGCTATGTTCAGCCGGAAGATAAGGTTGGCGAGTGGACTGTTGTGGATATTGAGATTGAGTAGCATGCCGCTCGCTTTTCAGCATTGTCGGGAAGACTAAGAGTCATCGCAACATCTTGTAAGGTGCAGATTGCTTTGGGAAGTCTTGCGAACCTCTTTAAGCGGTTCTAGAATATATTGAGTAGGATAGATGAAGATGCGAATACGAGGCGTATGGATCACGGCTTGCCTTCGTGGGGAAGGCAACAAACGGTGATGCAAGGGTTCAGGTAATATGGCTGTTGCAAGAACGTGTCCCTCTGAAACTTTTTTGGGTAACAAACATTGTAATGATTTTCAAACCCCAGGGACTAGGGGCGATGTACAATGGTATTTTCGAATCCTTTGGTAGTCGAACGCAATATATCCCGCACATTTTCTACTAGCTATGAGTTCTCTCATCAGTTCGTCTACTTTCAACTCCCCTTTCGTGAAGATAGGCAACAGTCTCCTTCGTTCTTCTATGAAATCGAGCTCGTGCCATGTATCCAAGGTCCGAGATGTCTTGATAGTCTCGGGTGTCAGCTTCATCTAGCGCAGTCCAGCCATCATTACGGGCTGCATTCCAGTTCAAGTGCTCCCCATAAGCCTCGTCTAGCCTTTTGATTGCATATATATTTCCAAACCGAGCAGCGTAGTGTAGCGGTGTTTCGCCGGTCTGTGTGGTGCAGTTTGCGTACTCAGGATTGGGAAAGCGAGAGACGACAGCATCGATGATTGAGCGAACTTCATCATCAGGGGCTCGGTCTGTCATTGAATCTATTAGCAGACTCTATCAAAGTATACAGCTTAATTCACCTATCGGTACGCCAGACACTGCGTGAAGAAGTGTTACACCCTCATTGTCTACCACGGGTAGGTCGGCAGCGGTACCAATCAGGTTCAAGAGGTAGAATAATTGACCTGCTTTGTACACCGTTGATCCGAGGAAATTGTATAGGGTGGTGCTACCCACACTGTAAGGGATAACATGAGCCAAGAAAGCCGGCGAATACGCTGTGAGGATATCGGCGGCATCAAAGAAGTCGCCAGCTACAGCGACATCAAACGCAGTAAAACCTCCGTCATCTCTGATGTTAACATAATGAATTGCTGTCGCCGAGGAATGATTCTTCTCGATTGACTGGACCAGGGCAAGGACAATCCGTGGGCGCCCGGACACTGCATAGAAGAGAGGCGACCAGTGGACAACGGGATCAAGTATCGTAGCGTCAGCGCCAATACCCAGCAGATACTCGACTGTTTCGAACCGATTTTGCACTATCGCACCCATCAAAGGCGTCGTCCATCCTTCGGCCGACGACTGCCATTCATTCAATGGGCTATCCGGCAGAAGATTGAACAAACACTGCACCATAGCTAAAGTTGAATTAGCACAAGCGAAGGTCAGTGCAGAGTGACCGGTGATATCTTGAAACTCTTCGCAGGTATCGAAGTCCACAAGTAACTTCAGCGTGCTGTACACTTTGACACGGTAGTCTTTGGCTCCATTTACCAGAATCTCATACTTTTCCATCTCCAAAACGGAACACAATGCTTTTGCCTTACTATGGGTAAGCTGATGCGGCGGAATGTAGCCAAGCACGAGTTGAATCAAATCAGGGGAGAGCTGGCACGCAGCAAGCGCCAGGCAATCCAACCCATGGTAATCCTCGATGAGTGGATCAGCGCCTAAGACTAGCAAGACTCCTGCTGCTTCCATGCTGCTGGGCTTAGGGTCGTTGAGAGTGAAGGCTAATGGTGTCTGTTGTCGATCGCTATTTTGCTGGTTGATGTCCGCTCCCCAATCCAAAAGCAATTTTACAGCCTCTACCACATCAGTTCCAAATCTGGTCAAGTTGTGCAATTCGTTGGAAGCGAGAAAATCTGTGTCCCTTTTATCGTTCCGGGTTAATGGACACAAGATTTGAACTACTCCAAAATGACCGGCCTGACAAGCCATGAACAAGGGCGACTCATCGTAGTCGTTCAGAACGTTTGGATCCGCACCTTGAGCTACCAGGTGCGTCACTAAGTCCTGGCGGCCGTTGCTTGCGGCGTAGTGCAGCCATGACATCCCACATGCCATACCTGGGTAGTCGTGCAGCTCGTTGATATCGCGCGCGTCTTCCAGCCAATCTTCTACGGTGTCCGTGAGATAGTCCAAGGGATATTCGTTCCTCCATTGTTCACCGAAGCAATCCTGTCCGTAGCCACAGTATGTGGTCTTCAGATGCTGTAGTACTTCAGAGTACGAATCCGGGTATAGGTCTCTCAAACTGACCTCTGCCAAAGTTTCGCCTGAGTAGCAAGCATTTACTAGCAAATGGTGTATTGACTCGGCAGGTATAATCTCCTCGAGAGCAGATAGGAGAGGATACACCGACGCTTGTGCTTCTCCAGAGCCTGCCTCGGCGGATATCAAGAGCCATTTCAACGCTTGAAATGATTCGTCCTCATCTAAAGCGCCTGATATTACTCCTCGACAGAGCCAAAATAATCTTTGTGCGCCCTGTTCGATTCTGCTGGCATCATTGCTGGCCATGTCATCTAGGGATCTTTGGTGCCAGGTAGAGATTATATCTCCGGATGCTACAATCATTAGGTCTTGATCCCACCGTCGCAAGTCTTGATACTAAAACTAATTTAACTCCAAAGGCTTTGAATATCAGTGGGTGACACTGACCTGTGGGTGCTCGTCTGATGATGGATCGTTTGCGGGAAGTGATGGTACATGCTCTTCAAGACTAACAGAAAGCATGAGCCCTCAAATCGCGATTTTAGCATGTAGTCTGAACTCACCGAGGTTGTTCTTCGATATCAGTAGTACATAAAACCCCTCTGATCTGCGCCATGTCTTTACGATTGCTAGGCAACTCTTCGAGTGTCCATTCCATGATCTGCAAGAATCGAGATCTCTCATTTCCTGTCGCTCCAAAGTTTGAGAGAATATGCTTCTTTGCATGACCAATCATTAGTGTAGAATCCTTCTTCAGAGCTGCGATTTGGTCGAAGGTATACTCCGTGTCTATGTCTCCATTAGATTGTTTTCGGAAGTCGGAAAAAACATCTGTTCCGAAAGCAGCCAAATGACATGCCAATAGGCCAAAAGCATACACATCAACTTTACAAAGATCTTCTAGCACTATCTCTCCAAAAGCCTCGGGCGCGTCCCATGGCGGCGTGAATCCTTCCAACGAAACGTATGGCGACGTGTTGGCAATCTCCGATTTGAGATCCTCGATGAGAGAAGCAGAGCCAAAGTCAGATATCTTTGCCTGGAAGGTATCGTGGGATAGCTGGTAGATCAGAACGTTCTCCGGTTTGATATCTCCGTGAACAACTCTGCACCTATGTAGAGCCTCCAAGCCAGAAGCGATATCTGAGGCAAGGGATATTCGAAGAGTAGGGGTTTGGATTGATATGTCCGCCAGCTCTAGAAAATCCTTCAGTGATCCACAATCAGCCGTCTCCATGATGAGAATCGGCCATCTCCTGTCCAGCTCGTCTCTTTGCTTCTCCCAGCTAAACCCCAAGAGCTGGACGATGTTGCGATGAGATCGTAGAGGTTCATGAGCGAGAATTCTCATTTCTTTGACCATTGAGCCTAGCCTTACACCATCGCCGTTCACATCGCTTGTACCTAGCACCTCTCGAAGTTCGGGTGTTGGCGGCGCAATGTGTTTGGCAACAAGCCATTGCCCCTGTTTTAACTTCAGGCGAGTTTCTATCTTGTGCTTGGTATCCATTTTGAAGTTCTCGGGATTTATATCGAAATAGCGGACTTGGAATGACGCCCCAGTGGCTGCCTCTTGTCTAAGGGTCCGCTTGAAATAGATATATGGGACGTCAAGTTGGTCCAACGCGAGCTTGATGAATTCTGCCGGACCTTCCACTGAGGCCGATGGGACAGTTTGCGTAGTCTTGTAGCGCCTCCGTATGGGAGTAAGCTCTGGCATCTTTAGCAGACTTCTGGAGGTTCTCGTTGTCTAGGATGTGAATGCGAGATGGCTGCGAGGTGCCAAGCTGAGAAGCTGACATATAAGACAAGGTTGTGCGATGTGAGGAGAAACTGACGAATGAGATTTTTGTTGAGATGAGCCGCGATCAAGGCTGAGAAACGGACAACCACGGATACTCCTACACGTAAGCGTGCCTTCCCTTGACCGGTCAATGTGTCAGCCTGATTGAGATTTCCTTTCGGATATCGCATGTTTTTTCAGTGAACACCACACTCTAGTCACTCGTGAGTTGTTCTTCTGATCTTCTGACCTCTTCCAGCGCTGCGAAATGCTCTCTCCTATTCTCTCCATGCCAAAGATGAGTCGATGAACGTGTTCTTTTGATGAGACATACCTGAATTCCCACCAGCTCGGATCCCAGCCTTGCCACTTTCTTCGCCCGTCATGTCTGCAGTCGGCTTCATTAACAACGGCATATCTCTTATTGAGAAATCGCTAGCCGCGTATCATGCCATTGCAGATGCGAAGAATTTCGGATCCGATGCAGCAAAATCTGTGATGATGTTGCGGTTTGAAGCGTTCCGCTATCAAGAGTGGGGTCACGACAACAAGAACATCACGGCGATATTCCAGGCATCTAACACGGCGAAAAGCTCACAACCCCCCGAGGCAATTGGGGGTTTCGGTGCTAAGCAACCAATTTCACCCGTCTCTACATCTTGCGAGGCACTTTGTGACGCCGTCAACCAGGTCATCGACGTTCTGCAGTCTGTCAATCAGCTGCTGACCAAGTATAATCGAGCGTTCGAGTCAAGGGAGCAGCCCGGTCACTCTATCACTGATGGAATCTCAACAACTGCGATTGGCGCTGGCGGCTTGCAGGGGAAAATGCACGGTGCTAGTCAGAGATTCGAACAGCTCAAAGACTCTTTACAATCACAGACATCACTCGCCCGCAGAGTCAAGTACGGAATTACAACATGGAATGAGGCCGATAAAGAGATACTGAAGAGTCTCATACAACGATTTAAATACTGGAATGACAGTCTCTACGCGCTAGCGCCACCGGGAAGACAAGACCTCCAGGAATTGGTACTGGCATTCCGAATAGTTGGCGCGGCTAGATCGACCGCACAGTTGGAAAGCGTTCAAGGCGCAGCCGCGCTGAGCAGATACGAGTCGATGTACCGAAGCGCTACCCTTAAGAAAAACATCGGCATGATAGTAGGAGGTCCAAGCCTGAAGAAGAGTTATGACCAGTTGAGCATCGATTCCAAAGCCGCGAAGAGCCGCCGTTTTATCACCTCATACTTTTCCAACGATGTACCCACTGAACAAGTAGGCAGTGCTGAAAGTCCCTCTACGAGAGTACTACCAGAAAGGGTGCTCGTTGAATGGTATTACTACGATATCAAGTGGAGTCCGAAACAGGTGTTACTAGCGGATGAACGCGTGGAGAAATTCGCAGAGAAGTTTTCCATTGCTGAGAAGCCAGCAAACCTCCCGGTCATGAACTGCATCGGATGGGTCCAGCACCCCACAAAGACCGACAGAGCCTTGCTCTACAGACTCGTAGACACCTCCAGCGCTTCAAGCCAGATCGTTACGCTCAACGAGTTGTTGAACGGAAGCCACACATCGACAGTGATACGTCGTCCCTCGCTTGGAGATCGTTTCCGGCTTGCGGCCGCCTTGACAGTCGGGTTGCTTGAGCTCCACACCGTCGAGTGGATACACAAAGGATTCGGCAGCCACAATGTACTCCTCTTGTACAATCCCGGGGAAGGTGTCCGATACGACAAACCCTTCATCTCAGGCTTCGACTTTGCGCGACCTGACCGTCCTAACGAGGAGTCGCTCTCCATGCGGCCGTCAAAGTTTGACCTCTATCGCCATCCAGATATCCGGGCGGCTAAATTATCCTCAGACGCTCCAAAGCCGTCTTCCTCGCGCATGCATGATGTTTATAGTCTGGGCCTCGTTTTGTTCGAAATCGGAATGTGGATGCCCTTGGAATCCTATGTCAAAGCGAACTTGACTGCTGAAGGCTTTCGTGAGCGAATCCAAGGCTACGTAGATCAAGATCTTGCAATTTGGATGGGTGATCGCTTCGCCAACGCTGTGCAATCATGCTTGTCTGGCGAATATTTGCTCAAGTCAAAAACGTTCCCGCTTGCCGAGATGGAGGAGCAGGTTGATGATGTTGAAGGGATGGATGAAGACTTCACTTCAGACCAGAATTTTGCTAGTGTTCACCAGCTCGCCTACTTCTACCGAACCATTGTCTCAGAAATACATGGATGCCAGTGCGAAATGGGAGATCGCTGAGCTTCAACATGTTCGCATAGAGCACGAAGTAGTCTCTCCTCAGAGTCATTTGAACCTCGGAAGCATTCAAATGTTAGACCACAGCGCAAGAAGACTATGGTTAAGATAAAATGTTGAATTATTGGATTAAAAAAGGACTATAAGACATACCGCAAACCAAGACGAAGAGAATGCCTCTGTACAAAAACTATGTGTAACGAGGAGGCAAGAAGACCGAAGTGACGAAAGAAAATGACTACCAGTATGATACTATCTTTTCTCACAACGCCTTGAAAGGTTCGACCCCAGCTCGCCCGAAAACCAAAGAACGCCATAAGAGATCCCGCAAGTGGTGAGAACGCCAGACGTGCGACGAAAGAGGAGACGAAGAGATCGATGGTCCAGCAAAGCTCAACCTGTTTCCTCAGAGCACGTCTGATCTCCCAACAACCCCCTCCTCTCTCGAAATGGAAGGTCAGCCTTCTAAGCCTTCCCCTTTTTCGCAAGATAGTACGTCAGCAGATTCAGATGCTGTTCCCTTGCCCCTGCAACAGCCTTCCAAAACCCTCCATCTTCTTTCTCGCCGCCAGGTCCAGCTATGCGCTCGTGTAGTGCGATGCAAAATTCAATGTCTGCTTTGCGCACGTCCGCGTCCTGGTCATCCATGCAGCGCACCGCCAGCTTTCCGAGGCGTGCGGTTTGTTCAGGCGTCAGAGTAACGTTCTTTGCGCTGCTAATTTGAATGAGGGAGGCGAGGGTGATGAGGGCCATTGTTGTTGTGCGGGTTGATCCCTGGTAGGGGAGAGGAGAGACAGAGGGCTTTGGGTTTGGTGATGAGGTTGGCGTGGAGGTTGGCGTATCTTCGATCAGGGATAGGACGGCGCTGAGACAGTCCGATGTCTGACCGTACTTGACGATTTCATCGGCAGTGGCTTCAAGATCGATCGCGATATGCGATGTATTCTCATATTGCGCCTTCGTTTGCAGGATCGTGCAGAGAACGCGGGAGAAGTATTTCGCTGTCTCTCTACGATAGAGGGATAGCATCGCCCGAATAGTTGCTAAAGCCTGGACCTTGAGGTTTACTGCTTTCATCGGCGACATCTTAAGTTCCTGAATAGGTGCCTCGAGGAATTCGAGACATACTAGGAGTAGCCTGCCAAAATTCTCGTCGTTTGGACCCCAGATTTCCTGGTTTGACTTGACCATATCTTGCATGCGGCGGAACATATGTGCTTCCACTGTTCGGCCTTCAATCTTCTTGATGCCACTCGCAAGCAACTGACGATTCTTAAGTACCTCAGCGTTGTTGGATTCGTAGCTTTCGGTGTGCATCACGCTTCCGGTACTCGTCGTCTTGTGATGGCCACGAGGGCGCTCTTCGCTTGAGTTGCCCATTATCATAACACTGGAAATGCTATCATTGCTGTGGCGTCGCTCGTTGCTCTTCTCGTTAAGAGGAAGCTCTTCAAGTACGAGCTTCTCCATCTCCGACTCTACGGCAGTTGGCTCATCGGCAACAAATGGATCTTCAAAAATTTGCACCTCTTCCTGAGCATCTGTGCCTCGTGTGCTTGGTCGATCTGGTGACCTCAATCGGGGACTCCGCGTTGACGAGCGTAAATTACTGATATCACCCACGGGTTTGGGACTTCTGAGCGCCGAAGTTCCAGGACTGGGTGCTGCTAAACGTCCAGTAGATGGCGTGTGCTTTGGAGGGGTGTGTTGTGTTGGTTGCACTGTAGGGCGTGCAAGGTTCGGGATCACCATCGTAAAATTATCCTCGTCTCCTAGATCAATCGTATCATTGTCAAGAAGCGCACTTGTATCCAGACCATTTCGCTGTAGGAACGGGATGGTACCTGGATCATGATGACTTTGCGATCGGACCCAAGGTTTCACCGTCGGCTGGCCCTCGTCCTTTGCTGTGCTCACAGTCGGGCTTCCTTGTCGAGAGCTCGTGCCAGCAGCCTTCGCTATGGGTTGACCAATACGAGACTTGCTCCGAACTGGGCTCACAGTTGGGCTGTTCTGAGTTTGTGCGCGGGGTCGGGCGGTGCTCTTTGGTGCAACCGACTTCTTTGCTGTTGTTGTGGCCGGTGTCTTCTCCGGAGTCATCGATGGAGTGACCTTGCCCGCACGTCGGCTAGCATAGGGATCTGCCGTTGCCGGCCTGTTCAACTCGGGGCGACGAACTGGCCGACGTACAGTTCCCGACATTAATGAGCCAGTGCCCGTAGAGTTCTTCAAGGCTGACTTGGTCGATTCCCCTGACATGGCTGAGGGCGGCCGTGCTAGACCAGAAGACGTATTGGAGGCAAGTCTCGGACCTAATGACTTCGCTGATAGCGATTTTGCTGGTGAGTAACTTGCAGCAGCGGAGTTGGGACGCTCGGGGACACCTTTAGTAGCCGCCAACTTTGCTCTGCGTTGCTCAGCGATTTTCTCTTTCAACGCATTGCGCGCAGCTCCAGCGCCCACGGATTTCGAGAACGAGGCTGTGCTAGTTTGAGACGAAGCGAGTGAAGCATTTGGGTTGTTAGGATCCTTTTCGAGCGCAGACTTCTCTCGCTTCTCGAGAGTATCAAACATCCTATAATCAGTGTCAGTACTTTCCACAATCTCTGAAACGGGACACGCACATTTCGGCTCTTTGTGGCCATACTAGCGCGAATGTCCAGTATGTGCTTCGATATGCCTCGCGCACTTTCGGATTAGCATCCGTGACGCCTCTTCTTATTAGCTTGTCCAGCGTGTCTAGGCCCCCCGAATGCTCAATATGCGACGTGTGCTTTTTTATCAGGGTTTTGACCCAACTCGCCGAGTGTGATCGGGGTTGTACATTCTTGTCCTGTGATGCCATGGAGACGTGCTGTAACAAGCGGCTGCTATACGAACAATTCTGGAGGATGGCGTCCACAGTGATGTTTCCGTTTTGCGCAGCAATGTTCTTTGTAGCAGCGCACATCTTGATGAAAGACTGGAGCAGGATCTCGACCCAGGGATCTATAGCGTGGCCCAAAGTCTTCGCGAGTTCCTGAACAAGCTGACAGCCATTGGTAGACATGGTAGTCCGAAGCGTATTGGCAACTTTTAGAATACCATCCAAAACGGACTTGATGCCCGCTATGAAAGCACCATGGAATTCCGTGGGCGTATTCCCCTTCAATATGCGCCGTATTTTGGTGCAGTTCTTGTCTCGTGCCAGCCAATTCTGCTCTGACTCTCTGCCTTCGAAGTGGGGCGCCATGTCTCTGAAAACGTCGTCTAGTTCGCGCTGCGTGTAGATGTGTATGGGGTCCATGGTGACCGTCTCGGTAGGTGGAGGCTGTTCTGCCGCCAAACTGTCTGCAAAGCCAACATCAGGCTGCAGAGTCTCTGCTCTACGCGCTGGTAGAGGTCGCTCTGCACGTGGTAGCGGCTGTGACTGCGGCACCGATGGCGGTGGCATCTCGGCGTCGTTTGATGTCGCAGCGCCGTCGAGATTTGTGGTAATGTAGGTAACGGTCGCTTTTCGGACGTTTAGGCTGGTAAGTTGCTTCTTAAGGTTGACCTTTGCGTGTTCTGGTGCATGCCTGTTCCATTTGTTAGTGGTGACCGCGGCTCAGTTCTGTTGAATAGAGGCGTACCCGAAAAGCTCAACGACGGCCTTTTTGGCAGTATCGCGCACGCCAGGGTCTGCGTCTTCAAGGTTGGTCACAAGCTGGTTGGAATAGCCCTTGAAAGGAAGACCTTCGGTCTTGTTCATCTGCGGTTGCACCCCTGTTAGATGGTGCTCTCTCTCTCCAACGCGTCACAAGAGGACGAACCTTCACGACCCACGTCATGGACGTCTCTTTGGCGCGAGCATTGTTGCCCTTGATGGCTTCGTGTATCAGCGTGTCAACCTCGGTCGGACATAAGTAGTGTAGGTCAGCCAGTATTTGTGACGCAGCGCTCCGGTGACTCTCGCGCGCGTCGCCCAGCTTGTCCTGCAGTATGGCGCATAGTGGCGATGCCTGTGAGGTGAGGGCCTGCGTCTCTTTCTGGAGTTGTAGCCGCTTTATGAAGTGGCTCAGCGTGGAGAAGCCTGCGGAGACGAGTGCTGCAGAGGTGGAGGCGGTGATGGCGATGCGAATGCACTCGAATATGGAAGCCTGGCAACTCTCGGGTACGCGGTTGTGCTTTATGCCGGATTTGAGGTTGCTGAACAATTCAAGGCGCTTGTTCACGTCGGTCGACGGCTTTTTCAGCGCTGTGAGGAGCGTCGCCGTTTGTTCCTCCATGATGTTGAGCGGATGCTAATTGACCAAGGGCATATGGTAGACGCGGGGCACAAGGGGAGGGATTGTATATGTTTGGGCGGAGGTCTTGTTGACAATCGGCAGGGGTCGGGGCGCGCTAACCAATCGTTGCATAGCGACCGTGCCCCCTCCTGAAACACTATTCCCGCCGTTCACCTTTACAACACCCGGTCCATGCTTCAGAACCGTCAAGCACAGAGCAACTGCGTACTGCAGTCTGTCTCTGGGGGCATCATCTTCAGAGACAAAGCCTGCATCGTCGAGACAGAACTTGAACACTGAACAATGCCTAACATGGTGCCCAGGAGAGGCTCCTATTCTCGTGCTGCATCAGGTCAAGAAGATAAAGAGTGACTTGTATATTTATTCAGAGGTCCAGTAATGACAGCATTTCTCATCCTTCAACTTCTTCGATCCATCGACCTTGCAGACAAAAAGCCTCAGACTACTTTACTGGTCGTTCTGAGCCTTCCTCTCCTCCCACACACCCACAGCCTCCTCAGCAGCCTTGACGCCACTCAAGACCATGGCCCCAAATGTAGGGCCCATCCTATTGGCACCATCAACCTCACTAAGCTCCATGCCGCCCACAATCAAGCCCGGCACAATCTCGCGAGTTCGCTTGACGATGGCGTCTTCGGCAGTGCGCATATCGAGACCGCGCATGCCGCCGAGCTTGGAGAGCTGCTGCATTGAGACGAGGCGCTTAACTAAAGATTGAGTATGCAATCAGCGAGTGTTTTCACATGTAGCTTGTACATGAACCTAACGTACCACTGAAGGCGCCAAAGGGACCATCATGGCCGGTAGTCGAGATGATGAGCGGCGCGTTGATGGTATTGGGGTCCATGCAGGACTGGTCTGGTGAAGGTTGTTAGTAAGGCGACGAAGAAGCCAAAAAGCAGTGAGGCGATATACCATCATGATGCATGGAGACCAAAGTCCAGTTCGTAACGACACCCGCAATACGGACCGCGTTCGGATCCTGTGACGTAGGAGCCGGCCTCGTGATAAGATCTTCAACCGCCGTAGCATTGAACAGCTTCACGTTTGGGAACTGCAGTACCTTGCTCAACAGCGTACTCGTGAAGAGGGCGGCGTGCTTGACAACCACAAAGTCGCCCTCATCCTCATACGGCACGCCAAGCTCGTTCAGGAAGAGCTGAGCAGGTTTCCTCATTATCATGGCGGAGAACAGCTGGCCACCGAGCCAGGCGCCTCCGCCAGGGGCGACGCCCGCTTCAATGATAGCGATCTTGAGGTCGGGACGCTTGGATGCGAGCGTGTAGGCGGCGCTGAGGCCACAGGACCCAGCGCCGATAATGACGATGTCGGATTCAGCGTAGGTGTCAAGGTCGGTGAAGTAGCGGCGGGTCATAGCACGAGAGACCTGCGACTCGCGGATAGGAGCGAACGTGAACGTCTCCCAGTTGTTCTCAATCTCCGCGAGCGTCTTCGCCACGCCATTGGCTGAAGGCTTGACAGCGAGGTCTTTCTTGACGTTCACGCCGTTGTCAGTGCCATTGCGGTGGACATCAACGGGGATATCGAAGGTAGCGGCGGGAGGAGACATCTTTGGAGCCTTTTACAGAGGGTCGAAACCTATCATCTGTTAAGTTTGTCCTCACAGAGGGAGCAAGAATGGCATGATCCTTCCGCTGGTATTATCCAGGTCAAGTTGAAACCGTATAATCTCAGAACGAATCCAGTAGTCCTCCGTCCACCCCGCTATTCGCTTGCTAAAGAGCAACAGATAGCGTGATGGAAAGAAGGACTACTCGAAACGAACACCGGTTCATGCAGTATACTTAGCGTTAAAAGTACCTTGATAGCTTGAGGATAATTCCCGCGTGCAGAACATGTCTTGCATCGTGGTAGCCATACTTGAATAAGTTGGAGGATCTGGAAAAGGGTTAGCAAGTTCTCATCGTGATTTGGACTAGATGGATGAGTACGGATACTATAATCAAATTGGGCTTGTCGAACACTTGGAGTATGGTAGAAGAAGGAAGAGCTGGAGGGGTTTCAACGATGGTTAAATACCCCTCAGTCCGCACGTAATCATGATTAACCGTTGGGGCGGGGTAGCTATGGTTGACCCTGCGTTGAGCTGATCAAGACCCACTATATTCAACGCCGATGCATCCGTTAGCAAAGCTCCGATGATTTTGATTTGGGAAACTGATATGTAGAGCTCTAGCAAGTACCAGACGCAGTCCAGATAAAGTTCAATATGGGATCGGTGAAAGCGAGAGAGGTTGGCAACGTGTTGTTCCTGTTGATCTAGTAGTGGACAGATGATATACCATGTGGAGTACTCGTTGGCCTGTAAGCTATGATTCCAGGCTTCATAATGCTCTGGACATTCCTAGTATTCGCCACCCTCAAACACCACTCTACTACGCATTACCCAGCAGCTGAAAGCTTTACTGACTTGTCACGGAGTGCCAAGCTGCTCGAAAAACCAACGACCACCATCAGACTATACAATTTGTAAGAAATGCTTAGGACACTCAACCTAGTAGTCATTATTGGTAAGAGACTAGACTATGTTTACGCTCGCTGCGGGGCCTCAACGATGAGTTACAAAGGCAATAGCTGAGCAGAAACTTAAGATGTAGTGATGAATTTGTTTCAGGTAATATAGTCGGCATACATACCTTGTATAATGCATTGGCTACCCATTCCATGAGCTTGATGAGCGTCGTGGGGAAGAATAATCACACGCACAATAGCTGCAGAATCTGACACGCAGATGCCATGCATGGTACTGGTATCTCTGATGCGGATGATATCCACATACGATGCACACTAATTAGACGATTCGACGCCTCTCTTACATGTCTGGTCTAGTCGGGGCGTAGCTTGGGGTCCGAAAACAAAACCTGTACTTGTTTCGGCGGGAAGCCATGTTTCGGTAATCGAGTTGTCTGCCGAATGCCATCTCCGCACTATCTACTAGCCAATTGAGGCAAGACATGAACAGGGGAGGATGGCGCGGGTGTCAAAACGATCTGACGCGCGGATCAAACATTGTGGCACATCTTGAAACCAACCGCAAAGCAAACGGCAGGTAGTACAACAAAGGTGGTGGGGCGGGTTGAGGAACTGCCGCGTATCGAACGCGAGAGCGAAGTTCATATAATTGGAGCTTCGATAGTCGGTACGGCGTTGGCAAAGACTCGCAACTTGATAGGCTACCGCCGAGGCAGACTTGTGGTAACTACTGGCTGTGAGGTGTGGTTATTCGTCGCTGGAATATGAGTGAGGGGTCGCTCGTCCTGCTGTGTGCTTTGTGCTCGACATGTCGACGTTGGCGTATGGATAATGTTTGTTGCTCAAGCGGACAGATCCTGGTAGCGCGGATTTCTCCGGCACCGTTCGGCTGGATGAAACCTATCCTAGTTCCTTGCTATTCCCGCTCGTTTCAGAATCGAGGCCTGGTGAAATTGGACTTTGTAATCAGATGGGTGCACGAGGCCTGCGGTTGCACAGGAGATGCACAGGAAATGCACGTATATTGCAGCTGTCAGTGACTACAGTGACAGGTAAATGGTGCATTGACGGGGAGCACGTTGCTTAGACCAGGAACCGACGCTATAAGCTTCCTTTGTGTCATTGTGGTCAAGTCGTGCTACGAGATGGTGTTTGTGGTCCTAAGCTTTGCGGTGAGCATATTGCTCCTCCTTCAATCTCCCACGATGGCAGGCGTATGGACACGTGTATGCTGTCGAGCAATCTTGAGTTTGAAACGTGCTATTTAACGGTGGGCTGTGCTGGGTGGCCGAAGCAATCCACGGTGAGGGTCAAGTGACAGCTGGTCAGCATTTCGGTCGCGTACCTGCATAATGTCAAGCCTAAACTGTGCAGGCCAGATGACGGACATGGTGCTGATGGAGGCGGCGGTCGTGATTCGCAATTCCTCTCGTCTATTTAGAGATTTATCCTCATTTGGTCGGTGCTGAGCACTCTTACAGAGCAATAGAGGTTTGCCGCGCTTTCCTGAGGGTGGTCAGAACGAGCAATCTATTCCGTGTAGTGAGCTGTGCTACATGGTATCATCCATATCGCTGAAGACACGCCAGCTGAGTTGGACGATACGGGGGCGTCCTCTCGATAATAAGACCTTGAGGTTTGGTTATAGTCAAGCGCATGTAGGGGCATAGGGGCATTGATGCATCGACACCCGTCCGCGATCTTCAAGATGTGGAGGGCTTCTTGGCAGCCCCTTCACCCATGCACACACTGGCGTGGAGTAGTCGTTGGATGCGCAGGCCAGAGCCCGAAACGTAGGCTGGCCCTGCAGCTGACGACGTCTGTTTTGCGTGCTGTGAGAGGGCCTGTGTCTGGAGCTCCTAGGCCGTGTGTTGCTTTTTTCGAAGACAGCAGCCCCCCCAGCCCCCGTTGATGTCGTGATCTGGAATGATAGTGACCCCGGAAGAGCCCGTCCGCAAGGCTCTCAGCGCGCAGGATCAGCACTCGAGAACGCCACCTGCTAATAAGTCGTGTCCAGGTTGAGCAGGGGGTGGAGAGGAAGGGTGTGTGCCGCAATCGAGTGAACAGACCCTGGCGCAGAGAGAAAACTGGACCCCCCCAATCGACCCCTGCCATCCTCCTCTTGGTCTCCAACACCACCACCAAGAGGGGATGGCCGTGAAGCAGCTGTCGACCACTATCCTCTCCGTCTACGGCGACGACTCCTCGCCACGTCTCCCACTGTCGCCGTCTGCTGCGCTTGTTGCTCCTCTGCTAATGACGTCGAGCCGAGTCTCAAGTTGCACAGCAGATTAGTTTTACTTTGGCTCGCGCTGGGTCCGCTCAGACATTGGAACCGAACGGCCATTTTACCACTGCGCTCGAACCAGAGCCATCTCTTCAGTCTGCCCTGCGGCTCGCTGTCGACAGCCACCCCGCCAGTTCTCCCGCCCTGGGCCCTCGTTGTTGCGCTGCACCCCTACACAGCCCTGGAAGCAACATGGAATCACCTGGAGCCTACCCAGAGTCGCCGCTGGACCAGGACGACGTCGTGTATCCGTGCAAGGGATGTGGAGAGGTAGGAACACGCCCTATCACTACCATCAGCTTTGCTAATTCGAGTTCAGATTCTTGAGGAAGGAAAGGCCTTCGAGCTCGGTATGCATTTCTCATTGAGACATCAAGTCCCTCGCGCCTTGCGGACACGACACATCACCCGTTGAGTAGTACACTGACATTGGACAGCGGGAAACCGATGGCACATTGACTGCTTCCGTTGCAACACTTGCGGCACCCTCCTCGACTCGGATGCGAACCTGCTGCTCCTCGGCGATGGCTCCCTCATATGCAACAACTGCACATACAGCTGCAACCACTGCGGCAACAAGATAGAGGACCTGGCCATCTTGACGGGTGACCAGGCCTTCTGTGCCAATTGTTTCAGATGTCGAAACTGCAAGCGCAAGATCGAGAACCTGCGTTATGCTCGTACATCGCAGGGTATCTTTTGCATGTCTTGCCACGAGTCGCTCATGGCTCGACGGCGGAAGAAATCCAAGAAACCCCCAGCAGCAGTCGCGCCAAAAGTGGACAAGTCGTTGCCCGCCTTGCCTCCTCAAGCTGACCAGCCGCAAGCTACCTTCACTCCTGACGTTGACACCCCTTCGGATATCTTCTCAGAACCCGCTACGACCGACGTGTCTCCTAGACCACCACATTCAAGAAGGGGCGACTCGTCTTCCAACTTCAGGCCCGATCCCTCTCCCGTGGGAGAACGGCCACGAAGAGGTGCGTATCAATGCACTCGATCATGTTACTCGAATCATTGCTAAACAACATTACCACAGACAACACTACGCTCCCAGCCACAACATATAATAAGGACAACAACCACGTAGAGTCCTCCGACGCCGGCGACGACAGTGTCTTGCTCTCTTTCGCTCTTGATCCCAACCCTGCCCCCGGCCCTTCCCCGCTAGGTAGGCCGATTAGCAGATACAACGACCGAACAATGGGAGCCAACCAGGCAGCGGGAGGCGAGGGCAAGAGCGGGCGTGACTACTTCAACAGGCCTTCGACAGACCATAGAGAGAAGCTGAAGGAGAACCGCTCTCGCTCGGCTTCGAAAGAACGGCGGCCACCACACGATCCCCATATTGCCTACCAGGAGAAGGGCAGACAGCCGTCGGAGACGCTTGTCGATACGCTGAGGAAAAGAAAAGATGGTACCAACGATTCTCCTGCCCCGGAGCAGCGGTCGCGGAGTCAGCGTGCCTCCCCAGCCCCCTCCTCTGCAACGGAGCCTTTCAAGCTGCAAGATGTACCGAAGAACAAGAAGGCGGAGGCGAAGCGCAAGGATTCGGACGCAATGACACCTCCACAACAGCATAGCTCTCCAACGGTGGACATGTCAGCCCGGCTGAGCCGCCCTCTTGTGGAGCCCACCTTTACTTCTTCTCCGCCTACTGGAGTACAAGACTCGCCTGAGACGTCGGGATCTTCATTCAGCTCCAACCAGCGAGTAGAGCTACCCGCTCGCGGGGATTCGCTCAATGCCTCAGCACTGAAGCACTCGGGTTCCCACTCAAGAACCGAGAAGCCCATACCGTCGCCCACTACGCCAACCGTCAGCCATCCAGAGCGGACGTCTTCCACAACCGTGGCGGCCACACAGCTTAATGCAGGATTGGGTATCATCAACCCCGTAGATTCGCCGCCTTCTAAGAGCTTCTCGGATGTTCCAATTCCTGCACGTTCTGCTGGGAGACCTCCTCCGCCTTCCGCTGATACGTTCACGTCTCCTCGAGCTCCTCCACAGCCACCAGCACCCCAGCTACACAAGGCCAGCGAATCTACAAGCAGTGTCCAAAGTGATGCTTATCCCCCAGGTGGCCTTCCGCGGTATAGCCACCAGGGCGACTTCTCCATGGATGAAGACTTTGCGCGGCTGCTCGGCAATCAAGAAAGAGAGGAAAGAGAGGCTGGAGTATTTAGAAGAGTGTCCAACGCCGTCTCTAAGCACGGGCGTAGTTTTAGTGATCGTGGCTCGGTCACCTCGCGCGGCCACGGTCACAAGAAGTGGCCAACCAACGGCTCAATCGAAATTAGCAGTCCTACAGTCGCTTCACCTGATACGAGAGAGGAGAGCGTCAATCTACGAAATGAGCTACGCCGTGCGCAACAACGAATTGCGGAGCTCGAGGCCGAGAAAAACGGACTTCAAGAGTCCATGCACAGTGCTGCCGATATTAGACAAGCGAACACTGTCTTGAGAGAGAAGCGCAACACCATGGCTGTCTTGGACACACAGCGTGAGATGGTCATACGCGAATTGGAGATCATGACGGAACATCTCAAGCGTGCTAAAGACAGTAATGGCGCAATGGACATAAACCAGCTGAAGTCAGACATCCTTCGAGACTTTGCCAGTTCTTTGCACAAGCTTAAAGACCAGTTGGGGGGTCAAATAGAGGATCTGATCTCGAAAAGGGCCGAGCTCACCGATGAGATTTCGAACTTGATCCAGATGAAAGACAAAGGCTTCCAAGAATATGAGTCACTCACAGCAGCCAACGCGAGGCTGTCCTCTACGAATCGTGAGCTTGTGGACAGTATACAAAAGACGTTTCAAAATAACAAGAAGGGTGCACCGAATTTCGACGCTTCAGCAAACGGGCTGGGGATCTATAACGCACAACACAAGGGCGGCAAATCAGATATCTCCGTTGATGGGCCCGGAATACCTCACGAGCATTCTTTTGCCAATCTTCACGATGCCGATAGTGAAGCGACGCTCGCGCAGCCACAGGTCGTCAACATACGTAAGACTGGAAAGCCCACTAAGTTCTCGACCTGGAAGAAGGGTGGCCAAGCCATCACAAAGAACGTCACCAAAGGCTTCAAAGGAGCTTTCGGATCGGAGGCAAGACAAGAGGATTACAACATCAGAGTCATTGGAACACCATACGGCTCTGTGCACACACAGCCAGACATTGCGTCGATGTCGAGCTCCCTCAAGAGTAGGGAACAGGAGGTGGGGACGCCAAAAGGCTGGTTCACTGCGAAAGGTGGACCGGGTGGACGGCAACAACAACAACAGCCGGGCCGCTTCAAGCCGATGCAACACAACGACAGCAGCACCAACCTAGTCGCGGATGCTAGTACGGTTCTCTTTGGTTCGGACCTTACAGCTCGGTGCGAGTTTGAGAAGCAGATGATCCCCAGGATTGTCAGCCGGTGCATCGAGGAGGTTGAGTTGCGAGGTATGGACGTTGAGGGCATTTACCGCAAGAGTGGCGGCACTTCACAAGTCAACCAAGTGCGCGGCGGCTTTGAGGCTGATAATGATCATGACATTTCGGATCCTGATCTGGATATCCACGCAGTAACGTCGGCACTGAAGAATTACTTCCACAGACTGCCTGTACCGTTGATCACCTTCGCCGTGTACGACCAGTTCTTGGAAGCAGGCCGTACGTGCACACCCCTCCCGAAGACGTTACAATTGCTAATGATTTTGATAGAAATCGAAGATACCGAAGCGTTGTCTAAGGCGTTACTTGCCGCCATAAACGAGATTCCCAAGGCTCACCGCGACACCCTCCAATTCTTGGTGTTCCATCTATCGAGGGTAATACAGCACGCCAGCGAAAACTTGGTAAGCAACTTCAGGTACCGGAAACACATAGCGATTAACAAGTTCCTAGATGACTCCACTCAACCTTGCCGTCGTCTTCGCACCGACTATCATGCGACCCATGGACATTCAACGCGAACTCACCGACGTTCAGCAGCAGCGTGTTGCTGTCCAAGCTCTTTTGGAGAACTACAAAACAGTTTTCGGTGAAGATTAAAATGAGCAAGATGCTGCCATGGGCACTCTACTCATTTCATTACATCTGCAGAACCAGGTTATCCAATGGCCAGAAACGAGACGTTTGTCTTCCATGTGCGGTCATGTCCCTCACTTTATCGCAAAGAGGGTACTCCGGCCCTGGCGACTCGTTTGACACTTGTACAATCCGGACCTAGCCTACGTTGTTGATAGCAGGTCATGGAGATTAGAGAGGCCGGGGAGGAAGCGGGCTGATTCGGATGTGCAGTCTTGAAGTACACTAGACGCGTTCTTCAACCTTGTGGGTTCGAATTTGTGATCTTCGACATGTTTGCCTCTTTAGCGGGCGTTCTGGTTTTAATGAGAAGGCGGCTCCTGGCAATTCTTGACTTTCTTGTACTATACGTCTTTCTATCTAGCTTTGGATGTTGTTCATTCCAGAACTGTCAGACGTATGATGGACGATAAACTGTCATTATGCCCTTGAGGGTCTACCCACTAATAACTTGATTGAGTATCAGCTGCGAAGTAGCTGTGAATGGATTCCATTTCCAGCATTGAATTCGTGCATGATCGTGATGGAAGCTATCCACTTTTCCATGGTGTTGGATGCTCTGGCCGGCTCAGCATGCATGACGTAGCTCACTAAACGCTAAGCGAGCAAACATGTGAGGGAGCCTGCTTCGCGCGTCCCCGACATCACAAGATTGCCCTTTGTCTACGTGATTACCTCTTGTTCATCACTGATCTGCATCAAGCGCGCTACTCAGCCATCTTTACTTCTTCGCGCATCTCAACAGAGAAACTCACCAGCTCGAATTTCTCAATAACGAAGCTACATAGTCACCATGTCGTACGCGGATATTGCTGCCAAGGGCCCGAAGCAGAGCCCCGAGGATGTAAGTATCTCAAGACAGAGTTGAGTTCAGCTCAAGCTAACCATGCAACAGGCGTAAGTCAATTTTTTCAATTCTTGGAATTCTTGGTGTCAAAGCGACGTGTTTGCGGTCGCGCTCCACAACTGGGCCAATCTTTCGGCTCACCGCTTCACCAAGCTCTCGCATCTTAGGCTTCAACACAACCTAGCAGAGCATACACATACTAACATGGAGTCACAGTCGCGCGCCCGCCCAAGTGGAGGTAGAGCACTCTGACGAGAGCGTGCATTCTCTGATCGACGTTGATAGCCCGCATATCTCGTCGGTGCCCTCCGACTACGAGTCACAATCTGTTAAGACCGATACGCAAGCTGAGCGCATCGAGCGAGAAGAAGAGATCAAGGAGACGGCGAAGGACCTCAAGCACAAGGCTGCCGCCAAGGCACAGTCGGCCAAGGACAAGGCGAGGAGGAATGCTGATAACCCGGTCGTAATAAGCAACGCCGTTGGCCTTGCACTCGTTGGTGGCATCCTTGGAATTGGCGCATACAGGAAGTATGTGCGCGGAGAGTTGACCGGCAAGGTTGTCGCGGCCTGGGCCGGTGTTGTTGGGCTTTTCGCGGTCGGAGATTACTACGTCAGCCAGTAAGTAGACGCTAAAGATCTGACAGCGGAAACTGCGAGACTAACAAACACAGGTACTTCTTCAAGCGCAACCCGCCGAAGTAGATAGCGCCCTCCCGGGACGCTTATGTCGATCCGTTCCATTACTCCTCTCTCGGCTTCTCCACGACTGATCTGCGATAGATGGTGGATTGCTGGATATGATTGATCGAATCGTCTCATTTCTTTTCTGGCGGTAGTACTACAGCAAGCATAGGCCTCTCTAGTCGGTTCAAACTCGGGATGTGTTGCCTTGGACGGGCCCGCTTCTGTATATATGAGATTCACGTTGCAACAATACCCATTCAGATAACACTTCCTAAAGCGCTTTTAGGAGAGCCGAGATGTTCCACTGCTCTATCGTGCGTGTAAAAACACTTCGTAGATACTAAACTTACTTTCCAGGCCGGCTCTTTGAGATAGCTGCTTGCCGGATATGGCAGTTACGATCGCCCGCGAGCTGGCGACACGTGATGACGCTAATCCCTGCTCTTCCCGCTTAGAAATGCAGGTCCGAGGATCGCGGTCCGAACTTTTTGACATCACGACAATTGCGCCGTCAGCGCCCGCCTTGACCCTCCCTCTCATCTTTTTAGTCTTTCCTTATCGTTCAGCATCATGTTCCGAGCAGTCCCACGGCTAATTGCACGCCCAGCCTTGGGCGCCACTCGTCCGCCATGCTTTGCGCCTGCGAGACGGTACATCAGCACAGCTCCACCAACACAGAAGTCGAGAAGCTGGAAAAGCCTAGTTGCGCGGTTAGGCGCTGCTGGCGCAGTAATATACTACTACAATACTACGGAGATCTTTGCAGGAGAGCCTAGACGTACGTCCGAAAGATGACAGAATGCAGCAACGAGAACATGGGCGACTAACACCATCTCTAGATCCCATACAGCCAGTTGCAGAAACTGACGCAGAATCCGAACTTCTCCCCACCATCGACTCCATCTCCGAAGAGCGCCAGAAGCGGAGAGCAGTACAGGCGCAACTCGAGGCCCAAAAACAAAAACAACAAGAGGAAAACGCTAGAGCACAACAAAACGCGGCGCCAAAAGATGGTGCAGAGGGTGGCATGGGAGGACTCGAGGAAGAGGCCGATCAGCAGGGCGCCTTTAACCCGGAGACAGGAGAGATCAATTGGGATTGCCCGTGTCTGGGAGGAATGGCGGACGGACCTTGTGGCAATGAGTTCAAGGCGGCATTCAGCTGCTTTGTGTATTCCCAGGAGGAGCCCAAGGGGATGGAATGTATCGATAAGTTCAAGTACGTTTACCCGACAGAACGCAGAAGACAAACTAGGGGCTTTTGAAGCGAGATTTAGGCCAGTGCTAACTGGAGAACAGGGACATGCAGAACTGCTTCCGTAAATACCCCGAAGTCTACGGCTCAGAACTCGATTCAGACGCCGATGATGAAGACGACATGACGGCCGATCTCGCCATTCCCTCAGACTCCTCTCCGACGCCTGCTCCATCACCATCACCATCACAAAAAGATGACCAAGCAACCTCCACCCAAGGGAAGCTATCCGGCGAGCAACACTCCTCAGTTGGAAAGAAGCTAGATCTGGTACCCGATGATTACAAGCCAGAGGCTAAGAGTGAGGTATCAGTCAATGAGAGCGCGAAGTCGGTGCCGAAGGCAGCGTTTGATACGAGGGAGGCGAACACCAAGGCTTCGGAGAGGAAATAAGCAATTAGAGGGAAAATAGGGGAGAGGAAGGACGCGATATGGAGGACGACAGAAAGATAACGACGTGGACAAGGTGCGCCACCAAAGCATGTTGTGAATGTACTATATCAGCTCGATTTGCATGTCTGGAGCATGAGGAAAAAACATTTAGGAGCGTATGGGCCGGTCAAGTCTCTTCTTCTTCTACTGTACTTAGGGACTGTATAACACATGTTTCAAAAAGATCGCATACACGACATCTACTTGGAATCCTTAATGTTGTTCTAACAAGTCCCTACAAGTCCCTATCGAGCTCGACCGACGATTTCTTACATTCTGGATGAGAGATAGAGAACGATAGAGAGCTCGTTGTCACTTGATAGGCAATAAACGATATGCAAAATGATGATGATACAGTCTCATTGAAGGAAACTACTATACAGCAGGAGCCTCGTCTCTCGTCGCACAATCAATCAAATCCACACATAGATGGGAATCTAGAAGTGAGCCTAATAATTATCTAGCAACAAGAAAGTTGCTGGCTGCGCCAAGGTCAGATCCAGATGAGCAACTAAGCCAAGTCTGTGATGGAAGAGAGAAGAACACAAAAGACGCCACCAAAAACACCAATTCAATCCGGCACCATTCATTTCTTAGGAAAGCGTGCATCCCGTCTCCGCAGACGCACGCGTGGGAGGTTGCAAATCGTACGCGATGTCCGCGATGAGAGAAGACTCCTAGATCTCCAACTTGGCGTAGCCCTCTGCATCTTCGGCGATGGGCTGAACAGCTGCTGCGTCCTCGTCGTCGCGCTGCTGCACACCACTAATGCTCTCCTCGCCCTTGCCAACGCCAAACATTCTCATCGCTTCTGTAAGCGCTTGCACTGCATCCTCATTGCTCAGGCTCCCTGGTAAGCCCTGTCCTCCAAGGTTCGCGCTGATCTTCTTGGTGGCATCTTCCATCGCGCGCACTCTCCTCTGGAAGTTGAGGCGGTCCATGAATAGCTGTTGACGGCGACGCTGTAGATCCCGACGCTCAGCAGAGAGAAGCTTCTCAAAATCGTTGAAGTGAGCGAGTTTGAGCTGCAGTTTTTGGAGTTGAAGGTTTACGGAGCCCGAGACGAGGCGTGTGATGTGTCTCTCTTCGTGTGAGGCGAGGGCGGCCGAACGAGCTGCTGAGAGCGCAAACGGCAAGGTAACTAGGGGGTTGCTATCTCCTGATGAGGTTGCAGTCGAATCCCTGGTAGCTACGGCTGTGGAGTCCGCTGCGGTATCCACTTCCATGGCATCTTCTCCCTCTGGCTTGACATCCGAAGCGGATGCGGTAGGTGTAGACTTTTCGCCCTCCTTTTCTTTGCCCTTTTCTGAGGGTGCGGTGGGAGCCTTGTTGATTTTGTCTTGGAGTATGCGCTTCATTTCGCCAACGCTACGCCCTGAAGCGACTGCGGCTTCGGTGACATTTGCGGGAGCGAGGCCGGCTAGGAAGCTGACGACACTTAGGATGGGGTTATCTGCGTGATGAATGGGCACGCGACCTTCGCTGAGGTACTCGAGATCGCGGAGGAACTTTTTCGAGGGAGCTGCAGATTGCGACTCAGGTAGGTCCGCCTCGATGTACTTGTCCTCAATCTCAAGCTGCAGGAACTTCATCACACACTGCTCGCGTGTCTTCGTCTGAACGTGATCCGCAACGCGGTTCCAATCATCGTCGAACTCCTCGAGACCTTCAAGGAGAAGCAACGTCTCCTCTTCTGTCCATTTTTCTTCGGCTTCAGCCACTGCTGAATACTCTGGGTTCGAGATCTTGGTGAAATCTGCCGACGATGTGCCAGAGGGAAAGTTGCCCTCGACGAAACATCTTGGACACAGATCGCGCTTCAATCCACCTACACTCTTCGTTTGTCCAGGTTGCTCAGAAGGCTTCGTCTCGTGGAAATGTACGCGCGTGCACTCGACACCACAGCTGAAGCAGTTGATGACCTTGAGAGGGTCCTTGGCAGCAGCTTCGAGGTCCTTGACGTCCGCTGAGCCACCATTCGCCGCACCTTCACCGTTGGCGGCCTTTTCCTTGGGTTCCGCCGATGCCTCCTTGCCGTTCGCCTCGTAGATGTTTCGTCCAGCTAATGACTTCGTCTCGCTCTTAGCGGTTGGCTGCAGGCTCGCAGCGCGGTCGGTGCCCGCATGCTGCTTTCCGTCTGTGACCTTTGATCCAGGACCTGGTTGGAAGGGTTGCAGTCCTCGAGGAGTATCTACAGTAACGCGGAAGTGGCCGGTAAATGGCGGGCCAATGTTCGATGGGCGTTCCTGAGGATCGACCTGCATAGTTGGTTAGCCGCGATTCAATTTACAAGATGCTCACAAGTCAATGTACCTGGTAGTTGATCAGACCCCACTGCTCTAAGAATGCGTGCACGCGCATGATTGCGCAAACGTCTCCCGCGAGATTCCTTCTACAGGCCGTGACTGTGAGGTACTCGGAGGGGTTCAGGCGGTACGTGTTGATCATGAAGTCGCGGTAGTCACGGTATATAGCCGGCGTCTTGCTGCGATTGCGGCCATTAAAGAACTCTGGCAGGGCCTTGCGCTCACGGTAGTCAATATAGCGCATGTCGAACCATGTCGCGTAGCTCGGAATGATGGTCGCATAGGTTTGGGTGACGAAGTGTGAGCGCGCAGCAGACTGTAGGTCAGCTTTTGCCTGTGCCTCGGGGTCCACGACCTCAGCGCCCTCGCCGTCTTTTTCTTTCTTCGCATCGTCGACGCCACCCATCTCCTCGTCTTCCTGGCCGTCGGCATCCTCAGCTTCGGGTCGCGGGCCGTCCGGGGCATCCAGCGGATTGTCTGATACGGGAGCAGGTGTGTTTGTGGAGGGTTCATGTGAAGACTCCTTGATGGCTGCGTCGTCAAACATGCTTGTATCTATGAGGTCGTTTGGTAAGCCTTGATTGAGCGAATGAGGAGTAGCCATTGATGCTAATAGCTCTTCGAGACTGGGCAGGCCCCCATCTCCATAGAAATCGGCAAAATCCATAGTATTGACGCGATTAGGGATGGGGTGAGTGAGTAGAGCGGCACAACGTACCTTGATCGAGCGCATTGGTGTCTGTAGCACCTTCTCCAGCGAGCGTCGGGTCCTGCGCGGATGCGCTTGTAGTCGCGTTGTCGGCCATAGCTTCTTCGACGGTACTTGTTCAGTGAGTGCTCACGAACACTGGCGATGCGACGGGGCTGGCAGGGCGCGATGGGGCACCACAATGGGAGAGCACACGGAGCGCGAACGGGAGGCGTTGTTGCGCGATGCCGGGTCGTTCTGGCAGAAATACGGCGGTGGTGAATGGCGCAAACGAATGTGGGGATGAGGGGGATGCGATGGGTGGTAGTCGGTAGTCGCGTCTGAACTTCGCGATGCTCTCAGACGCCCAGCCAGCCCAGCGCAAAAGTCCGCCTAGGGAGCTTCATCACGTGATGTGACTTTGGATTTCCCCGAACGCAGGCTGAGGCTAGCGCCGGTTAACCAACCTGGTCAAACCGAGGTCGTCGTTCTCCGCGTTTTTGGATGTAGTTTTACTTGTCTACTGCTGTACGGGCGCACTCTTTTGCACCTCTGAAGTCGACAATTGTACTTCTTCTGAGCGTCTCCTTCACCTCAACCCATCATGTTCTCCGCGACACGCACCTCAGTCCTCCGAACTGTGCGGACGCAGCTGCGGCAATCGCAACCCACCGCAGTCCCACACTACTCCGCCTTCGCACGATGGGCGTCTACGCTCGCCGTCCTCGAACAGAAAGATGGGAAGCTCAATCCAGCATCACTCTCCGCCATCACAGCAGGGACCAAGCTTGGAGGCTCGATAACAGCTTTCTTGGCCGGAAGTGGGGTCAAGTCGGTCGCAGACGAGGCAGCAAAGGCAAAGGGCATTGAGAAGATAATATACGTCGACAATGCAGCATACGACAAGGTCAGCAGCTTCCAATGGCTATACCGAATATAGAGATTGACTGTATCGTGACAGGGTCTTCCCGAGAACTTCGCGCCACTCTTGGTCGAGAACATCAAGAAGGGTGGATACACACACATTGTTGCAGGACACTCAGCCTTCGGGAAGAACATAATGCCACGCGTTGCAGCACTCCTAGACAGCCAACAGATTTCAGACATTACCGGCATTGAGAGCGAGGACAGTAAGGCGGGCACTGCTCGGAAACTGAACCATAGTACTGACATGTAACAGCATTCGTCCGGCCCATCTACGCCGGAAACGCCATCGCGACCGTCCAATCATCCGACAGCACAAAGATCATCACCGTCCGAGGAACCGCTTTCCCAGTACCAGAGACTGAGGGTGGATCTGCGACGGTTGAAGAAGGCATCGACCCCAAAGCCGAGGCTCTATCAGAATGGGTTTCCGAAGACCTCGCCAAATCTGACCGCCCCGATCTCGGCTCTGCAGATAAGGTCGTGTCTGGCGGACGTGGCCTGAAGTCAAAGGAGGAGTTCGACAGGGTCATCACTCCTCTGGCAGATGCCCTCGGTGCAGCTATTGGTGCTTCACGGGCAGCAGTCGACAGTGGCTTTGCGGACAACAGTTTGCAGGTTGGTCAGACTGGAAAGAATGTTGCGCCGCAACTCTACCTGTGTGCTGGTATCTCTGGTGCCATCCAGCATTTGGCGGGTATGAAGGACAGCAAGGTCATTGCGGCCATCAACAAGGACCCCGATGCGCCTATCTTCCAGGTTGCCGATGTCGGTCTAGTTGGTGATCTGTTTGACAAGGTCCCTGAGCTTACTGAGAAGCTAAAGTCGCAATGAACCAAGTGCCGCCTTTAATGCTTATATTGTAAATACTTTAGAATGAAACCAAGTCAAACGTAGGCACAAGAGCCGTATGCAAGTATAATTCCAGCTCAGCCTGAATATCTGCAAAACTCTCCAGTCCTTGAATGCAATCCCTTGCAAGCATCCAAGCATTTCCGGGCTTGACCTCGAAAGGCTTGGCGCTCGTCAATGGCTACAAGCTCTTGAAGATCGACGCTAACATACACGCGTTTCCCCACGCGCCAACATGCACCTGCATCTGACAGCTGCACGAGACTTCCGTAGCCAAATGCGTCCATGATAGATATAACACAAGTATAGATCTGATTCACCATCGCCCCGAACTACATCGTCTCTCTTCTCCACAGCGCTATTCTCTTTCTTCTTTGATACCTAGGTATGCTCATCCCCACTATGCTGTTTCCGGAGTAGGCTCGATTGCTCAGCGCTCAGTCAACATTACGCATATCGCAACCTAGAGACCTTCACATCCCCATGTCTCCTTTTTGATATACCAACCTGAAATCATTCACGTCCTTGTGTAGAACGATGTCTGTCGCCTCATAGAGCTCACGATGGTGCGCGAAGAGCTGCAGGAGCCGGAGAAGCCGCCACCATTCGATGGCAGTGATGCCACTAGAAGAGTTCAGGAAGAGCATCAGAGCGGGATCAAGAAACTAGATGAGAGTTTGAGCAGGAAAGGCAAGAGGTCGTGGGCCGTATGGAAGCGGTGGAAAGAGGGAGAGGAGAGTGATTGGTGGTTTGCTAGCACGGGGATCCCGTAAGTACAATATCTTGAATGTATTTGAGGACATTTATCAAGTTCGGTCGGATCGATTCTGATTTTGCTGCAGACTTTTGGCTGCTACTCTCGGTCCGCTGGCTAATGTTAGCTCTATTGCTGCGCTGGTGACGAGCTGGAGGCAGACGAACTATGTCAATGGGGTTCATGTGCCGGATTTCGATGGCGTGCCGTATACAGATCCACGGTGGTAAGTCCAATATTTTCTACCAAGGGACAACACTCAAGCCATAGGTCGGGAAGCTCCATGTGTGCTTGGCCTCATGGTAGTTCACAGCTCGTTGATCATGACTGCAAGACATCAATTTCTTACAACATCCAGCTTGGTCGTGTGATTTGCTAATATATCACAGGTGCTACTGGATCAATGTAGCGTCCCTAATATGCGGTTTCCTAGGCAATATCTTTCTCTTACTCAACTTTACCCAACGAATCCGATATATCGTTGCCCTCCCAGCCTCCATCATCTTCTGGTATCTCTCGTCTGGCTTTCTGATAGCTATCACTGTATGCATGGAAATGTATGATCCGCCGAACCGTCCTCAAGAAGGCTGTAAGTATCTATATCCCAAAGTGGCGCGGAGTACTCCAGCCTACATGATTTTGGGACTCAATCGGCATCTTGACATTAGACATATTCACTAACATACTATTCAGATACCCAAGGTTTCTGGTACGCCATCGCGGCGGCAACGTTTTACACCATCTGCTCGATGATATTGATGTTCAACATGCTCGGCTACTTTTTGGGACATTACCCAGAAAACTTTGCGTTGAGTGACAGTCAGCGCACGCTTATTCTTCAAACTATGGCATTCTTCATCTGGCTAGGTGGCGGCGCTGCACTGTTTTCGAAGATCGAACGAGATGCAGGCGAGGATGCCTGGGGTTTCAGCGACGGGGTAAGTAATTGACCCAGCCTGGTGACTAGCTTAGTCGACTGCAGAGGTCAAGCGATCTCTCAGTTGTTAACTTGAACCTGGGTATTGTTCCAAGACTAATGGTGAGTAGCTCTACTTCTGCGACGTAACCATCTTGACGGTCGGATTTGGAGATCTCGTCCCTACTACCGATGTAGCCCGAGGCATCGTCTTCCCCTACTCAGTCGGCGGCATCATAACTCTCGCCCTCATTGTCTCCTCACTCTACAAAGCCGTCCGAGAGCTCGGAGAAGAGAAGATTGTGCAAAAGCACGTCGACCGCATGCGCGAACGAGCCCTTGAGCGAACTGTGACCAACAGCTTCGACTTCCGCCACCGCGAACACGAAGCTCACCGCCTTATTAGGAGGCGAACGCTTGGATTCCCGCGAATCAGCGCTCCCACTGAACTTAGACCGTATAGGACGGCAATGGACGAGCCAATGCGACATATACCCTCGTTCCCCCGTGGGTTCCCAGAAGCACTTAAGAGACGCAGGGAGCCCAAACTCATTCTACTGAAAGAAGAGAAGGACCGGTTCGAAGCAATGCGCCAGATCCAAGCTGGTTCTAAGAAATTCAGGCGATGGATGGCGCTCATGTGGTCCGTTGCTACTTTTTCTACGCTATGGTGCGTGGGAGCCATAGTGTTCTGGCAAGCGGAAAAAGAAACCCAGGCGATGACCTACTTCCAGGCACTGTACTTTTGCTACATCAGCCTTCTCACTATTGGTTACGGGGACCTCGCACCAAAGTCTAACGCAGGACGTTGCTTCTTTGTTATATGGAGTCTAATCGCCGTACCCACGATGACGATCCTAGTCTCGGATCTGGGTGATACGGTGGTGTTCAAGTTCAAGAAATGGAGTGATCAAGTCGCAGATTTCACGGTATTGCCTAAAGAAGGTATGTTTATTTGTTTCAGGACGTTCTAGAGGCCTCTGAGACCCCTCCAAAAGAAGCAGTTGCTAACTTTTCACGGGCATCTGGCGATCATTTCTTGACAAACACCCATGGTTGCTCTACTGGCTACAGCGCCGGATTGAGACCAGAGCGGCCAAGAAGCGACTAAAGAAAGGCTTCGACACAATAGATCCGCGAACTGAAACGACTGCAGTCACTCCCGATCCTACCGATCGAGATGTCGAGGACTCTGAAGTAGCAGCCGATGTGGAGTCGACTGTGAACCCAACAATAGTGACGCTCGCTGCAGAAGCCGAGCAAGATTTGACAAGATTACCATCACATGCTTCGCTTTCCAGACGATTGGCAATTAGCATCAAGAAAGTCTCGATCGACTTTCGACTATCAGAGCCAAAACGGTATTCGTACGAAGAGTGGGTTGAATTCACCCGCTTGATTCGTCTTACCACTCCCGAACGCCTCAATCATTATCTAGGCACTGTTACTGCTGAAAATGAGGATGAGAATGAAGAGGGATTGGTAAATTGGGACTGGATCGGCGACGACAGTCCGATGATGTCAACGATGAGCGAGAGTGAGTGGCTACTTGAGAGGCTGTGTGAGAGTCTGGTGAGGCTTGAGAAGAGGAAAGAGATGGCTTGTGATCAGCAGGATATTATCGCCATGAGGGTAATGCAAACTAGGGTAGCTGATGCTCCCATACAGCCGGCAGCCATGGAACCGACTTGAGTATTGAAGATAATGGCCCTGCGGATACCGGTCGATTTTTACACAAACGGAGCCCTCTTCCTATCGCCTGTTTAGGATTTGTGAAGAGGCCTATGCAATCCACTAGCCGCTACAGCTTACCAACTGATGTTCTCAGGATGGCAGAATATGTGGTGCTTGGTACATTCAGCTAGCAACACCAGTTCGTCTCAATCAAACGAAACATGGACGTCCTTGATGGTTTGGCCTGGTAGAATGAAAGGAAGAAACTCATAGGTTGGAAGAAGCATGACGAGGCATCATGGCTTGTACCAAGCTACTGAGAAGGCAGGATGAGAATGAAGGACAGGTCCCTATACCCGACTATCAGGCCATAACAACACTTCAGCACGGGTTCCATCAGTGCAGGAGTACTCGCGCGGATTGTAACATGCTACGTCAGATGGAAGTGTTGTTGAGCAGTGAGAACTAGCCGTAAAGATACTCCCGGTCATTTAGTGCCTTATCTGGAAGTTTGTATCTACGTTTTGTAAGAGGCAATTGAACCACAAACCCTTCTTCGTTGTGGGAAGTATCGCATCTCAAGTTCCCTTCCACCATAGTCGGCTACCTTTAGGTCGTCTTACAATTCGCGGGTGGGAGGACCCCAAAACACCGAAACTCATCATGAGTTTAGAATTCAACCATTCATGGCCTCAGGCTCTCTCGCATGATTGAGGTAGGGGTAAGTTGCTGGTAGTTTATGGGCTTGGCCATACTTTTAACCAAAAAGGGAAAGAATCTAACAGTTTTTCTTTTCTTTTCGCAAGGCAACAGGATTCGAGATATTCAAGGAAATGAGCCATTGGGAGCGCTTCCATCGCAAAAGACGGTCAGTGTGCGGGCCGTCCGGTCACACAATGCTGACATCTCACCTCTCTGTCGTGCCATCATGATTATGACTCAGAAAGACTTAGATGACAAGCTTGATCTTGTGGTGATTCGCTATGGACGAAAAGTGCGGAATGCCGGGTACCCCATACGGCGATACCCCTTTCAGCTCGCAAGTAGTCGCTCGTTTAGGAACAACATTGACGAAGCGAGGCTAGGCGCAGCTAGCGCATATTACCCGTGTCTACGGGTGTCTTGCTTCTTCTAAGCGACACATGCCATGATGCAATTAGGCAATGACCTTGGCTGCATTCTAGAAAAGTCACCGCGATTTCCGCTTTCGCGCTGAAATTGCGAGTTTGGACTTGGCCGCGTGCCGTATACAAGTCGCTCTCTGATACGAAGTACGGTGCAGCCGACAGGGGTCAAACGTACTTCAACTTTCAGGCACCAACTTTTGTACCCATTTCAACGCCACAATTCTTCCCTTCATCCCAGCGAACATCTGTAATATTCAAGGAGTTCTTCTTTTCTCTGGATTTTGATTTTACATGGCAGCCATGAGTACCTTCAGCGAGGGCAAACCGCCGCCGCCACCTGCCACCACCGCTGGGGCGGAGACTGCTGCACTCGATCCTCAAATCCTCAAAGCTGGAATTTCCGAGCACGACCAACTTGTTGATCTGGCGGAGGAGAAGACGGGCAAGCATGCGAAGACGAAGGAAGTCCCTCAGGCTGGCTTGAAGAACTACTTCGTAAGTAGTTGGCGCGTTCTTGTTGGTGTAAACCCATTGTTAACTTATGTTGATTAGCGTGTCCTTTCTTATGGTACCAAGTTTGATTTCTTCCTGATGGGGTTGTGTTGCCTTACATCAATCGGATCTGGCATTGCTATGCCACTGATGAATATCGTCTTTGGTATGCTCTAATCGTCCAAGGTGGAAGCTACATTACTGATTCTCCCCAGGCCAATTGGTCGGCAACTTCACAGGCTACTTTTTACCTGGAAATACAGTCACGAAACATGAGTTTCAGGCGGAAATCAACAGACTGGCGCTGTTCATTGTCTATCTATTCATTGCGAAGTTTGTAATGTCTTACATTTCCCTGGTTAGTATGCATCAACGCTTCGCTTTCAAGAACGCTGACATAGCCTTAACAGCTCACTGTCCGCATCAGCGGTCTGCGAATATCTTCTGCTCTGCGCCTAGCATACCTTCGAGCCTTGTTCGCCCAGCCAGTCAGCGTGATCGATACCGTCAGTCCTGGCAAGGTCTCTACTCGCATTACAACTTCCTCAAACACCATTCAGGTCGGCATATCTCAGCATCTTGCTATGCTGGTCCAGGCCCTTACATATGTAATTGGGATGTACGTCGTAGCCTTTATCAAAGGCTGGCTGCTTACACTAGTTGCTTCGGCGTCGCTTCCGTTTATTCTGATCATCTACGGACTCCTTGTCCCACCTCTCATTACGATGCATAAAATCACCGAGAAACACCACGATGATGCTTCAGCCATGGCTTTCGAGATGTTCTCCTCCGTCCGCATCGTAGTTGCATTTGGCGCAGAGGCTAAGCTAGCAAGACAGCACGAACATATGTTGGACATGGCTGCTAAGAATTCGAGGCGAGTCGCGCCTTTGATGGGCTTGATGATGGCGCCGTCGATGATAAGCATGTATGGAACGTTCGCTATTACCTTCTGGTTTGGCATCAAGCAGTATACCGAAGGCAAAATTCCTGACGTCGGCGTGATTACCGTCGTACTCTTTTCTGTCATGAGTAAGTGTCCACACACAACAGGCATGTAAGATATACACTGACTTATCTCGTTTCTTACAGTGGCTGTAATGTACATTGGCCGGTTGACGAATCCTATTTTCGCCATAGTGAAAGCCGCCACTGCCGCCACCGAATTATTCGTAACCATCGACGCCCCCACCCCAGATACATCTGGCTTGAAGGAGCCTGACATCACCGCCGATGCCGACATTACATTTCAGAATGTGGCATTCTCGTACCCGAGTAGGCCCAACGTTCAGATCCTGGAGGGACTTGACCTGAAGCTAGAAGCTGGAAAAGTGACCGCGATTGTTGGGCCGTCTGGGTCTGGAAAGTCCACCATTGTCGGACTCGTTCAGAGGTGGTATGATCTTCTCGGAACAACTGCCGCAGCGACAACGCCCAATGAGCCCACACCCACAGCGGCAGCTGATTTATCTGTCAAGAAGGAGGAGAAGCCCAAAAAGTCCAAATGGTTTGGAAACGGTACCTCAAAGGATAAGGGAAAGGTTGACAAAGACGCCACCAAGAAGGCTACTGACTATGCCAAGAAGGATGAAGAGAAGGTTGATCTTGGGCCAAATACTTGTACCGGCACTATTAGAGTTGGGGGGACGAATCTTCATGATGTCGACCTGAAGTGGTGGCGTTCACAAATCGGCCTTGTCCAGCAAGAACCTTTCCTTTTCAACGACACACTATACAGTAAGTTCCCTTGTGCGAATTTCACGTGGGACATACGCTGACTTCGTCCTTTCACTTTCAGACAACGTTGCCTACGGCCTCTGTGGGACACGTTACGAGGATCTGCCCAAAGAGGAAAAAATGAAGATGGTGGAAGAAGCATGTCGCGAGGCTTACGCTGAAGAGTTCATCTCGCGATTACCCCAAGGCTATGAGACTCTTGTCGGTGAGAGCGGAATCAAACTCTCTGGAGGCCAACGTCAACGTATCGCTATTGCGAGGAGTATCGTCAAGCAGCCGCCTATACTCATCTTAGATGAGGCTACGAGCGCTATCGATGTGCGAACGGAGCGTATCGTTCAACAGGCGCTTGATCGTGTGTCGAAGAATCGCACAACCATCGTCATCGCCCATCGCCTTTCTACTATCCAGCGAGCGGATAAGATCGTCGTGCTACGGCAGGGCAAGCTAATCGAACAAGGCACTCACGACGAGCTGCTGAAGATCGAGGCTGGCGTTTACCACGGTTTAGTCCACGCCCAAGAACTCGTAATGGAAGCCGAAGAACACGATACCAAAGACTCCACCCTCGAGAGAACCAAGACAGCCGAAGATGAAGAATCTGATGCCCATGAGCGCGGCAGTCGGAGTTCAGAGAAAGAAGAAGAATACAAGGACCAAGGTCTACTCCGTAGCTTCGGTCGCCTACTCACCGAACAGCGTCATCACTGGGTTCTGTACATCATCGCAGCCCTTGGTGTGCTGGGCGGTGGTGCCGTGTATCCACTACAAGCCTACCTTTTTGCCAGCCTAATCAACGTCTTCACACTCACCGGCGACGAGCTTGTCCGCAAAGGCAACTTCTGGGCAGGCATGTTCGGTATACTAGCTGCTAGTGTCGGAGTAGCGTACTTTGTCCTCGGTGTTGCATCGCATCTAATATCGGTCGCGGTGACGCGGACTTATCGACAAGAATACTTGGACAATATGATCAGGAAGCGTATTTCATTCTTTGATGATCAGGGCCACAGTCCTGGGTCTCTGACGTCAAGGCTGAGTACAGACTGCGTACAGCTCCAACAGCTCATGTCGACGGAGATGTCCTTTGCGCTTATTGCTCTTGTCAATTTGGTCGGTTCGATCATCATTGCATTCGTGTATGGCTGGAAACTTTCGCTCGTCTGTGTCTGCTCTGCAATGCCGCTCATCCTCGTTGCTGGATATGTACGTATGCGGTTGGAGGTGCAGTTTGAGAAAGACAACGCCAAAGTGTTCGAGAACAGCAGCCAGTTTGCTGCAGAGGCCGTCGGCGCTTTCCGTACGGTCCTCAGTCTCATCATGGAAGACACCATCGGCGATCGCTATCAAACTTTGCTCCAGGGCCAAGTCAAACAGGCCTTTGCAAGTGCAAAGTACGGCACTCTCGTCTTTGCAGCAAGTGATAGTATCGAGCTAGCATGCATGGCGCTCGCATTTTGGTACGGCGGTACTCTTCTCGCATCGCGCGAATACGGCCTCGTCGACTTCATGGTCGTCTACATGGCCGCCATTCAAGGTGCTATTGCGGCAGGAATGTGGTTCTCCGTTGCCCCCAGCATGGCTCAGGCAACTGGCGCAGCGAATCGAATCATTAGTATGCGACCGCCCCAGAACGCTCTTTCGCCCTCATACCCACCTTTATACGACTCGTCCGAGGGTGTGGGTATCGATTTCCAAAATGTTTACTTCTCCTACAAATCCCGCGAAGTTCCCGTCCTCTCCAACCTCAACATCAAGGTTCTACCCGGCCAGTTCGCCGCCCTGGTAGGCGCTAGTAAGTACACCCTTAATATTCAAACTGCATGTGAGACATACACTGACGTCGTACCTCTTCTACTTTAGGTGGATGCGGCAAGTCCACCACGATCAGCCTACTAGAGCGTTTCTATGACGCAGATTCTGGTCATATTCTGTACAACGGCCAGGACATTACGTCCCTCGACCCATCAGAATACAGAAAGCAAATCGCGCTCGTTAGCCAAGAGCCCACGCTGTACGAAGGAAGTATCACCGAGAACGTGGCACTAAGCGTGGAGACTGCAACGGATGAGGACATCAAGCAAGCGTGCCGCGACGCGCAGATCCACGACTTCATCGCTTCGCTTCCAGATGGCTACGCTACGCGCCTCGGACCAAAAGGCATGAGCTTATCTGGTGGGCAGAAGCAGCGCCTTTCTCTTGCACGGGCACTGTTGCGCAAACCCAAGTTGTTGCTGCTAGACGAAGCGACTAGCTCACTAGACTCGGAGTCCGAGAAGCTCGTACAAGAGGCTATTGAACGCGCTGCCGGGGAAGGGGGCAGAACGGTTCTGGCTGTCGCGCACAGGCTTGCTACGATTCAAAAAGCTGATGTTATTTTTGTGTTGGGGAGTGGGACGGTGTTGGAAAGTGGTGATCACCAGACGCTTTTGAGGAAAAGGGGCGTTTACTGGCAGATGGTAAGCTTCTTCTCATCTTTATCATTCGTGTTTGATATACGTGCTAACGAATTCGGTTGCAGTGTCAAGCTCAAGCTCTGGACCGATAGCGCACGTAGGTGGCTTCACGCAGCAGCTGGATAACTACTTCTTTTCACACGCTGGCATGCATAGTCATGCAAAAAGTACTACACACCTCCTCTTCCATTTCTGTCAATGTTTCACCTTCTCACCCAGCAAAGCGAATCTTTGCTTGTCTACAATCGCATGTCGCGCAGGCTTTCATCTATTAATGACTAAAATATATAACAATATGGGGAACTCTTCTTGATCTTAAAATAGCTTGTAATGTATATAGATATCACATAAAATTCACCCCTCTCCATCAACACACATTTATTGCTATTAGCATGAGGATCAACTGGTACGTGGCAAGTTCAATGGGTATTGAGGGGCTCGAAGCAGGATTTTTACTTGTAAGATGAACCTAAAATAGATTTCTGACCCATGTCCATTGACCGATCAGATTCAATATAAACTCGTCTCCAATGATCCTTTCCGCATCTACTGCTTACCCATAGCCCCATCCGGATACTTTGGTTGTCCCTCCGGACCCAGATCCTGTACCCCACTTGATCCCGTTTGATCCGTAGGTTTCGTCTCGCTCACAGGTGCTTTAGGTTCTCCCAAGCCCCCAGGCGGCGGTGGAGTCTTCGTGCCCGGACCACCATGGCGTTCCCAGTCAAGCCAAGACCCGCGATACTCACCAACATTTGTATAGCTATTATACTGTTAGTCAAGAAAACCCAGAGATAAAATGACCGTTGTATGGCGTTCTTCGTGTCATATTGCAAGAGGATATCAACTCACCCGGCCTGCTTCGCGATCCCCGCACTCGCCCGACTCCTCACCCCCGCCTTACAAAAGAAAACAACCTCCTTATTCGTCGGCGGTTTCGCAAAACCAAATCTATCCCTGAAATCCTCTTCGTCCAGTAGTAACGCGTCGGGCTGGCTGGTAACGGGGATATTTATCGCGGTGGGAATCGTATTGGCTTCGTACTCGTGGGGCTCGCGCACATCAATCAAGAGGCGTGAGTTGGACGGTTCCTCGAGGATGGCTAGGATCTGGGTATGTATGTGTTAGCATATTGGGGAATGGATGGAAAGAGGGACGAGGGACGACGCGTACATCTTCGAATTCGTAGACTTTGCTCTTTTGGTCTGCGGGTGCTTGCGAGTTCCATCTCCGCTGTACAGAACCCAATTGAGACCTGTCCACACCGTCTGATGCGCTCTCGAAGGTCTTCTTGGAAACTTGCTGGCGCTGTGGCCACGATGCAACACCAAGTGCCCGCGCAGTTTGAAAACTCAATTGTCCTGTTGGGCGGCTCGGGCCTACGACTGAGGAGGCATTAGGGCGGAGTCGGAGGAGTTGAACGGCGCGCTTAGACGCCATTGTTACACAACTTGAAATCGTAAAAAGCAACTTGTGTGTAACTCGAGTATTAATATCGGTGGTATGTTGTTATGAAAGCTGGGGTGATTCGGAACTTTCGAAGATTGACGTTGCGGAGCTGTTGGAGCTCGGATCTAGACAAATTATCGCCGACGTCACTCTGCGCGAACGATGTGGGTGCAGGTGTTCACGTGCACGCTAACCTTTTATATACCCACCTTTGGATCGTGAGCAAGAGCCGTTAGTTGATCGAAGGTATAAATGGGACAGGCATTATGAGTATGAGTATGCTTCGTTCGTCTATTGTGTATCTCTCGTCTCGTCCAAAACTTTTGCCATCCACTCTAACAATACTAACGCAACAGTCCTTCCTTGAGCCAGCGGAAGGCTTTCAAGAGACCTTGGGCGGAGAGTGAGGCCGTCGCGCACACGCATCTTTCTGAGACCCTGTAACTGCCGCAGACCAGCCATAGCCCACTTAATTCCGTCTCACCACGGCAGCGGGGGTATCATCCATCCATCTTGCACCCAGAAACATAACGCAGCAAAACATCAGAAATCCACAAAGCAGCAAATTGGTATATTTCTTTTTGCACCAAGGGGGAATCATTCAGAATTCCACAACGCCCCAAAACAAGAACAGAAATCTCGTACAGAAAACAAGAACCGCAGCAAGCGCAAAACAACAACAACCAGCCAAACAGGGCTTTTACGTATTCGCCGTATAGTAAAAGGGGTATAATTCTTTTCTCGTCGCCTAAAGAGCGCGCGCATGAGGTACCGAGATGGGACACAAGCGCAGGCGTGGCGGGGTATTCTTCGTAAAGCCGGTTATAGTATAGTAGTAGTATGGTATCATTTAACGAGGAGGCCCAATAGGAGCCGGGTATCCAGATGCAGAATGAGAAGTACTGGGGCGGCCGCTGTCCACGGAGCCCCGCGGGTCGTACCTGGGGGTTACGTCCCCAGACGCCGCTGAAGAGGAACCAAAAGGAAACTTGGATTCAAAGCGCGGGGTTGGCATAGGCCAACCATTGGTATGGTGCTCGTCGTCGGCGAGGTTAATGCCGCTATCGTTCCAAGGGTTGCGGTAGCTACCCGTGGATTCGAGACTAGCAAGGGATGCCTTGGAAGCATTGCTCGAAGCATGCTTGAAGAGCGATCCTGGAGAGTTGGTGTTTTTACGTCCGTTGAAAATGGACGTGAATGACGCCATGCTGCCAGGCTTGCGAAGCCGGTCAAGCATGCCACGAGGCTCGTCATCACCAAAGTGGGAGCGAGTGGGAGAGTCGGTGCTGTCAACGGCAGGCTCAGCTCGCTGGAGCAACTTGGATTCGAAGAATGGCAAAGAGTCTTCGAACGAGTCAGATTTGGGGCGAGGGAGAGCACCGCGGACGGTGTTCGTGTCTAAGCCGTGCATGACTAGGTGGTTGAGCAGAAAATCAATGGCGTCCTTTAATCCACCTGCATTGTTCCTGGTGAACACGAGATGGAAGGATTCGATCTGCTCTTCCTTGCCATCGATGGTGTCGGTTTGCGCGTCCTGGAGCTGCGCGTCGACTACATGCTGAGTTTTGAGCTTCTCAAGAATGTCAGCCGTGAACTCGGGGGAGCGTATGTGCTCGCTAAGATCGGTGGTAGCCGGGAATGCCAAGTCATGAGACTCTGGTACCATGCCCTATAATTGATTAGCTATTGTTTTTTATTCGAGCAAGAGATGATTGAAAAGCATACCAGGAACTCATCGACTGCCAATGGCACCTGGTATTCAGGGCCAGAGACAGTAACGGTGTCGCTCGCTTCCTCGGTGCTGGGGAAGGTAATCTTGCAGTTGAACTTCTTCTCCAGTTCGTCAATCTTGTCTAAGCGAGCAATGAGCTCACGGTGATACAAGCGGTTAATGTTGATGGTCTCAGACACAAACTCTGCGTCGGCTTTTTCAACCATGTCCATGATCTCTTGCTTGACCAAGTCTAGATTCTGAGCATTCCGAGCAGGCGTGCGGCAGATGACGTTATCGACCTTGATATCATCTTCCTCTTTGCCGAACCCGCCTCGGTCCATGGCATTGGAGAACTTGACGAAGACAGAGTACTTCTTCATGATACGTTGAATGTGCTGGCCCCCGATACCGATAATGCGCTTATGGTACTGGTCGGGGACATGGAAAGAGATCGAGGCAGGCATCTCTTGCTCAACAAGGTCGAGGCCATTCTTCGTAGCCTCGTATTGGGCGCCACGGACTACAATGTAGAAGTTGTATTCGTTGAAACCATCAAAGACGATTTGCACACTACTGTGGCTCATGATCTTGTTGATCTTGCCATTCTTCTTACCGCTGACAAACTCCTTGTGCTCGTTGGCAAGCTCGATTTTGACGCTCATGTTGTACTGCGACTTCTTCACGAAGGGAATGTTGCTAATGACCATTAGTGCCGCCCTAACAGCGTCGTCGGATCCGTAGATGTGGAAATTGAGCTTTTCGAAGCTGACTTCAGCGCCAGAGTTGATGCAAATATCGGAGAGCATGGCGCGAACATCAGCTGAAGTAGGGGGACGCTGTGTGGGATCAGGGTGAGTGATGAACCACGAGGCACTGTAGAATTGGCCAGCCTGCTGTTTGTGAGTATACATTGAATTGGCGTCGAGAAGTAGCCTTGACTTACGAGCTGCATCAACTCGCGCACCGTGCGCTCGACGTGCAAGACATCAGTGCCCTGGACTCGGACAACGCCTCGCTGGACGCCAAGAGGTGGCAGCAATATATAGGAGCCATTGTTCTCAATAATCTTGCGCACCTTGTCCAGACGTTCGAGCAGGATGGCGTCAAGCTTGGTGTCAGTCACCATGACAGGCTTCACGAAGACTTTGGTCGACATGACAAGATCATGCAGGCGCTGCTTGGCGCGAAGAATGCATTCAGAGTTCTCCCCAGTGATATAGACGAGGTCATCGGGTCTCCGCTGAGCGCCGTTGGGCGTGTACCCAAACAAGCGAGGAAATGGCGGAGGAAAGTAGATGGCGGTGCCTGTGGCAGACTCGATCATCTTGATGTTCTTACGCCCGCGCCCACAAATCAACGTATGCATGGTCAGCTCGAGCTTCATGGTATCGACGTATCGTTTGAGCTGTGGGGATTGCGAATTAGCTATTGTGGGCCAGCGAGACAGCTGCAGGGCACCCGGGACTCACGATCTGGTCAATCATGATGAGCACGCGCGTCTTTGCGTGTTCCATGGTCTCGAGGTCTCCGTAGATGGCGCAGCGCAGGCGCGGGTCCATTCCCGAGTCGATGTTGCCATGAAAGCTGGCCGTCTCGATGTCGGGCTGCTTGGGCATCAACAAGAAAATGTCAGCTTTGGTCGTCTTGGAGATGAGGTCGAGCTGATTGAGCACGGCACCCTTGACATTCTGCGAGGGCGGGTCAATGATGAGCTGCGAGTCAATATCGACAAACGAGGAGCGCTGTGCCAAGAAGTCAGCAAGTGGTGAGCGCCATGGCCAAGTTGCAGCGGAAAGCCTACCAGAGAAATGGGCGTCGAATTCAGTATCTTACACCGCATCGAGTTTACAATCTCCAGCTCGCCCGACAGGCACACATTCGTCACCAGGGCGCGCAAAGGCCCTCGCTGCAGACCGGGTAGCGGCTTCGATTCGGCGGACGTGACCGTGGCCGAGACGCGTCCCTCTGTTGAGTCGCTCACGTCCCGACACAAGTTGCGCAGGTTTTCGACGTTCTGGGCGTGTACGGGCAGCTTGTGCGTGGGCGTGGCCTCTGCCGTGCCTTCCGGATGGCTCCATCGTGCCTTTGCCCCAGGACTCGCCCACATGATGTCGTCGGGGTCCGGGCCAGCGAGATTCGACGAAAAGGGGACATTGAACGACAGGTTGACCTGGGTGCCAGGCGGGATGACGGGCGGGGCCGAAGTGGCTGTCGAGGGCCGCTTTATAGGAGCTGCTGTGACGGGCAGGTCGTGGTTTGACCTCGAGAACGGGAAGCCGGTTGAGGGGGCCATCTTCTCCCAGCCGTGCCGGGCCGAGCCCGTGAAGTTTGATATCTTGTGCATTGGGGGAGTGGGGTGGGGTGGGGAGGAGCGCCCTGGGAGATGGCGGGCGGGTGTAGGGTGGAGAGGGAAGCAGAGAACGACGAAGAGAAGGGCGGAGGTTCACTGATGATGAGCAAAGCATCAGACGAGCGTCGAGCCAAGGTGACGAAGAGAGGACGACTTGGGATTGGCGCAGGCCTCTCGCACGGGCCCCACTCACCGACGGCGCAAAATACGCACCACACACCCAGTTGCACCCAAGCACAAGCACCCACCAGGCGATCCTGCCCTGAACCGATGCCACCCCAAACACTCCAGTCTTGCACACGCCCCCGAAACGGCCAGCCCAGGCTCGAGTCCTGTCTCAGTCTCGCCATGCCCGCAACCGTGTTTCGACCGCTTCTCTCTGCGCTGAGTCGGGCTTGACCATCGCTGTCGTGCCGTGTGGGTCCGTGGACACTGCACCTCTATCGCCAAAGCAGCATAGCTGGCTGGACCCAGGCGACGCGCTCCATACTGGACTGCATTACCGCATCATCGCTGCTCAAGCTCTAGGCAGCCCAAGCGCACTGCCGGGCAAGAATAGCAACACTTGTTTTCAAATAAGACCATCGTCCAGCATTCCACCATGCTTTGTTAGTAGCAACTGGCTCTTCTGCGGCCGGCCCTCCATCGCCTTGGTACGCCCATGTAGCCTTCGAGAGTCCCGTGGGTACCACAGGCTATGTCGTGCAAGGCGGGTAGCCGCTCACAAGGTTCCTTGTTGGAACAGACAAGTCGAGAACTTGGTCGACTGAGGACGCAAATAATAGCATCTCCTGCACGAGGCTGTCAACCATGGCATGGATATCATTAGCTATGAATACTATAATTGCGTGAACATGAGCTATCCAACCCTCACACTCTGGTACTACGGGCCCAAACTACTACACTAATATCAACACCCTTTCCCAACCCAATGCATCAAACAGCTATCCTTACACCTCCAGCGCTGAACTGGACATTACAACTCTCCTCTACGCCATGGCTAGTAGCGAGTATAGACCCGTCGCGGCTCCGCTTGGTATGACTCCTGCCCAACTTCAATAGCTCCTTCCTCAACATACCGTCTACTTTGCGGTGCATTAATGTACCGACGATCATCAAACGGCTCCTGGTGCACAATGCTGACTTCCCGGTATCGAGGCTGTGAGACGCGCACTGAACCTGGCTGGATGCTCTCGTGGCGAACATAACCTTCCGGAACCTCTCGACGAACCACTTCCGGACGCATACTGTAGGCTCGGTTCTGCGCATACTCGCGTGGCGGTCCCATCTCTTCATATTGCGGCACTGGCCGGTATTCCACCTCCACAGGGCGGCGCGACGACTCTCGCTGGCGGAAGGACGGGCTCTCAATCATTTCAACGTCCGACGCTTCCATATACCGTCGAGGTGGTGGAGGCATCCTCGGTACACCGTCGTCTTCGTACACCTCAGTGCGAGCAGGGGCACGCATTGTTGGCTCTCGTGTCACAGCACGCTCGTAGTAAGGGTCAACTTCCACACGACGGCTAGGTGGTGCCATTGATTCTCTCGCATCCACGGGTGCTGCATAATATTTGTGGCCATATTGATCCACCACGATACGGCGAGGGGGTGGGGCCATGAGCATGGGCGACTGCTGTCGAGGCAGATACTCATGAACAGGAGATCGGGAACGATCGCGTACATATCGCGGTGCGGCTGATGGGCGGGTCGAAGCTTCTCGGTAGATAGGTGGCTCGGGGCGATCTACAAACGCGTGGGATGCCGCACGCACTTGGCGAGGCTCGGGTACCGCGTACACTTCTCCACCTCCACCGTCTGGAGAGTATGGTCGTCGAGCGTACTGCAGGCTTGCGACTCGTCTCAGATCTTGGTCATCGCGCTGCGCTTTCCGTTGCGGTACACGTATGACGGACGGCGAAGATGGCTCCTCGTACTCACGATACGGGCGTGATGATGCTTCTGGCTCGCGGTAGTAGACAGGCTGTATCCTAGCATCCTCCCGTGGAGACAAGACCTCCACATCGGTAGGGATGGGTTGAAGAGCGCGCCGCTTACTAGGTTGCGAATCAGGATAAGCCGAGAATGGGGGCGGCGATTGGGGCTCCTCCTTTATATAAGGCTCCGGCGAGTGGACAGTACGCTTATTGGCTTGTTGTTGTTGCTGTTGCTGTTGCTGTTGTTGTTGTTGTTGTTGTTGCCGCCGCTTCTCCGCCTGCTTTTCCTCCCTTCTCCGCTTGCGAGGGTTGTGAAGTGGAGGGGCGGGGCCAGTCGGGCTTTGGCGACGAGACGACCTACAAAATTATTAGCACTCTGGAACTTATCAATACCAGCCCAAGTCAGGCGATTCCAATGTATGGGGGAGTATCGCTACCGCATGGCCTAGAGATCCCAAATGTGATCAGGCCAGCTGTGCCTGATGTAAGATGTCGAGTCATTTCGAAGGTCCCCTGGTACTTGCTTGATTCCGGGTGCGAGATAATTCCCTCTTATTACTAAGAAGAAATACCTTTTCGAAGCCTGTATGTAGGAGCTCAAGCAAGGAGAGGGAGAAGATAAAGAAAATGCCAAATTCATACCCGTTTGTGCCGCCCTGATTTACAATGCCACGGTCCCGTGCTCGGCCCCTAAGAGGCTCACTTGGGCCGGTATCAGCCGGAGGGGGTGAATAGTCTTCCTCCTCTGGGTCCTCATGCAGCAGTACAGACTCAGGCTCATAGATCTCTATGTCATCGGCAGGCTCGTAAGCCTCTTCATCGAGATCAATCACTGTAGGCTCAGTAGGATGGGATTGGGCAGTGACTGGCTTGACAGTTTGCTTGGCCTGTGACGTGAGTGGACCTGCAGCATCAGTTTTGGTGATCTGATTGGGATCAACCTCCTCTGACGACCAACTGTCGGCCTTGCTAGAGTAATATGAATTTTCGTCAAAGGACTCCACACCATCGCTGTTGTTAGTCGTAGAAGGTAAGCCAGATATAGGTGGGACACGCAGATGAGCCTGAATAAGGCACTGCTCCACATTGATATGGGCTTCCCGCTCCTCTGCATCGTTGCCACGACCCTTTTTGTCAAACTGGTCCTTGAGAAGCCGTTCTATCTGTTGCCGCTTGAGCTGCAGTTCTGCCCTGATAAGGTGGTCAGACTTTGTAAGCAAGACTGGATCGATGCTGGAAGATGAGGTTGCCGAATAGGGTCGCTGTGTAGGTGGGACAGGAGACGTAGGGTGCTGAAGCGAGCTCTCCGGGCGCGGAGGAAATAGTTGTGATGAGACTCCATTTGATGTGCCGTTGATCGTGGGTCTAGACGTAGTTTGTGGGAAACGCGGTGTAACCTGTTCAATTACTTTCGCGGGTAGGTGGATGCGCGGGTGTTTGCTAGCAAGCACTTGATCGCGTATCTGCAAAAGCTGTTGTAGAAAATCGGCCTCGCGAAGTACCTCTGCGGGTACTACGCTGGCGCCGTTCAGCAAAGGCGACGGTACTGCGGCTGTCGACATTGAAACGACTGGTATACCCTACGACGCTCCGCGACGCTAGATCGTAATACAGACACCAACTAGAAGAGTATATCAATTCCAAGTCGTGATTATACAAATACAAGGAACACGCGCTCTTGTTTTGTGGTTGAGGTTGATGAAGAAGAGGTGCGGCGCAGGTGTGCCAGTGATGGGGCAGGAGAGCGAGCCAACGCGTTCGAAAATCGATGTCGGACGCCAAGACACTAGACTCAAAATAGTCCTGATGTACTCATCGCGCCTTCCATAAACTCTTTCGCCCTCTGCATTTAATACGGCCTGAAACCCTCCCTATCAAACCGAAGACATTGGAATACCACACAACTATTATTTATAGACAAGCCGCCCCAAGAACCCAACGTTTAACCCAACACCATTAAGCAACATGGCGGGCGAGGGTGAAAAGCCAGTCTTCTTCTTTGACATCGATAACTGCGTAGGTATTTTGAAATTTACAACATGAATTTAATTAACACGAACAGCTTTATCCTAAGAGTGTGTTCACAGGGCAATCTGCTTTAGGAGACATTAACGATACCAGGCCTTGACATCCACCGCATGATGGCCACATTGATAGGTACGTAATGAACGTGCTATGTTTGGTATCCTCGCATGCCATATAGGATCACTTTCGGTGCAAAGCAGTAAACCTGGCAGTCATTAACAGAGTTATAGACAAATTCTTCGAGGATCACTTAAGCCTATCTCAGCAGGATGCCAACGAACTTCACTACAAGTACTATCGCGAATATGGTCTTGCTATCGAGGGGCTTGTCCGGCACCACAAGGTCAATGCCCTGGAATATAACAGCAAGGTCGACGACGCCCTTCCCCTTGAGAATGTCATTAAGCCTGACAAAGAATTGCGCAAGCTGATCGAGGACATTGACACCAGCAAAGTCCGGTTGTGGCTGTTCACGAATGCCTACATCACGCATGGAAAGCGGGTCGTCAAGCTGCTAAAGATCGATGATCTGTTTGAAGGCATGACGTACTGCGATTATGGATCGGAGAAGTTCTATTGCAAACCGCATGTGGAGATGTTTGACAAGGCGATGCAAGAAGCTGGCATAAAATCGAACCAGAACTGTTACTTTGTCGGTAAGAGATGAAATTGACATGGTAATTCACCTGTGCTAAATCTATTACTAGACGACTCCTACATCAATTGCAAGGCAGCTGACGAACGCGGCTGGAAAGTAGCGCATCTGCTGGATAAAGCCGATGCTCCACCTCCTCAGCAAGCCAGCAAGTACCAGATCAGAAGTTTACAGGAACTACGAACGATTTTCCCAGAGGTCTTCAAAAGCTCAGAGTAGTCAGGGGACGTTGAGGGGACAATGTGGGAGAGCATGGGCTGTCCAGATAGATGGGATGATACACACACCGCATTTACGATTTCAGTTTCATGGTCTCAATGATTTAATCTGGTCATAGATACGCGGTTAGAGCATATAGATGTCTCTCTCCTTCAACAAAACTATAGAAGCACGAATGCCTTCGGCGCTAGCTTATCTTATCGATGAGCTAAGCCCGAGGAAGCGTCATGACACCTCAATCACCTCTAAACCAGGTAGCAACACTACTCTAGCTTCCTTTTAACATACGTGTTTTCTCACGCTTGATACTCTCGATCTTCAAACACTTCTAGGATGCCAAAGTTCTTCCAAACCATGTCTCCCTCCTCAAGCTCTACCCCACCAGCCCCACAGTCCTCCGCGTTACCTCCATCCCACCCATTCAACACCGACAACGAGCACAACACTTCCCATGTCGAAAGAGCCGAACAGGCTATATTGACTTCAAAAGTCATACCCCAACGCAAACCTCTCCTCCGCCTCGAAATCCGCGATCTCTCGTCAGAAGGCACCCGCGCTTTCCTCCGCCTCGTACACGCCTCCAAATCCCTCGAACATGCAGTCGATACAGTACTCAAGAACCTCTATACTGGGCTGAGTACGTCATGTATACCACCAACGCGATCGGTTACGTTAGTGCTACGGGACATGGATGGCGTGGCGTACACGACCGGCCGAGACATCGATGACGACCACAAGGAGATACACATCAATACAAAGTACATCTCGCAGATATCTGAATCGCGTCAAAAGGAAGAGATGCTAGGTGTATTAGTACATGAGATGGTACACTGCTGGCAGCACAGTGCGTTCGGTACTGCACCCGTGGGCCTAACAGAAGGGGTTGCGGACTGGGTGCGCTTGAAGGCCGGCTTCGCGCCGCCGCATTGGAAACGACACGGGGACTGCGATTGGGACGCTGGTTATGAGCGGACGGGATACTTCCTGGAGTGGTTGGAAAACGAGCATGGTGAAGATGTAGTCAGGAGAATTAACCAGGCACTTAAAGAGTGCAAGTACGATGCTGATCGTCTGTGGTACAGTTGTTGTGGTAAGAGCGTGAAGGACTTGTGGAAGGAGTACAAAAAGAGTCTAGAAGATTGCAAATAAAGAGCACGGAAGCCGTGAATCCATGCAGACATACTTCAAGACCCAGAACATTTGGTTGTAAAGGCTCCGAAGGCCCGTAAACCATTTGCGCGACACTACACATGAGGGGTATGCGGGGTGGGCCCCAATTCCGTCCGTATTGTCCGAGTGACCACGCATTCTTGGTCTGCCTTCTTTGGCGGCTCTGAAGAACCAGCCTATACGCGTCAGCATCCTTCACAATTTTCGATTAAAGAGCAGATACTTAGGAGAATCTAAGGGACCTACACAATTCTGGTACCAGAGATTCAGCCTTGTCGACTCCGAGAGGCGGAGGTGCGGTTTAGCTACTATCCGGGTACTGCTTTACTACTCCATAGGGATTGCACCTGGTTCCGCTAGTGAGAAAGGCTGGACGCCTCAACACAGTCTCACTTAGCCTTGTTCCGAGCCTTCGGTTCTGTCGTGCGCCAGATATCGTCAACATGGGCGCGGCAGTGATGGCACTACGCGGGTCCACGCATATGCGATCTGCGTTGCGAGATGTTGCACCGCTATGCAATGCGCCACAGATGTCCTCAGAGACCTAAGATTGGTCGTCTTTCTGCATTGTTCAGCCGTCGCCGTGTGAACCCACCGTCTGGGTTTGAGGCTTCTGTTATCTCGCGGGCTGCGGACATAGCCCAACTACCAGTGCGAGGGTGGAGGCGCACCGCCCGTATTGCCTTTGGAAGTAGACGGTAGTAAGTACTCAGTATCCGACTGGCTCAAAAACATGAATCCAATAGGCCGTGGAGGTGCGCAGAAGGAAAACGTGGAGAAATGGGGTCACGTGCACCCGCCGTTCACCCAACCCGGCCCAGACAGTCACCAACACCACCACAACTCTACAGAAGCAAAAAGAAATACACCAGCCCGACGTGGGGCTCGAACCCACAACCTTGAGATTAAGAGTCTCACGCGCTACCGATTGTGCCAGCCGGGCTTGTTGTTGCTTGATTGATGGAGGACTGACGAATCTTGTGATTTATATTCGCAATCGTATCTATGTCAACGACTCAGCGCCAGGAAGCTGTTCAGGCGAGGGCGATGAGGATATCAGTTGATTGGGAATTCATGTTGCACGCTTGGTTGAAGAAATAAATTTTGATGTGGGTCCGCTGGTGGCCGGCGGCGGGTAACAGGCGGCAGATTAGCAAGCGACTATTTTCACAGAACAATGGGCATCTTGGCAGCACTACTTCCTGGACAAACACGACTCCAAGCATTGCTCGTAAATGAGCTGCCAACATATTGCTTGCATATCGCATTCAAGACTCATGATCAAGCGATTATCCAACAGTGTCTAAGCGGAGTGCCACCACCTCTCGAATTGGAAAGCAGAGCTGAGGTATTTATCGAATGCAATGCATCACTGGCACTATAATTTTTGTCTGCCTTGCAAGGCATAGACACCCGACCAGGCATCTGCAACACCTACACCATGGAGTCCTCGTGCTCTAACGGCGCGCAGGGCAACGGGGCAACTCTTCCCTATGCAGAAACCACTAAGGGCCGCCCATGCCGCGACACGCACACAGTCATCCCTGGAGCAGCGGGTAGCAGAAACATTGTGGCGGAGCATCTTCGATAGCCTGGACGGATATGCTAACGCAGTAAGCTCCTCGTTGCAGGCCCTGATAGGATCCAGAGACTAAGAGCGAATCCCAGCAGGTCGCGTGAAATCTTAATGTGACGACTTGTGCTTTGGCGAGTTTTGGCGAGTACGAGTGCGAAAGGAGAATTTTTGGCCGGCCGCGTTGCTTTTACGAGGCAGACTAGCAATGCACATCGACGAGTCGTCGGAGACGCCGTGACAGTGACATGTGTCCGTGAATCGTTTCGTAATGTGCGATAGGGAGCAGAGAGGAACACAATGCTCCGTATCAGCGCGGATTGGTCGCGTCGGCCTTCCAAAGTAAACAACTGCACTCGTATGATGTGAAGCTGAACTTCCTAATAAGTGACTATATTAATTATGCCAATGCTCCGTTTCGGAGGCCTATAAATTTTCCGTTATATCACTTCCACCTCAGTTTTTCTTTGCCGACGCGCATACAGTTAACCGAGCAGAAGAGAAACCCACTTTGCACCAAACGGTAGCCGAGGCTAAAGCACAAAGCACAAGTAACGAGAAGTCAAATTCGAAGCCCGTGATAATTAGGAAGGCAGAAACAAACGCTCGTGACACGAGTGTTCCGAGTAACCGTAAAAAGCGACATGCAGACGCCACACCGATCTCGACTTTGGACTACGGGCTGCAGGCCTGAAACCAATCTGGATAGGAATCCATATGCACACTATCAATGTCTTCTTAATTTAAAGAGGCGCAAGGTAGACTTCAAGGCTACCTACAAGAGTTTCTCGCCAGAGAACTCAATAGAGCACCTCAATGCTGTTCATCCGAGGTGGTACGAGTTCACTTCAAGCGTGCCACATCTTCGTGCGGGCCATGGCCAGGGTCATGCTGGTTCGCTAACGTACGATGGCGGGGCCTTGTCTCTGACTGGGACAAGCAAACACTGGTTCGTGGCATGGACAAGGCTCTTCAGGTTGTTTTTTTGCAAATTGGGATGGTCCAGCTGGAAAGGGTAAGGTCGCGTCAAAGATCTCGTTACGAAGGGGCGTGACATCCTATAGCTCCAGGTTGGTCGTGTGCAAAATATAGATGTAGTAGACATAAATATTTCCAGCCTATGAAACTAAAGGTTGCCGGAAGATGAGTAGACATATACGAGGATGGTGGATAGTGTAATGATGAGTGACATATTTGGATATGGCAAAAAGTCTGCCGGCTGAGAGGATTCTATTGTCGGCATTCAGCTTTCAGGTTTGATGTGTGATGCGCTTTCAACTGCAGCATGCCATTTGTCCGACCTGGTTTTTTCCAATATCCGATAGAAAACATCGTGTCTTGGCACAACGCTTATTTTTGGATGTGGCGTTAGGTCCGCTCGCTAGCCTTTGCAAGGCAAACCCCAAGGCACAAACCTCCTTGCATGCCCAGTGTCAATTCCCCATTCTACCGAAATAATCTGTAACTAGCATCCTTCAACACGCGGCCATCTCAAGTCTGGTTGCTGCTACGTCACGCAGCATTCCCTGCTCGCCCTGCTTTCACATTACCGTTGTATGCACTTCTCCCCATCCTTCCTCAAACAGTAATTCATCCGCGGTGTGGCCATGCGGATAATAAGCTCCGACCCTTGAATCCTTCTGAGCTTTCGGCCCTAGCTCTCCATGACTTCGGAGTAGTTGTGACCCTGGCTCTCGGCGATTACCAATACAAAGACAGTCGCGGGAAGGCCGCATTCTCTCGCGATCGTCGTTGTCCGAAGGTATGAACCTTGCAAGCAAACGAAAGTGTGGAGACAGAGACTAGGAACAAGATCTAAAGTCGGATCCGTCTGCACAGGCGAGGGTTAGGACACTATGACTGCACATTCTGAGAACATTCAATGACAAGTTTGGCGTATGGAGGGATCAAATTTGCATTCCACCCGCTTGATACGAGGCAAGCTCTACGCGTCAGGGCAAAAGCAAGGAATTCAGAAACTGGAGGGCATTTGTCGAAACATCATGTCCACCTGATACCGGGATATGTGTTTCAGCGAGCCAGCGAGCCAGTCGTACAAAAGGCCTTGTGATTGACTTCCCGTATTTCCCCACGTCATACGCGTTGTCGTAAACATCTACATATGTTTCACGCTGAAGCAGCGCAAGAGCTATGGGACTCAACGTCACGCAAGTGTACGTGTCCGGACCGTTTGTGACTACACCGCTATCGGCCCTGTCTCGTGCATACCAGATCTAGTGGCATGTCGCGAGTTATTCCGACCACATGGGTTGTTCAGATTCGCGTCGATTCTCTTGGCAGGGACGGTATGTGCTGTTGATGATGTCCATGGGGGCGGTAGCGGGTCAGACAACAAGCTTGGCATTGAAACCATGACAGCGGGCGGTACCCGCGGCTTAACGTGTTTTCCGCGGGGACTGAACTGGATTGCAAGCTTGCAGCTTGCAGGCTTTGCCATGTCATAAACACGACTGAGATAGGGAAGGCTTGGTTTGAGGACGCGTACTCTGGATCTGAACCGTTCTTCGTATTGGATATGGGGCTGTGTATCAACCGCTAAACTCGCTTCACCCGACGCTATTGAGCGATCCGGGCACTTGCAGTAGTCAAACACGCATGTTCGGAATCCTTCAGAGAACCTTGATTGCCCAATAGAAACACTCACATTAGGTCTTGCCGAAGTGGACCATGTTACAAATCATATACGTGCTAAAATAACCTCCCATCCATCCTATCAACGGCATGCCAAGTCCAAGTATCATACATATGCATAGCCTCAAAACCGATCCCGAGGATCCCTAGGGTTTTGTGGTCGCCTAGGGTCCGAGTACGTCGCCGAGCTGTTGGAGCCATAGGCTTGCTGCTCTGCCGTTGTTCCTGGTCCATGCATGCCTGCGAGGGATCTATTCGGCATCGCAGGGTAGGTGCCTTGAACCGGTGAAGTTGAGTAGGTAGGGTATTGGCCAGTCATTGGCTGCTGAACAACTGGATAGTTGCTATATCCATAGAATGAAGGATCTGGCACACTTGGACTGGTTGCAGGAGGTGAAATAGCGTGCATTGCCGACGAGGGATCCATCGACGTCGCTGTCCAGTTCCAAGAGGTTGACGCGGCAGGAACAGTAGAGCCTAAACTCGGTGGCTGAGCAAAAGCATAATTCTGCATGGGCGTTATCGCGTGATGAATTTCTGCGCCCGTCATAGCCATGGGCATGTTGTAGTCCTGTGGAGATGACCATGTTGGGTACGCGTCGCTGCCCAAACTTGACCATGAATGGTTGATCTCTGACGATGTGGCCCGTGATTGGGTTGACAGCAAATTGCCGTACATAGTTGGGGTAGGCGAGATGTATTCGTCGTCGTCGTCAGGATAGGATGAAAGTGGTGTTGGCGTACTGGACTCGGAGGGCGAACTGGCAGCACTGGGAAGGCTTATGCCCTGGTTCTGGTAACGCCGAACGAGGACTGTGTAGCTGGAATTCGTCAATATGATACATCGGGCATAACCTAGAAGTGACTTACCGGTTCTTGATACAATTCTTTGATCGGCCAGGGAAGTGGTCCCGTTGAATATCCTTCCAGTGTCTACCCAGACGCTGTGTTGCTTCGATGAGGATACTGTCCTGATGGCTGGGTCAGTCGACGGGAAAATTGATGAATGTGTCCAGGGAGATGGCGACCGACCTCTTCATCGCGCCACTCACTACGATCCAAGTCAGGATCAAGAGACTGTTGCCATCGCTTCGCACATTCTATGTCGCTGTCAGTTTAAAGATCGTGTGGCAAATGAACTGGATCTCACTCACGGTCTGCGCTCCTCGATTCAACGCAGTTCGCCACTAGGGTCCATCTGAAAGCATTACAGTTAGTAAAGGCATTTTGTTAAAGGCTCTAGGGTGTACCTTTGGCCGTACTGCTCAACTCCCTTGGAAAGCAAGTGGTCTTCACTCTTTGACCATTGCCCTTTCTTAAGGCCTCCGGCCACAGAGTTATGCCATCTCTTCCGACAATCCTTGTTTGTTCTACCAGGAAGTTCTGTAGCAATTCTACACCTGTACACAGTGTGTTAGATAGAGTTCAGAATCGACGTGAAAGATGTACAGGGGACGGACCAGTCTTTGACATCACCATCCATCACTGTGACAGTGGATTAGCGATCAGTTCAGGACATGAGGTGGGTAGAAAACATAGGATATAAGCGAAGGAGAACCTACATTGAGCCTCTACTTCTTCTCGTAGTTTTTGATCTTCTGCTAAGGTCCATTTCCGAGGCTGTCGACTGGATGAATCCATCTTTGGCACTGGAGAATACAAAATGAGTGCGAGGTGTCGGAATGAGAGCCAGTATGAGCTCTAGAGATAGTGTGTAGTTCTGACTGGGTCTTCAAGAGTGGAATACGACAGGTGGATCGGCAATTGGCGTGTGAAAGTAAATAGGTGAAAATTAGTGTCAAGTAAAAAGAGTGAAGGTTGTCAGGGTTCTCAAATACAGTTTCTATAGAGCTAGTCCTGATCTTAAAGTGTAAGTCGGCACGAAAGAAGTATAGCTCCTTAGCTCTCTTTCACATATACCTAGTCCAGCACACAGGCAGCACTTGGTTCGAAGGAGCTATTCGCCAAGGGGGGTTTCATACCGTCCTTCCCGTGGTTGGCTAGCGAGCGGGCTTACCTACAGTGCACTTCTCACAGCTTCTAGTGACCGACATGATCCATGTTGCAACGAGGCTTTCCGGACTTGACCCGAGCTAATGTATGGTCTGACGGGCCGTTGATGGTGGTGCGTACAGCCCCCGTCCGTGTTGGTAGGGGTTAGGCCACCTGCCGCTTAGGTAGGGCTGCAGACTACACACCGCTAAAACTCGGCTGATCAACACAATCGATTGTTCGTAAATGGGAAATAAGCTTATTTCTGTTAGTAAGAGAGGGTTGAGGACGTATCGTTGCTGTAACTACTGTCACGCGAGAAGGGTAGGAACTGGAGATCGATCCGCAGCAGGGCACGTTGCTCTACAACCATGCACAGCGGCTCGTCGGTGTGTGAATCGATGTGCGATATGAATTAGCCGCAGATATGCGCCATAGGCGTCGTTCAACCCGGACAAGGGGACGTAGACGAGTAATGGAAAAGTTGATTGAACGGTAGCACGACCAAAACCGTGGGTCTGTTGCTATCGGGTGTGGCTGAGCTACAGGCGGTTAATATTCCAAATTGGGCAGCCCACGCCAACCCCCAAAAATGGGAGCACTTCACAGGCGGAAATGCACATAGTGAAATGGTGAACTTGCGAACATGTCTAAGCGAAGTTGTATCCTTGATAGTGAAACACTTCATGTAAATCCAGGTCAGCGCTCTGTGACCCAATGAACATGGCAGATGGGAAGACTGGTGTGCTGCACACTTTGGAAAGTATTTGCGCACAGTAAGCCGCGACGTATGATTGAGAAGGTGTATCCGAACGCTGGGGACGCGCGGGTGGTTGTAGGAGGATTACTTGGGCGGTCAAGGGACGACGTCGGAGAAGACGGACAAGGTACATGGCGTCCGGTGACTGAGAATCGAGACTCAATATGGCTCATGGAGTTCCTATGTAGAGACGATGTGTGGGGGTCAAGGATGAGGTGAGAGGTGTATGATAAGAGGCAAAGTGGAGAGAAGACCAGACACCTATTAGTTCGTCAATTGAACATTTTCAAATCACGTTTGATAAGCCTGATCGACACTAGGACCTAGATGCCTCACATCATCTGCTTGCCTGCCCTGAGTATCTGCGGAAGGCATCAAGTCTAACAACGCCGGCCTTGTACGGCCCGCCCGAATCAATTGGCGGTCCGAATCTACTGCTGTGCCACGCTCCGACATGACTCAGTATCGATGTTACTGCGTTTTGGACGCATTCGTGTTCAGTCGCGATGGGATCGTAACTTGGTAATTTACACATGACAACCCACCGCTCTTTCCATTAAGCCTGAGATGAAGGCTTCGTGTAACGTGGGACAACTTCGTATCAAGTCAGCACAAAAGCCGGTTATCCAAAGTCCGAAGGGTCAATCACGCACAATCACCTAAACCTCATGCAGGCCTTTGGGATGGCCATGTTCAATACGAGTCATCGTTCGTGGACCTGTAGCTCTCTCCCATATTTCGGTCGTGCCTCAGAAGCTATAGCAACACTGTAGCCTCGATGAATCGACAGACATCTAACAATCCCGGAGTCACGTCATGCTTTCGATACGCGGAGCCATAACCCTGGAAATATCGCCAGAGGGTAAAACTGGCAATAGAAAGATTTCCTGACCGATCAATGTCCCCGGGCTGCTCCTGCTGACGGGCACCGGAAATAGGGAGCCCGAGCTGACTATAGGATATGTACTGCCCGCTCGTTGCAGGGTTAAGTAAAGCGATAGCTTGACAGGGCTGATAGGGTTGGATGACTGGTTTGGCTGTCCCAGCTGCGGGTATAAGGCCACAATGGCTGGATGCCGATGTCATTGGCGAAGAGGCTTGTGGCCGTTCTTACAGCGGTGGCTGCCGTCTACCCCAACACCCTTCAGGTTTTGCCCATGAGTCTCTGTGCTTTTGCGAGCAGCACCGTGCTTTCGCGACCCAGCTTCCTCTGGCCACCCGGCCCTCCCCTAGCTTTGGCCATGGTTTTCCTGAAGCGCTCCCGTTCTGCAATCTTCTTGGTGCGCTCCTTGTCTGCCTCTTCCCTGGCCCTCTGTCGCGCTTCAGCCTCCTCTTTCTTCTTCTGCGCCAATTCAGTCTCCTTCTTGAAGGGCTGTGGACGAGGCCGTCGCGTTCGCCGCTCTGTCGATTGGTCGTGCTTAGGTGTTGGTGTCTCCTCCTCCTCTAGCATCCTCACTCGGTCTGGGTGTGGCTCCAAGCTGGGCACAGGTGCCGGCTCGGTAGGCTCGTCCTTCTCATCGTTGGCTTCGCTTTCGCGGTCGTAGACGGACTTGTGTGGCGTCGTCGCTTCGGCTTCGTCTCGCGCCTTCAACTTGGCATATTCCTTCTTGACCTTTGCTTTGTGAATGAGGTCTTTTTTGATCTTCTGCACTATATTCTAGTCAGCAGTCGTCGAATGTTAAGCAGTACGAACTACCAACCTTTGCGCCTATGTGTGCCGTCGGGCAGATTGGCGGGTCCTATGTTGAAGCCTTTCTTCTGCTTCTTCACCCTTTTCTCTGAATCGTCGTGTGGCCTCGTAGGCGCCATGTCGGAAGATGCTGTGGTTGTCGAGAAAGTTTGCAACCCTTGTTGGTGGACTGGGCTTCAGGCGAGCGGAGTTTCCTCAGGCTTGGCAAGAGCGGGGACCTCCGTCAAGAGCCAGTGACATGCACGGTCTGTTACACGGCGGGCGAGCGAGACTGTTGCTTCATCAGCTTTGAGCACCATCATGACTCTGCGCGGCCAAATTGATTTTGTCCTGTGACCTCTTTGCAGCGCCAAAGCGTCGGCCAAAACCGGTCTGCAGCGCTACGGCACTCTATCAGCAGCGATTAGGATCCGCCTTTATCAAACTTCACAGCGCGTCATCCGTCTGAACCCTGCCGCAATCCTCTCCGCACCTTCAGCCGCTGCTGCTGCTCTACGGCGTTTCGTCTGAAAGCTGCGCAGAGTGGCCACGCAATGAAGCAGCTACTGGAGCCAGCGCGCCTCTGATTTTTCATACTTGAAACTCTTTTACTCGTGCTATTCGCCGGGCTAGCAAGTGCTCCAACCATCTGAGTTGTCTCCCGCCGTTGCACCGAGCGGACATCCCAGGTGCTCCACGACTGTCACGTCACGCCTCCATAGGCCCGCAACTCCTCCCTCGTATCGATCAAGCTTTGTACTCATGCTGTCTCTTGCCAAAATTTGTTTCAACTATGCCTATTTTTCATGATCCCCATGGAAGCCCGCCGAGGCGGTCGTCCTCTCATCAGGCATCGTCCGCCAGGCTTCAAAGAGCAGGAACCTCAGAGACTAACTTTGAGAGGCCGTTGGTAGACGCCTTGCAAACAGGGGAAGTTGTAGGATCAAATCTGTCTTTCGAAATGAACTCCGAGTCACCTAGCCAAGGACGCAAACCATCCATGTTCGACCGAATGGAGCTGATAGAGAGGCTTAAGAGATCAAATAGTCCTCTGTGGCAGCAGCGGCAGGGTGTGAGTGACCAGCAGCTTTCTACACATGTACACAACTTGGACATGACCCGCTTCTGCAGTACAGAAATAGAGACGCTAACAGACAGTTACAGAACGGCACTCGACCAGACCAAAGTCCTGGAAGCCGACCTATCTCTCGAGAACGGCCCAAGACCCCTCTTCTTTCCTCCGCTGAAGCGAAACCTTCACGCACTTCCACTCCCGAACCTCTACGAGACCTTGCAGCGGCAGGCTTAGAGATCGAACGACCACGATCAGCCCTACACTCTGGGGACTTTAGAGAGGAGAAAGAGAGTGCAGCATCTGATAGTGGCCCTTCATCGCGCTTCCTGGCAACGTCACCCGTAGCGCCATGGAACCGCTCATTTCCAGCCACTGCCTATCCGTTACATCAAGAGGAGCCATCGTACTCGTTCCACGATACGCTCAATAACGATGCGCGTCCCATATCTCGAGCACGGGCGATATCGCATTCATCACTTAGCTCGTTTGCGTTTCTACCTCCCACAAGCCCGCTCGTCCAGCAGGCAAACAACACTGATTTGGACTTTTCCTCAAGACCAAGCTCTCGACAAGGTTCCAGAAGTCCAGAAAGAACCAATCGGCGGCATACGTACTCTCCCATGTCTTTCCATGGCTACCAGCCGACTTCAATATCTCGCTCGGCTTCGGGTACCCCAGCTGCACGTCACCTACGACATGGAGGCTCAATTCCCTACCAAGCCCACCAGCCTAGGCGAGTATCTACATTCAATCAGGCTCAGCCTCAATCTAATCCATCAACCCCGTTCCTAAATTCACGACGGCCATCCTTCTCCTCGGAAGCATCGCCTCTTCACCACGCACCCATGGTGGGCTCATATGAAGAGTCAATATTACGGGGGCGGATGTCGACTACACCATCTCGGCCGTTGAACTTTGTTGCCAAAATCGGCGTGCTTGGGAGAGGACAGTGCAAGTCGAGCCTCAAGTGTCCTCCTCATGTGGCGGTGCCCTTTCCTGCGGTATTCTACAGCTATAACACTGGCAATGGCAGGATTTCCGATAACGAGCCAAGTCCATATGTCGGACTCATAGATTTGGAAAACTCTTTGCCTGCACCTGAAGAGAGCACCGAGCCTAGCAAACGCAAGCGACGGCACACTGTACCGCCACCAGAGCAGGATGCCCTTGACTTCCGGATACACCACGGGGAAGAGGGAACCGATCGAGACGCAAAGGAAGATCTTCGTCGAAAGGAGAAGAGGAAACGGCGGTCCGCCTCTCCCAAAGCGCCTCCTGGAGGATCATATCGTATCCCGCCCCAAGGACAGCTGCAGATCGTGCTGAAGAACCCAAATAAAACCGCAGTGAAACTCTTCCTAGTTCCCTACGACTTGTCAGATATGGAACCAGGCCAGAAAACCTTCATAAGGCAGCGCAGTTACTCCGCTGGCCCCATTATCGACATGCCAGCATCTACACGAAAGAATCTTGGTACAGATCGACCCGAAGCTGCTCTAAGCAATTCGGACGACCCTAACGATCGTCCAATACTGCGTTATCTGGTCCACCTGCATATTTGTTCGCCTTCGAAGGGTCGATACTACCTCTATAAAAGCATTCGCGTTGTCTTCGCCAATCGAGTGCCAGATGGGAAAGAGAAGCTAAGGAATGAGATTCAGCTGCCGGAGCCAAGATACAGCGCGTACAAACCAACGCGCGATTCAATCGCATCACAGAACATATCCTCAACGGGAACCCATCTTACCGCCGAGAAGACGTTTCGCCGTCGAAGTGCAGCATGGCCTCTGTCCCAATCTCAGCAAACATACGACCAGGTCGATGGCTTACGACAATACCCCGAGTTGCCTCCTCCAGCTGTTACATTTACTGGGGGCCCACTCAGCTCATCAGCATCCAGTGGCTTCAGCTCATTTATGCCTGATCTGCAACCTATACCTTTCAGCCTCACTCGACTGGCTGCCATTGAGTCGCGCCCCGGTTCCCGCGACCATATGGACATTGACTCGACGAGCCCCTTCAGAACGCCTGTTGCGTCACCGAAGTCTAGCGAAATGTATCTAGACGGCCAGGGAGAGGGCACATTTGAAAAGCTCAGCAAAGGCGACGTCGGCTACGGAGGAAGTGCCTTCTCTCCTATCGGCAGCCCAAACGCCCAGCCTAGCGCAGGACTTCTGTCGCAGAGGCTGCGAGGACTAGATGTGCAGCGCGATACAGAAACGGGCCAGTGAAAGCCGAATATTCTTCACATTTTGTGTCTACATGCATGAGAATATATTTTTATAGTATCTAATACCCAGGACTTTTGTTGTGTATATCGGGTGGGTGTTTTGAATCAGGGTACTATTGCATAGCGCATGGGAACACGGGGTTATATGGCTTCTTCAATATGATGCCCAAATGGATACTCTACTCTAGATACTTCCTCGTCACTCCTCGAATGGAAATATCACTCTTGAGGTGTCAGGCTAAGATTTTACATTCCGTTCGTGCTTTCACGTTCTACATTTAGTAAAGGCAGCATGGTAACATCTCCCCCTTCCAACAGTGAACGGTTGCATCGAGTGTGAACTGTGAAAGATGCTCTTTGAGATTTCATCATGGGATATCTCGCTGACGTAGTCGGCCGTGTGCGTGCCATAAATGGGATCACGCTCAATATCTTGATGTAAATGCGAAGCTAGTCAAAGCCCCTTACCTATGGGTCATTCACTTGTTGCGCATCAGCCTTAATGCCCGAGCTTCTACGGTGAGTTCATTGAGAATCCACTCCCGATATAATACACTTCGCCCACTCAACTCAATACTTGTTCGACCTCACCTTCGACCTTCCCTTTTGCTCACTACGTAACAGCAATCACACGACTACACCTATTGCGCCTACTAGAACTCAACATGCACATCTTCATCCTCCTTCTCGCTCTTCTGGGCGCCCTCATCAACGCTCTGCCAGCCGTGAGTACATCTATCTAGCATTCTCTCGGCATCTCTAGACATTGACTTCTTGTTCGTCCAGGAGGCTCGCTCTCACCTTACTGACCTTTCCTAGACCTCAAACGGTGACGGCCGCGGCGCGACCATCTGGACCTCACACGGCTTCCAAGGCGCTTCAGTCGCCATCCCGGCCAATAACTGGTGTACTGACATGAACAACCTCTTCGGCGACTTCGACGGCAAGGCGCGTAGTATCGTTGTCGCGAGTGGCTACAAGTGCCAGTTCTACACGTGAGTCATCCTTGGCTGTATGATACATTATAGAATTTGAGCTGATTCCCAATAGAGAGTACCGATGCCCATCAAACGGCAGGAAGCTTGATGAAGGTATGGTGAACCGAGAAGTTGCAATGGCAGAGCTCCCAGGAGACTTTGACCTAAAGATCCATAGCGCATACTGCGCGAAGATCGATGTGAAGTCTACTTCTTCCACTACTATCGGCAACCTGAATGAGGACCAGTCAACTGCTCTCACCACTCGCGCCGACTCCGACACTACATGGAACGCCGCCTGCGGCCTTTCCGATGGGCAGAACCTGCGTGGCACTCGATCGACCGATATTCCTTCCAACGAGCAGTGTTACGACCTCGAGGAGTGGAACGAGGGCTTTGATTGGGCGGTCAAGGTGCGGAGCTTCATCGTGTATGCGTACAACCGCTGCCAACTCTACACGTAAGTCACTGTCGTTCCTTTGGCTTGTCTGATATTGCATATATGGCAAGGATCGATATTGACTTTGGGTAGGGAGAACGGCTGTCCTGAGAACGGCAAGAAGTTGGAAGCTGGTAACAAGGAAAAGCATGATCAGACGTTCATGTATCTGCCATCCGAGTTTGACCGGAAGATCCGGAGCGTGCGCTGCGAGATGTTGATTTGAAGGGGGGGTGGCTCTTGGGCGTGACTACTTCATCGAAATTGGAACGTGGTTGCATTCTGAGATGACTTGGGGACGAGTCCAACGAGGGCTATTCTGACTTGGCGTAAGCTAACGGCCATCGTGGGTCTGTCTATGAGATAGGCTTATATGTCTAGCTTTAGTCAATTAACCAGGTTGCGAGGTTATGTCACCAAATTGCTTTATAGTGCCGATCATGTGTAGTAGATGGAAAAGAGTACCGTAGTTGCGACTATAATGAGGTACAGGCAAGCGTTTAACTCATCGTCACACGAGAGCCTGCAGATATTGAACGTATTATAGAGAGTGTTATCGACGTTGCAAAGTACCGCGAAGGCCTTCGGCCTGACCTAAAAGCAAAGGCAAAAGTGAGAGAAAGGCTGCCTGAGAGGCTCCAAGGACCTCCAACTGACTAACCGTAACGGTGGCGGAATGGCCCTACGTATCCACATGACGTAGTGGAGAACCGCTGTTCACCGCATGCAAACGCGAGGACGCGGCGTCTTTATTACCTATTTAAAGCAAAATGGGTGGGATTGTTGCGGTGAGGGGCTACTTTGTAGTGTGCTCCGCCCCATCGGCCACGGTTGCTTGCACCTTCCGATCTACACTCCACCAAACTACTGCCTCAGCTCAGCCGCAATTGCACCCATGTCTTGTCGTTCGTTGGGCATGGCCGACCCTTTGCACCGTGTGGCGCACCCGGGCGTGTCGCATTTAAAGGCGTGTGATGCCGCAAACCCCCCCGCCATCCAACCATCTTGAACTGCCCCTCCCCCGCCGCAATAAGCACATCACAACATTCTCCCGACCTTTGTCTTCTGCCTAGTATCCCTCTCCTACCTACGAATCTCTTCATTCTTGAACACCCTTATTTGTGTCCAAGAGACAGAATGGCAAGCCACGATTACTACGGCCAAAACCACGGCCAAGGTCAGGGCCAGGGCCAGGGCCAGGGCCAGGGTCAAGGTTACGGTTACGATGGCGCAAATCAGCAGCAAGGCTACGGATACAACTCGAACTATCCACCGCAAGGTCAAGCATATGGACAGCAGTCGCATGAGCAGTATGGCCAGGGAACCAGCCCTTACCCTCAGGGACAAGTGAGAATACGCCATCTCGCGCAACTTCAGCTACTGACCGTCGCGTAGAGTCCTTACCCACCGCCTTCACACGACCCGTACCAGCAGCAAGGATACGGCGCTCCTACCCAGGGCCATTATGATCCGAACCGCAGCACCTCTCCATACCCGCCTCAGCAGGTAGGACAGCATGACCCCAACCAGCAGTATGGAGCCCCGCAACAACAAGGCTACCACGACCCACAGCAAGGATACGGTGCTCAACAGCATGGAGTGCCTGGTCAGCCTGGTCAGCCCGGTGGACCTGCAGAAGGCGATCGCGGCTTGGGTTCGACGCTCGTCGGAGGCGCTGGCGGCGCGTTTCTGGGAAATAAGCTAGGCGGTGGAGCGCTGGGCACGATTGGAGGGCTGGTTGCTGGTGCGATCGGTGCGAATATGCTGAGTGACAAGTAAGTCGTCACCTCTCTCCTCTCCAGAGCATAGGCAAGAACGCGACGCTAACCTAAACAGGAAAGAGAAGAAACACAAACACAAGAAACACAGCAGCGGCCACAGCTCTAACCACGGCTCTTCGCAGCACGGCTCTTCGTACGGAGGCTCGTCTGCGGGCCTGGGTGGGTTATATGCTGATAGCAAGCACAAGAAACATAAGAAGCATAGGAGCCACAGCCGGGGAGGGAAGAGCAGCTCTTCGTCTAGTAGCGATTCCGACTGAGCGTGCACTACACTTCGGTCAAGACCTTTCTTTGTTGCTGCAGTTTTTTGAGTCTATCTGGTATGTCTGTACGGCTGCGCCTGGTACTCTGTTCGGTCGGTAGTTGGAGTAGCAGTATCTGCTAAGAATAATGAAACTATGCCTACATGTTATTCGTCGTGATTGTCAAAACAGTGTGGGGAGGCTCTCAGATTATGATGGCTCATTCGTCATAACTATCAAACTAATTACCAGGAGGCCTTCAGATTATGATGTCTTGTCCGTGAACACTGCCTGGAGGCCTTAGACCAATGCACCTAAACTATCTCAACCTTTTATTAATGATATGTGTTAATGTGTGTCTCTTAATCTTCAATCTCGTCCATCGTATGACGGCTAGGTTTTAGAATTGTAGACCTTCGGTACAAAAAAGTATCAACCTACCATGTCCTAATCCGGCCTAGCGTGCCACAGCCCAATTTTCTCCACCAAGTTACTCATCGCCAGAGTCACATTTTTAACATAACCCCGCAACGACAATAGCTTCAACATGGGAGACGTTCTTCTTCGGTTCTTCCGCAGCTCTCTGCCGGACGAGCTTGCCGCCGTCTTGGAGGATATTCTCAAGGCTACCGAATCTGGAGACTTCGCAGCCGTATTTGAGCTGCCACAAGTGCAGATTTTACTAGGCCATCAAGACAACGAATCCACAAAGGAAACCAAGAGAGAAAATTTCGGACTATGGAGCGACTACATTTTCCACCGCCTTGGGCAAATATTATCCAAAAGGGATGAAGAACAGGAAACGCCAGTAAGAGAAAAAGCGGCGTATCAGCAACACTTCTTCTTCGTTGTTGCGGTCGCAGCGCTATACGCGTTCATACAATCGACTGTGACAGGCCCGCCACTTCCTTTCAAGTCCGCGGAAACAATACTGCCAAAGGACGTGTCAGGCAATGCCACTACGCTTAGCAAAACTCGGTCGGACCTCATTGCATCTGTAAGCGCAGATGGCATTGCCGCGTACAGGCTCACAACGAACATTGAGTTCCTATGTCTTGCAGAGACGATCTTGATTTGTCCGCCTATACAAAAGAATATTGAGCTATCGACTTGGGCGCGATTGAGGACCAATTTCGTGCACCAGAGATTGCTCAGCGAACCAGCACCAAGTTTGCAGTCTGCTATCTACGATGACTTGAAGCTCGTTGAGGGTTTAATCCTTAACTCAGGGGAGAGCAAAAAGATGGCGGACCTGCATACGAGCTTTTTGTTAGAACGAGCATCTATCCATACGTATCATGGCTTCGACAAGAAAGCTCGAGCAGATTTGGACCAGGCGACTACGGAGCGGAACTTTGAGTTTGCGCTGACTGGGTTGATGGGCAAGAGAACGAAGTTCCAAGAGAAAGATACAAGTCAGCTACTTGTCCTGGCTCGAAGCGCAGGATCTGAGACGAATGGCACAGCGGATGGCGCTTCGAAACCAACGGCGCTAGACCTGAACGACGACACGCTGCTGGAGTCAATATCCTTCACCGAGAACACTACAACCACCGATATCAAGGACGAGTCGGCACTACCAGTATCTCTGAAATCTATGGACCCTTCAAATCAACCATTACTCGATCCGCTTGACTCTGTCATTCTGCTTTCGCTAGCAGAGAGTATCAAGAATACGAACCCTGTAGATGGACTCACACGAGAACAAACGATCCCATATGCCACAAGAGTTTTGGAAGGCGGAAGCTCAAACTGGCAGGTCTACACACAGGCTCTCCTCGTACGAAGTCGTATCGAAGGCCACCGGTCAAGGACTATGGAGCGCGGACTGCTTCAGCTACAAGCACTCGTTGATCAAGTCATAGCGGAAACATCAGGGGACGCTACAACAGATGCAGAAACAGGTGAGAAGGTGACGTCCTTCCTGCCTCAAGCAAAAGAAGGTGAGGCAGCTTCGGTGGAAGAACGCCTCCAGTATGTGTTTCCCCTCTGCTCGCCCTCACGCTGGGAGTTGGAGGCTGAGCTAGCTGCTCGGTGGGTTCACATTGGGGGTCTACGGTCCGCGCTTGAGATATACGAAAGGCTGGAGATGTGGGCTGAAGCAGCATTATGCTATGCAGCCACAGAGAAGGAAGACAAAGCACGCAAGATGATCCGACGACAGCTTTTCCATGCAACAAATGGCGACGATGATAACGCCGATTTCGATGCGGAGACTTGGGAAGGACCGGCACGGGATCCACCACCGGCTGAAGCCCCGCGTTTCTACTGCATCTTGGGTGATATCAATCAAGACCTTTCCATGTACGAGAAGGCATGGGAGGTGTCCGGAGAACGGTACGCCCGCGCACAACGCTCCCTAGGCCAGCGCTACATCACAGAGAGAAACTATGCAAAGGCTGCGGAAGCGTATTCATTGTCACTCAAGATCAATGCTCTGTACCACCCTGCTTGGTTCGCGCTCGGCTGCGCACATCTTGAGCTCCAACAATTCAAAAATGCCGTCGAAGCCTTTTCACGTTGTGTGCAGCTCGATGATCATGATGCAGAAGCATGGTCGAATCTTGCTGCTTCATTACTGCATCTTCGACCAAAAGCTAAGACAGAGGCAGACGGCGAGGATGAGCAACCCGTGGCAAGGGTCACTAATCATCCAAGGACGGATGCACTGAAGGCTTTCAAGCGCGCCGCCAACCTCAAGCACGACAACTACCGCATCTGGAACAACGTGCTCGCCGTTGCGGCATCCACGGACCCGCCTTCCTGGACTGACGTCGTTACGTCACAGCGCCGTATTTGCGAAATCCGCGGTTCTACAGATGGCGAGAAATGCGTAGATGCCGAGATCCTAGACATGCTTGTCAAAGGTACCGTCAGGTCAGAGCAAGGATTCGACATTTCAAGGCCTGGCCTGCCCCGCATGGTCAACGAGCTCATAGAGAAACACGTCAAACCTCTCATCACTTTCTCACCTAAGCTGTGGAGTATCTTGGCGACGCTGTTCACGCATACTTCCCGTCCCGCTTCGGCACTAGAATGCCACGAGAAGGCTTGGCGCGCTGTTACGTCGCAGCCGAAGTGGGAGTCTGGTACTGAAGCTGACTGGAACGTGGTTGTGGACCAGACGATTGATTTGGTAGACGCGTATGAGACGTTGGGACCAAGGGAGAAGACGGAAGGCTTGGCTGCGGGTACTGGCGAGCTGGTGGCTAAGGATTGGAAGTTCAAGGCAAGGAGTGCGGTGAGGAGCGTCATGGGAAAAGGGAAAGAGAACTGGGAGGATGGCGACGGGTGGGAGAGGTTGAAGACTAGGCTGGATGAGCTCAAGGGTAAGGACTAGACATGTATTGCGGTTCGTACTTGATTAGCTCGTGGTTGATGGTGACGATATGGATTTTGTTCGAATTGCATCAAGTTCAAGATCAAACAAATGTCGATGATAGTCAATGCTTCCGAGACAGGGCATGGGTGTGGCTGACTAGGTGACTGATCAAGGACTATGTTCAGCACGTGCCGGGCGCCATGTCGTATCGCTTTCGCGGATCCTTGTCGACAGCCTTGCAGACTAATAACACGTGCAGACAGACACTCTGCGTGAGTTACAACACATAACGGAGGATTAACGAGTGTACCTAGCCCATTGTCCCTCTATTTCGCTTCTTGGTGCTTCTAGTGGGTCACGGTCGTCTTGGTAGTTGCTGTTGCCATCTCCAACATTAGCCACAGTGGGCACCTTGTGTTGATGCATTGACGCGTTGCTTTTACACTCCCACGTCCCCACGTACACAAGTACTGCCGCGGTGGGTTTTTTTAGCACCTTAACTTTCTCAACCTCAATTAAAAGCACGGCTTGAGAGGAAAGAGCACCCGCGGCAGTGCTGGGTTTACATGCAGCGGCGCCCACTGCCACGCCAGGACTCCGACCAAGACCTAACCACCCTGACCACCGATATCTCACCCCTCCTCTCTCCGGAGCATGACGATAGGCTCGACAGCCGACTTGCGGGCAAAGAATTGAGAGCACACGGCGTAAAGAGCGGGAAAGAGACGGGGACTGTGCCGAGCCAGCGACCTTCGAACGCAAATCGACACACGTACGGCACCTCCGCAATCGCCGCCGCACAGCAACCACACATGTCGAGCGAAAGGACAGGCCCTAGCACGGGCTCGCCAGCGAAGGGCATAATACCGGGGAGCACATTCGAGGGTCACAATAGCAAATGGCGGCAGCGACTGCGCAACCCGTGGGCATGCTCGCCGCGCATGCTGGTGACGACGCTGGCTGCCTTCGCTGCCCTGTCTCTCATGGCATACTCATTCTTGACAAGGCAACTTGACGTCAAGGGCTGCGAAATGTCGTATATGCGGCCCGCCTACTCGAAATACCAAGACTTTGACACAGAGTACACGCGCTTTGCAACCAAGTACTCTTTATATCTTTACCGAGAGGGTGGTATAGATGAGGACTTCAGAGTTAAAGGTGTGCCAGTACTTTTTATCCCCGGGAATGCGGGCAGCTACAAGCAAGTGCGGTCCCTCGCATCTGAAGCAGCATACCACTACCACAACAACATTCGGGAACACGTCGATGCGAGACAAGCAGGAAAGAGACCACTGGACTTCTTTGCAGTCGACTTCAACGAGGATATCACTGCATTTCATGGGCAGACATTGCTAGACCAGGCTGATTATCTCAACGATGCCATCAGATATATCCTATCTCTATATCACACCCCGGGACACGTCCTCCGCGACCCGAATCTGCCTGACCCCACTTCGGTCATCATAGTCGGGCACTCAATGGGAGGCGTCGTGGCCCGTACCATGCTCACCATGCCCAACTACCAAGCCAATTCCATCAACACAATCATCACTCTCGCGGCGCCACACGCAAGGCCGCCAGTCTCGTTTGACGGCGATATTGTCCGCACCTACAAGGGAGTCAATGACTACTGGCGACACTCGTACGCACAGGAATTGGCTGTTGACAACCCGCTCTGGCATGTCACGCTCATCTCAATCGCGGGAGGAGGGCTGGACACCATGATCTCCTCCGACTATGCAAGCATTGAGTCTTTGGTCCCAGAAACTCACGGTTTCACGGTCTTCACCTCTTCGATGCCAAATGTGTGGACTGGCATGGATCATCTGGCAATCACTTGGTGTGATCAGAATAGAAAGAGTGTTGTACGCGCGCTTTACGATGTGATTGACGTATCACGCGCTACGCAAACTGTCCCCCGTGCAGAGCGCATGCGGGGTTTCAAGAAATGGTTCCTGACCGGCCTTGAGGATATCACAGAGAAGACCTTGCCCCAAGTGGAGGCAAAAACGCTGCTCACTTTAGAAGAGGATAGTGCTATCGTTTCTCAAGACGATCGGCTTGTACTCAGAAGTCTAGGAAAGGCTAAGCAAAGGCCGCACGCGTATCTACTTGCCGTACCACCGCATGATGCGCAGGCAAGCAAATTCACTTTGTTGACGAATGAGAAATTGGACTCACCAGGCGAGCATGGCATGCTAGAGGTGCTCTTATGCAGCGTGTTCCCCTCAGCACCTGGGCAATCGACGACCCTTTTCGCGATGAATATGGATCTCTCAGCTGATAGCTCCGGTGCAACAAGGCTGGCTTGCAAAAATGCCGCGTCCGACGTCATTGCTCTTCCTGCGTCTACAAGCCAGTCCACGTATCCTTTCATCACAGAGCAACATCCATTCTCGTATCTCCAGTACGCGCTTGAAGATCTTGCAGAGTATCAGTTTGTAGCTATTGTTGACAAGGCTGGCGAACATAGCTCGGGATGGGTCGTCGCGGAATTCAGCACCGCTTCCGACTCCCTAGTCAATATTGACATGAGCTTGCAGCGCCTCTTGACAACCGGGCTCTCACTTCACCTTCCCGCTGGGCGCCCTTTGATGACGGATATCAAGGTCTTAGCCTTGCATTCCAGTCTCCTGGCTTACAACATCCACATCACCGAGCAATCGTGCGCCAATGGGGAGCTTCATGCTCCTCTACTGCGGCAGTACGTTACCGATGTCTATGAGAGCAAATTCTTTGTCAATGTCAAGGATGCCAGCATCAACCTCCACGGTGTGTCACCGTATATGCCACCGGCTCTGCATTCCAAGCAGCCATCGAATGGCTTGTCTCTACAGATCTGGTCGGACCCTACCTGCAACAGCAGCGTGGAGCTTACCTTAAAGGTGGATGTATTGGGCAGTCTCGGAAAGCTGTGGATGCGTTATCGCATCGTCTTCGCGGCGTTTCCACTCCTTATTGTCGCCCTAGTCTTACGCCAACAGTTCAGAACTTACGATGAAGCTGGAGTGTTCATGAGCTTCGCCCAGGGCCTGAACACGTGCCTCAGCACCTCGCTTCCTCTTTCCTTGGCCGCATTGACTTGCCTTTCAATCGCCCTAGCCGGTGCTCGACACCAGTCAGTAAAGCAGTCGCCCCTCAATGATTCTCCTAGCAATGTCACTACAACACTCGATGATACCAGCCACGAACTACTGCTCGGTTTAGACGATACATTTTTCTGTTTCCTCATCCCGCTGTTTGGGCTGATGTGTACCGGCATATGCGTTGCAATCAACTACGTTGCGCTTTTGCTTGAGTACATCTTTGCGTTTTTATATTCCCTGGCCAAGTCGTCTACGCGAGAAAACAATGAGGCGAAGCGGTTGCCATCAGCCTTCGCCGTGACATCGACTCGCCGGCGCATCGTCACAACCTGTATTCTGCTGTCCTTGGTCTCGACCGTTATACCCTATCATTTCGCATACGTGGTTCTTTGTCTTGTCCAACTTGCGACTTGTGTCCGAAGCTTCCAGTTAGCAAAAGAAACACGCCTTGACTCGAACTACAACTTCTACAACTACGCACACTCGATCCTCATTCTCATGCTCTGGATCCTTCCGATCAACCTTCCGGTCCTCGTCGTCTGGGTACGCAATTTGGCTGTTCACTGGCTGACACCGTTCTCAACTCACCATAACATCCTGTCGATCATGCCATTCATCTTCCTGGTCGAGACACTCAGCACCGGCCGCATGGTTCCTCGCGTGCAGTTGCGCATGTCGCTGTTCACCAATGTCCTCCTTTTTTCGATTGGCGCCTACGCTGCCGTCTACGGCGTTACATACGCGTATGTTCTCCATCATCTTGCGAACATACTTTGTGCATGGCTTGTCGCTGTGCACTTCGATGTTTCGAATTTGTCACCGGAGAGGATCGGCACTCTGCTGGAGCATGGCAATTCAGATAGCGAGCCAAAGAAACGACCATGAAGGGTTTCTGCCGCTGGGTGTTACATAGTCTTCCACTCGCAGCACGAGTCTCCTTCCACTACTGTTGATGCAGCGCACTACGCGCATCTCTTCGGTACCTAATGTCTACTTCCCTCCTACATGTTCTTCCAGCATATTCCAGCGTTTCAACATTAAACGATGAGCATTTTCGGTAGCCTGTGCATAGACCTTTCTTATTGGACCACGATCGCCTTCGGGCTAGATTTTCTTGTTGCATACTGACGGCGCTTTTCTACCTGCGACCGGATACCGCCCTACGAAAGGTGGACATTGGCGACTGCCATAATGGCGGGATTGGGTAATGCTGGCAATACGATGGGCATGTTCAAGAAGCGATGTAGACAAAAGGTGCTGCATAGCTCAAGTCGAGCAGTGCTGCAGGGAGCAACGACGGATGAAGAGTAGAGCGTCAAGCTTCAAATGACGTACTGTTACATGTCTATATGTGACCGAATGTGAAGCTATACTTGTCCAGTCTTGCCAGTCACCAATCTTGTTCACGTGGGATTGAGAACCTACTGTACATGATAAACCGAGCTTGATTGTAATTTTAAAGTTTACCCAGGTCCCTTCGGCCAGCCTGTATAGTCTAGACGCACGATTTCTGAAAGCATATAGACTTGAATTAGTGAACGTAAATCAGTGAATGCTCCGACACCGGTCCAAGCATTCATTTCAATTTCCTTTCTTACGATATAAGAAAATATCCTTAGAATTCAGCATGTTCAAACATTTTACTTACCATTATAAAAAGAGAATATCAACATCTGAGAAAATTGATAAAGTTCGCATGAAATTGGTAGGTGCCTCGAAGTAAAACACACGAAAGTAGTTCGCTCACTCATTTTGCACTACACTATATAGATAGTAAATGGGTTGACAGCGCCATTGAATGCTATGCTAGTCACATGCTTTTTCACAGACATACACACAAGAAAACAAACGCATCTATGCAAATACTCCACTCTATCGCCTCTTCTATAACGACACAAGGTCTCCTCACCTCCTCCTCTTGCCTCCAGCAGCGCCACCTCTACCTCTACCTCCACCAGCACCCTCACTCTCACCATCCTGATGTCTCCGCTTCTTACCCTCACGCTCCCAATACTCTTGCTTCTCTCTCTTCTCCCTCTCCGAACGCTTCTCTGCATTCTCCGCCACCTTCTTCTTATACGGGTCCTTCCGCTCCTCCTGCTTCTGCCTGCGTCTCTCGACCTTCTCATTGCGAATAGTAACAACCTGGTCCATGAGTCTGCGGGCCTTCTTCTCCTCGCCGCCCAGCACCACAGCGCGCTTCTGTAGATACGTCTCCTTCTTCTGAGGCTTCATCTGGGCGATTTGCGATTTGAAGGGGAGGTCTGCGGCGAGCTTGCGGGGTACGCGGAGGGGGTTGAAGACGCGGGTTTCGCGCACGATGGGGCGGTAGGCGCTGTTCTTCTCGCTGGGGGTGGCGATGCCGTTTTCGTACCGGACTTGGCCGGTCAGACGCATGCCGGTCCAACTTGTGCTTTCGCCGTCCATGTCTGATGTTGCTGGGGCGAGGAGGTTGGTGACGGTGTTGTAGAAGCGGCGGGGTTTGATGGGGTACCAGGCTCTCAGGAAGACGATGTCGCTCATGAGGATCTTGTCTTCAAAGGTTGCGCGGAAGTTGCCTTCTGGTTTGCTCAGCGCACGCTTGATCTGGCCTCGGACACCAGACACGGTTCTAATGCTTGCGCCCTCGAACTTGGCAATCTCAAGAGATGACTTGAACATGTCTTTGATGAAGGCGGTGTTTTTGAAGATCTTGTAGGGATGGCCGGTAAGTTTGAGTTTCTTGACAATCTCGGTGGATTCGTCGACGTTGAGTACTACACCCGTCGCTGATATCCTAAACCCAGGCGTCTTGTTGCTGAGGGATTGTATACACACGAAACCCGTATTGGGCGCGACGAGAGGACCATAGAACGTGCCGAAGCAATGCATATGCTCGGGTGTATACTTCAACATACGGTTCCTCGTTCTCGAATCAGAGATCGAGTAGATAGGGGTGGTCTGGAACCGCCGCCATCCGAGGGAAAAGATGAGCGGATCATTGGTTTTCAGAATCTTCTTATGCCATCTGTGTCTCTTGATGCGGATCTGTACGTAACCGAATCGCTCTTCTGTGGGCGTGAGACCGCCGATAAGAATAGGGAAGCGCGGGTTGAAGTGTACGGAGAACTCGTATGGGACGTTTTCGAGCACAATGCGAGCATATGTGCCTGCCTTGTGTCCTTCAACGCGTACGCGAGAAAGCTCATCTAGTTGGTCGAATTCGGAGCGGTTGATATCGAGCTGTTTCTGTATCATGGCTTTTTGCGCATCGTACCAGTCGTCTTCGCCGAACTCCTCTTCTTGTCCGCCTTCTTTCCGAGCGTCTGCTTTGTCGTTCATGAAACCTTCTCGGTCCTCTTCCTCGAAGCGGAGTTTGAGCTCTTCTTTCTTTCGGGCGTTCTTCTCGCGCTCCTCCTCGATTGTTCTGGCCTCGTCATCTGGTTCGGCTTTTGCTGGTTCTTCGCCGCCATGCTTTTCGCCAGTCTCCAAGTCTTCAAACTCTCCATCGCCTTCGTCTTCTTCATCGAAGCCTTCGAAGTCGTCACCGTCTTCCTCACCGTTGCCTCCCTTGCCGTTCATGTGGCCAGTAGCGAAGCGACTCTTCAAAGCTTCAACGTTATCTTCGTCTTCCCACTTTTCCGCCAGCTCCGCATAGTCAAACTGGGGGATGTAACGATCTTCAGCTTTCGCGGAGTCCTCGGTTTTTGACTTCTTGAAGAAGCCCCCTTCATCTTCTTCGTCCTCTTCAATCTCGACCTCATCGTTTCCTGTCCACTTCTTGATGACATCTTCTGGCGCGAGTTCCAAGTTGTACATCATCTTCGCAAGATCGATAACACGATATGGGCGCTTCTTTCCGTGCAGCTTGGCTGCGTTTTCTCGAAGGTTGGTTTTCCATCGCAACGCAGCATCATCATCTTCATCCTCTTCCGACTCCTCTGATACAAGATCGCCGTCCTCGAGTTCGTCCAGGTCCAGGTCATCTCCAGATAGTGATCCTAGGTCGGAATCACTGTCTGCGAAAGCCACGTCTTCTTCACCATTGATATCCTTCTCTTTGCGCGCAAGATTTGGCTTGCCGTTTGAAGGTCGACTAGTATCCAGGAAGCCAGTGTCATCTTCGCCGTCTTCTGCGTCGCTGTGGTCCTGCTGAAGCTCCTCGTCGTCGCTGTCGATGCCATCCAGATCTGCATCGTCCACCTCGTCAGCATCTGCTGCTCTAGCAGCACGATGGGATCTTCGGCCAGTATCTTCAACATCGTCATCCATGATCTTGTTGTCGACAAGCCCGCCGCCACTGAAGAGCCTAAATCCTCGATCGTCTTCACCGAGCAGCTTCCTGCCACCTTGCAGCCCGATCATCATCTGCTCGCCTAATCCCCGTTCCGAGTAATCCGCCTCCGGATCGAATGTAGACGATTTGACATCAATATAAACAGCGTCCTTGTCGACCAGCACACCACCGACATCCGACATGGGCGCATACAGAATCTTCTGCCTCTCCCCTAGCCTTGTGCGCTTCTTCTTTCCGCCAATCTTCTCGAGCTGCTTCTCTGCGTATGGTGTAGGACATGGATCTGGTAGGGCTTCCGTCGACGTAACTGTAAGATCGCCAACACCAGGTATATGCACTCGCGACCCCCCGGCCGGGAAGTTTGTGCCCCGCAAGTATCCGTACAACGCTATCGATCGATCGCATTTCGCGTTCTCTTCGATATCGGTCGGCGGCGTAATATCCAAAAAGCGATCAGCCAAGCAGTACGGATGCGAATTCCTCCACACCAGTGGTCTGGGGTTCTTCATGACACTCAGGAACCTAGTAAGATTCATGACTTCTCTGTCTGGGTACCGCCCATTTACCACGCCACTGAGGTAAAACAGCTTTGCGCCCTGGTACAGCTCGCTCCAAAACCTGTGCTTTAGCCGCTTCTTCTGCAGCTTGAGGGTTTCCTGTTTCCTGAACAGATCCAAGTGTGTAAGGATGCCAAACACGTTTCCTGGCATACCGCTTGCGCTGAGCACGTTCAAAAACTCCATGGTCTCCATTTCAAAGCCATAGTTGCCGTCAATCATGAGCAGTACTATGTCTACTACTTTGGCAATGTCGATCATGCTGGCGAGCGAGTCGGCGGGACATTCCATAAACGTGAGGCGCCGCCGTTTCGAGGTTACGACGGTGAGAGGCCCGGTTGGTGTGGAGAGTGTCTGCTTGGTGTATCGTCTGATCAAGCTCTTGATGAGCGTTGTCTTTCCCACGCCCGGTGGGCCGACGACGCCTACGATGATCGGGGGCGCTTCTTCGGGGAGGCGGTCGACGAGCGGGACATGGAGGCGCTTTTCTTTGACCTGCTGGTGTCAGTACAGCTTCGCACAGAAAGTTAGTGTTTGACATACTTCGGTAGAGCGCGCCGCCTGCTTTCGCAGTTTTCCTGGTGCTGAATATGCGAAAGCTTTCGGGTTTGGCCCTCCAGAATGCGGCTTCTTCTCCTTCGTGGCCCTATGCGGTCGGTTTGCCTGTGTGTCCGCCATATTTGCGATCTGCCGTGTCTGTGCCTTGCTCTCGCAAAGCAGTCTTCCAGACGATCAAAGAGCAGTCGAGAAAAGGCGACAGCAATGCAATGGTCGTGCCTACAAAACGAGAATCAGCAGCGCGCACTCTCGAGGTTCGCGGTTCACGAACTTTTTCGACGCTAGCCGGCATGCTAAGCTTCTCGGTGCAGGGATGCTTATCGATAAGCGCAGCGCGACTTCCGTCTGTGGTGGGGCACAGGGTGGGCTGTGAAGATGCCCCCCCCGTGTGCTGGGCCGGAACACGCACGTCATCGTCAGCTATCGCTCGCATAACCAAGGCTTTAGTGAAGGGGCCAGGGTTATCTCGGTGTCTGGACATCGTCGACGTATATAAATCACGCCTTGACCCCTCTTCACGCGTACCACTAACCCATCAACACTCACACACCACCACTCCTCCCCCACGCCTAACACTAAACTCCAAGATCCAAGATCCAGCCATCAACATGCCTCAGTACAACGTAAGATCCCCCCATCATAACGCCGCTACCCACTCAGCCCGCTAACACTCGCTAGGTCACCCTCAACAAGGACGCCTCCAAGGACGACCTCGAGAAGGCGAAGCAGCACGTCAAGGACCAGGGCGGCGAGATTGTCAGTGAATTCAGCTTGATCAAGGGCTTCACGTACGTTCTTACATCCCCTCGAGTCTTCCTACCCCTCCCAACATCATACTGATTCGTGAGAACAGGGCCAAGATCCCCGACGATGCCGTCTCGACGCTCCAGAGCAACGATAAGATCACTGTCGAGGCCGACGGAGAGGTCAGGACCCAATAGAGCCTCATAGTCGTTAGCATAGCGGACACAACGTTGAGACGAGCACTGCACGACATGATAGCATGATCGCATGATAGCATATGACGGAGCATGGGCTTAATATAGGTGTTCGATAGGCGGACACCAGGGTATATCATGATAAACTTTCAACAACAAATGCTCTTCCCTTCCTTGCCCCCCACTCTCCACTCATGGTTTCCCATGGTCCTCCCCTTCCACCCTCCCCACCCCCCTCAAACTCAAGTAAACGTCTGTCCCCCACCCCCACAAACTCTGCACCGCAATGCCTCCTCCAAAATACTCCGCGTAAGCCCTTCCCAACGGGAGTCCGTACCCTAGCCCCGCCAAGCTGTTCGCTCCATCACCTCCAGGTCCTGAAAAGGCATTCAGCGCGTCCATGCCGTTGCCCGAGTGGTTGCCCGTCAACGTCGAGGATGCTTGGTCGTCATTGAAGGTAGTGAAGCTATAGTCCCAGATCTGTTTAAGGTTCTCGGGGGAAATGCCGCCGCCGCGGTCGCGGATCCGGATCGTTACGCCGGGTGTCGAGTGTTTAAGGGGCAGGATGTTTGAGTCTGCCGTCGGAGACGCAGTAGTGGTGTTGCCAGTGAACCGTTGGGATGCTATGTCTGTGTTGCCTTGGTCCTTGTTTTCGACCATCTGGTTGCTAATGTTGTCGACATCCCTGGTACCCGTGCTCCCCGGTAGCAGTTCTGGAAGAGGGGCGATGGTAACTTCGATGCTCTCCCGTTCCATGCCGCTTTCTACCGTTGCGCGAAAAGCATTCTTGAGGAGTTCGGTGATGATGTATTCAAGGTGGACGGGTATATGTGCGAATTCGTAGTCCGGCTCTCCATTCACCACCACGGTAGGTCGAACACCGTACTTGAGCTCGCAGATCTCGCCTACTACGTTCGCGCAGTGATCAATGATCCTCGCGGGCCTCAGTCTCGTGTCAATGACACCGATGTATCCCGGGTTGTCGTCCTGCTCATGCATAACCTCGCAATGTGGCTGGCTTGAGAAATGCAGCGACAAGTGCTGCTCCGCAATCAGTCGCGTGCCTATCCTTGCCCGCAAATGCTCGTCCAAGAAACGAGTTACATTTTTGGGGCTGATGTACTTCCTAGCCTCCAGAAACCCTCGTGCTAGTATGCTAATCGTATTCGCGTGCGTTTGAACAAGGTCGGCCATAACTTCCGTAAACTTGACCTCCTCTTCTAACGTTGTAATCTCGTGCTCTGCCCATGGCAACAGCGTCGAGAGACTGTGTATGTAGTTGGAGTGTATTTTAGACACGTGTGGGTTCGATACGACAATAAAGGGCAGGTTGCGGAGCGATTGTATACGATGCGCGAGTCGTGCTGGGAGTATTGACAGTGTGAAGTTGGCCGACGTGAGCAGTTGTTGCGTCGTGAGCGGCGGTTTTCCGTGTCTAGTCATCACGCGACAGTTGTCAGCCAAAATATGTACACGCAGATGTAGAGAACATACTTGACGAGATCTGTAAGCGTCAATGGATGCAGTGTCAAGCTGGCCAATCGAGAAATGTCATTGTCGGTGACCGTCTTGGTGTGCAAACTGTGGTGCTTGTTCCCTCTTGCGAAGAGCGCCCTGGTCGTCCTCCGAGTAGGGCGTGGACAGCAGGATCGGATGATGTGCGATTGGATGACCAGAGGTCGTTGAACCTGTGCCATTGTATCTTCGCGACAAGTTTCGTCTACTCAATTTCCTTATACAGCAGGGCGCGAACAATTTCGTCGTTCGAAACTTGGATGAGATTTGGAAATGACTGTCCGGTGGAAAGCGTCATTCAGCCAAGAGTCCGCTCGCGATTCAGGGTAATCCTCAGATGGCGGAAGATTCGTCTAAAGGCTCTTGAGAGGCGTGTTATAAGTGCCTACCTCTGGGGTAGCAACTCCGTGGTGCGGGTCGCAGTCGAAGCTTCCCCAAGCTTATGCGGCTCCAAGCGAGCGGTGAGAAGGTCGATCTTATAACGTCATACCTGCACCCAAAAGCGACCTCGCGGGGTACCCGTGCGAAAGATGAAACGAGTCAAAATCAAAGTACATTGTGCTTAGTAGATTACAACTGCTTAGTAGAGAATGATGAGGGCACGAAATGTGCTGGATGGCCCGTGTGGTGAAACATCCATACTACAAAGTGTAAAAAAAACCCGAAGCTTGTACACTGGCTCAAATGCCAACAATGAACAGCCTCATCATGTCGCATGAAATGTTTCAGCTACCTTTACGTTCGTCAAACGAAGATACAAAGAGCATTAAAGCTATACAGGCTTTATTATACTTGTTACCAAATTCAATATCTATCTACTATTAGCTATAATGCTTTGTTAGCTTGGTACCCTTTTAAGTATAATATAAGCAGGTAATAAGGTGGCCTTGCGGTAAAACTCTTGCCAGATACCAACGGGTATGACCACTAAGAGCATATCGACCATATGCTAACCTGTCTGCCATGATCAGCAGCGAAGGACTGGGAAGTTTACAGAAAACACCGTCACACACCATCCACAACGAACAATATGAAGTGTTTATGGTATTCTATCTCTATCTTCTACGAGATGAAATCAGATGAGATCAAATCATGCTAATTTTGTACCCAACGCCGACCATGACCGTGATCACTACCGCATTACTCATAGGCTGGTATCAGATAAGCCTGTCATGCAACTCTTGAACTGTCATGCCGTGAAACCAAGAATGAAGGAAACTTTTCAACCGCGAATGATCTAATCATCCTCGTCGGAGAAGACCTCCTCACCACGCTTGCGGCGGGCCATGCGGTCCTTCTTCTTCTTGCGCATCTCGCTTCTGTGGCAATTATTAGCATTCGGTCCCAGTTGATTTTTTTTAGAGGAAAAATATTCCTGGGGATACTTACGAAGTCAACTTCTTCTTCTTTGCCTGGGAAGCGATCTTGTTACCCATTGCGTCGAATTGCTTAGTCATACAGGTTAGCAAAGGCCAGAATAAAAAGGGGGGGTGGGGGAAATACCTCAACTTCTTCGCCTTCATCTTTGCCCAAACGAGGTCCAGCACCCTGACCCTGCACCCAGTTGTGGCCGGAAGGCGTCATCTTGCCGTCCATGACAGCCCAGACTTCCTCAGTGAGGCCCTCAGTGAACTCAGCCGAGTGAGTGATGATGATGACACCACCCTCGAAGGTCTTGATGGCCTTGGACAAGGCACCGAGAGAGTCACGGTCGAGGTAGTTGGTGGGCTCGTCAAGGACGATCAAATGGGGACGCTGCCATGAGCACGCGGCAAGGACGACCTTGACACGCTGGCCACCAGACAGACCGCGCATACGCGAGTGAGAAACAAGCTCGGCATCGAGACCAAAGTTGGCGCAGTGAGCCTCAATCTCCTTACGGACCAGAGGACGGAACTGACCGCTGGCAAGAGCCTCCTTCTGATCGACCTCAGCAACCATCTTGGCGTGAGAAGCCATGATCTCGGAACGAGGAATCCAGGCGTTGTCAGCAGTCATCATAGGCGTCCACTTCTCGTTCTTCAGACCGACGTTGTCACCGAGCGCGAACGAACACTCGTACTCGTACGAGTTCTTGAACTTCCTACGCGAGTTGATACCAATGACACGACGCTGCGAACCCTCGATCCTGTAGATCTTGTCCATGGCCTTCTCGTCCTCCTCGGTGACGATCTTGTTGGCACGGTCCATGGTCTCACGGTCCTCACCAGTCTGGAAACGCCACTGAATGTACTCGGAAGGAGTCTTGTCCAGGTGGTGATCGATATGGGCGAAAGCGTGCTGCTTGATGTAGGCGATACGGATGTTCTCGTGGTGGTAGATCTCACCCTTGGTGGGGACAAGCTCACCAGTCAAGACGTTGACGACAGTCGACTTTCCGGCACCGTTGGGGCCAATGACGGCGATACGAGAGCCAAGCGAGCACTGGAAGGTGATGTCGGTGATCTGGGGCTTGGAGGTACCCTCGTACTGGAAGCTCATGTTGGTAGCACGGAGGATAGCCTTGGCCTTGGTCTTGACACCCTCAAGGAAACCGGGCTCGGGGAACTTGAACTCCATGTCGGAGGCGCTGAGCTCGTGGTACGACCTAGCTGAAGGCACACGCTTGACGAACTCGTCGAGGTTACCACGGTAACGCTTAAGCTTGAAGCGCTCGTAGTGAATGACGTGCTGAATGATGTGGTTCAAGAACTTGCTGTCGTGAGAAATGACAATGGATGTGCAAGGCGAGTTGGTCAGGTAGTCTTCGAGCCACTTGACGTTCTTGACGTCCAGATGGTTAGTGGGCTCGTCAAGGAGTAGGATATCGGGCTCCTCGAAAACGGCACGAGCGAGCGCGAGCTTCATCTTCCAGCCACCAGAAAGGGCACCAATGGGACCGCTGTACATGGCGTCGGAGAAACCGAACTCGTTGAGGGTCTTCTCGACCTCCTCCTGGGGCTTCTCAATGCCAACAGACTTGAGCTTCTTCTGGGTCCAGCCAATGACAGTCTCCTCGGTGTCAGCAGAGTCCAAGTCGTGCTCGACGTAGACAGTCTTGACCTCGCTCTGCTTGGGGAAACCCTCGACCTGCTCGTTGTTGATAGCACGCATGAGGGTCGTCTTTCCGGAACCGTTGGGTCCGAGAAGGCCATAACGCTGACCACGCTTCAGACGGAGATGAGTCTGGTTGAGCAGGATCTTAGCACCATAGGCCAAGTTGAAGGTGCAGTTGCAGAGATCCTCGCCCTCCTCCTCATCGGGCTCCACTGCCCTCTCCAGAGCAGCACCGGGAAGGGAGCGTTGGCGGATATCTTCGGTGACGTCCTTGGACTCCTCATCGCCAACTAGGACGGCAACGAAGGGGCCAGCGTTGGCCGTCCAGTTGAACGACTCGTAGTCCTTCTCGTCGATCAGCTGACCGCCGATGGCGCCAATGTAGTTGACAACAGGGGTGAAACGCTCGTCGATCTTGTACTTGGAGGGAAGGGCAGCCTTGAGATGGCCGGCAATGGTGGCAATATCTCCAATCTTCTCGATCTCGGGGATCTTGCCATTCTCGACGTGGCCAACGCGGATGAGGGTGTCGAGACCCTGGCGGGTCTTCTCACGAGCCTCGGGATCGGCAAGATTGTCGTGGTTCTTCTCGAGAGCAGGCATCAGCCTGGGCAAGAAAGCAGCGACAATCTGGGGGTCCTCGACAAGCTTGCACATGTTGTCGATGATGACGGCCGCCTTACGCTTGATGGCCGTCTCGCGCTCGACGAGACCACGCTCGAGCAGGGGGACCATGATGGCAAGAGTGGGCTCGTGGACATCGGTAACGAAGGTGGTGGCACCGAGCAAATGAATCGTCTCGGGGACGTTCTCGGGCTTGGCGATACACTTGATCAGCTCGGGGATGAAGCGCTCAATATCCTTGTTGGAGATGAGAGAGCACAGGGTCTCCATGGTGGTGTAGGCAGCCTTCTTGACTTCAGGCTTGGTGTCCCACATGGCTCCCGAGATGACGGGGATCAGGTCTGGGACGCGGAAAGCCATCTGTGCGGTAGCGCTCTTGGTGAGGATCTCGATGCACTTGAGGTCCGTCATCTTTTCGGGCCACTTTTGTGCGTTCTCGAGCGAGTAGATGATGTGGGGGATGATGGCCTTGACGGCGTTGGGGTTGGCAGCGGCGACGATGGACTCGGCAGTCGTCTGGGCAGCGACCTTGACACCGCTCATCTTGTCGCCGACAGCGGCCAGCACGTTCGGCAGGAGGGAGACGAGGTAGGGCTCGACGGCAGCGGAGACCTGGGCGTGCTGGGCAATGGCGCGGATGGCGTCCAGCGCACGCTCGCGGGCGACGGCATCCTTCTTGCTGGCGAGCTGCTTCTTGAGCAGGTCGACGGCCCTGGGGGGGTTTGTTAGCAAGGGTGCTGCAGTGTGAGCTTGGTAGACGTACTTTGTGGGAGCGTCAGCCTCCTCAATGTCGCCGTTGATAAAGGTGGCGATGGAGCTGGCAGCAGCGTTGATCTCGTCCTGGGCCTTGGACACAGTCAACTTGCTCATGAGCTCCTCGAGGGCCTTGAGGGCCTTTGAGTTCTCCGACTTGACGGCCGAAGCGTCGTGCAAAGCAGCGGGAGCCATTTTGCAGGTTGTTGGGGGGAGGGAGAATTTCTGTGTGTCGAGGGTGAGAAGAAGCGGGCGGAGGTCCTTAAATGGACAAAGGCGGGGCCTAACGTCTAAAAACTTTTCGGTGAAGGATAGACGAAAATCTATCGGGGGTATCTCTGATGCACAACAACCGCGAGAAACGTGACTCGCAGCCTGTATGCGACCGGGACAAATGACAGTGAATGAAAGAACCTTGGGATAGCCCAGAGGAGGGGAAAGTGGTAGGAGAGGGCGCAACGACCGTGAGGGCGCGGGCTTTTTAACTCTTTGGTGGGCTTTCAGAAATTTTTGGCAGGGGAGGGGCGTAAGAGCCGATAAGATTGGCGCCGCCTGTGCAGGGGCCGAGTCCTCGCCCTCAGCGTCCTTGTCCCACGGGAGGCCATTCGTTCAATTGCGTTTGCTGTATTATTATTACTTCAGTCGAAGCCGAGGCCAGAGTTTTCATTCCCTTTGCCGCCTGCTTCCGCACGGATTCTATTCGCACACTTGTAGTTGAGCACCCACGTTGCAAAAGGGCGTCTATTTGTGGCGAAATCGACATGCGCGCTGACCGCCTTCTCGTCTCTAGCCATGGACAGGCAACAAGTTGGGCGTCTCGCATTATGCAGCACGGAAGATCAGGGCTTGCTACGGTAGACATGTAGACCAATCTAAAGGCAAGTTTGCCATTGCCGTACATGGACGCCTTGCACCTTCCCATGTAGTCTACTTGACCTGCACCTTCCCACTGAACTGTGTACTTGAGGCCCAAGTACTCCATGCCCACCCCACGTACAGAGCGGAACCACCTGGGCACCACCTCTTCAAGCCGGACACTATTCGCGCCATGACGCTACGGCTGCCAGCGGAGGCTCCACACTGGTTCCCATTCCCATTCCCAACTTGCCGACCTGATTCTGTTGGCGGTACCTTTGCCACCGCCCCTGGACCTGACAAAGACGGCATCGGCCATGGTCGAGACTGCCACGGAAGATTCCATTTTCCTTCCGCTGGACATCGCTCGGGGTTACCAATTCAAGTGGCGCCGTAAATTGTTCATCACTTATCGATATACCCCAGGTTCGCTTCGTTCGCCTCAGACTTCTCCACAGTACGCTTGTGCGCATCTGTCTGCCAGCTAATGACTTGCATACCATGGCGCCCCTCGATGCTGCACGGACGACGGCCACCTTCACGATTTGCCTTGCTTTTCCCTCAGCGTGGGATAGGTGAAGTTGCTCACTACCATGACTTGGTCAAAATTGCTTTGCTAACTACTGCAGAGATGATCAAACTAGTCGGATAGTGCGCCTATCGCATTCTAACCCCCAAGTCTCATAGGATGAATATTCTATGCACATGAAACGGGCTTTGTGTTTTGTGCTCGTCCAACTCATGATTTTACAGGCTCTGGAGGAAAGCAATCCCAGCCTCTCGTACCGATCGCCCTCGAGGGGTTTCAAGACAAGACCACCTGCAATATCACTCTCTGTGCCAACGAAGAGTAGAACAGGCCAAGGGCGGTCAAAGATTGACTGTAAGCTTCCGGTGGAGTCGTTCAACGGTAAGCCCGTCAAGATTGTCGCATCCGTAACTTTGTGCTTGTTGGACTTGTCGTAGGCGTGTACCAACATACACTTGTCCGATGCTAACATTGCAGCATCCTTCTTCAAGTACCGTTGCATGGGCCGGAAATACACGTGAGTTATCCAGCCAGTAAGGTACACGCAAGGGTCGAAGCGATATATACTAATTTTTTGCGTCATCTCTTCATTATACTCGGCCATGCTCCACGTCCGACCGGTCTGATCTCGAATCTTTACCTCGACATCAAGGTTTTTAGTATAGCAAGTACGTCTTTCCAATGCCTGTGATACCTTTCCACGCAGCCCAGCTCCACGAAGGGAACCCTGCTCTCCTACTGATTCCCAACTTCGATCCCTCGGCCTCTGGTATCCACATCAGAGCTGCCAGGAAGCCTTCGTTGGCACCAAATGCTCGGGGACAATAGCGTCTTGGAGAATCGATAGGAAGGCCCCAGAAGTGGACACATATGTGCCGGAGTATACCCATGATCGCATTGAGCACGTCCGACTCATACGATAGCTCTCGCTGTAGGTACTCCTCGATGCGCAGTTCTACTGTGTCAGCGTACGCCATTCGACTTAGAGAAGGAAACACGCGCATTTTTCGCCCCAACGCACGTCCGAATGTTGTTGTTGTATCTCTGGTAAGAAAGTGAATAGGTAACACCTCACAGGAATGCATTTCCAAACGTTGGAAATAGATCTGCGATGAAGTGAAAACCAACCGACGGCGAGGAAGAAGGCCTTCTTGGTAAGTCCAACCGCGCGTCGACCACTTACTTTCTGCTACTTCTGCTCTGCTGTTCGGCAACAACCTGAGACTTGTGCTCTTGTTGTGAACGGAGACAGATGCAAGTGGACGTCGAGTTGTGTGCGAGACCCCAGGCAGACCACTATGCGAGCTTGTTCCTGCAACATTGATGATTGTCACTGCTGCGCCCGAGTATATCTGATCCATATTCCGGATCAAAGTATGCTTGGAATCACCGGACTCCTGATCGATGCAGTACCGATCGATCCAGAGATAACGGAGACCAATCGCCTTTGTACATGTTATAGCGTCCTCGATCAACAGCGGAACCTTTGTTGGAAGCTTCAGGCGCAAACCTGGTGAAGAATCAGAGCCCCAGACATAGCTCAGTGCAACAAATTTGCACTCCTTCGGCGCCTCCACGATTCTCCGAGTCGTGCAATCAATTACCCGAAAACCAGGGAGTTGCATCATTTTCACCGATCCGCAGCTATCTTCGTGCTCCGTGTCGCAGTACTGCAACCACTGTTTCACAGCGGCCCAATTGATTTTATCTGACTGAATATCTCGTGCGAACAACCGCTCAGCGCCAGGAAAGGCACTGTTGGAGCCGAAGAGGAGCCATCCAGATTTCCCCAAGTCCTTTAATTGCGACAATTTCAACATGACACCCGGGACGCCATCGAATCTTATGGCCTCGATGCAGTAGAATGGATGGCTTCCGGTGGGGCCTGTAATTTTATAGTGTTCGATTCTAAGCAAATCAATTAGCTAGCACAACCGCATCCAGAGACGGAGCGGACTTACGTTTTCCGAAACAAATCGCAAAGCATACACTTCTCATCCAGCTTTACAAACCCATGGATATATTTCGACGACTGGAGGGAGGACATCTGCGACATGATTGTCTCCTCATCAAAGCAGATGGTAGCGCATTCTTCGCACAAGTCCTCACCCCCCTTTGAGCTACCACTCACAGATAGCTCTACCGCATCAAGCTCAGAGGGGTTGCTAGGAGCATGTGCACTGATTGTCAAACGCTTAGCTCGAGCCGCATGCTCCATACTCGTTTGTGGCCTCTTGTCACTACTACGGGCGCTCGCACCACCTGCTTCAGCTAGGATTCCAACTCCAGCACTGGTATCTGCATCTCCAGTGTCGTCGACAGAGCTCGAAGGGGAATCTAGAGGCGGGCGGTATTGGTCTGCTGGTTGCTTTGTTCCCACCATACTGGAGTAGGGAGTATTTGTGTAACTGGAATCTTAACGACTTGAGAATCACAGGGTTTGAAAAGTAGCTCAAGGATTTTTTTGCGAGCATTTATGTTAAAAAGAATTTTCCAGCGTACGTAGTCCCTGTCAGAAGGACTATGGTGATGGCGGTAGGCCACCATATAATGAAACGGTTCCTAGCCGTGGGACCGATAGTGTTTGATGACCAGGGTCACGGACCGCGAGCCTGAGTGTTGAAGGCTGTGCAAGTAGCATGGGCGTCCAATGAGCATGAAAGCGACACGAGGACGCCTTTCGAATGCACATGCATGTGCTTCGCTCGGCTAGGTTTGCATGGTGGCTGTGTTTGTCGGCCTGGTAGAACACGATATTTATCGCTTCTCCATTGTTGATTGGTAGTTGACATGGGGCGAACATCGACAACACCACCTTTGACCTTGTAGTGCGTTAGGAGTCCTATGCCAAATGCCGACCAAGGCAAGGCACAGAAATATGTTCAAGTCAGTCGAACAAGCATCTTGCGAAAGGATAAAATACCAGAAATGAATTTTGAAAGCCGCTGAGAACGCAACAAAAGGTCCATGATTTGTAGGAGTTAGATGTAATAGTGTGTTTGAGGCCCACGCGAGATTAGAGCAAAAGGAAATCAGCCCCAGTTTGCTGGGAATGCATTTCAAAGCCTACATAGTACCTCTCGTGTTCCAACTACTTGTCAAAAGCAGCCCTCAGCGCCTCGAAATGATCCCTCACATCCTCTCCAAGCTTGCCTTCGATATCCGCCAATATCGTACATATCAAACTATAATTATTACAGAGGAACCGCTCCCGTTTCCGCGTATCGCTGATGCTCTTGCTCAGCTTCGTAAGATAGGCTTCGTATTCACTCCTCAGTCTTCCCACCGACACACTCACGGGCTCATCGTCGCCCGCCTCCGACGACAACGCGAGGATCCCTTGAAGTAGATTGGCGAATTTCTGCGTTAGCGGCGTCGGCGCTGTCGAGGCTGCGTTGTGAGAGCCTGAAGAAAGGAGGGCTGCACCGGTTGATGGTCGGTTTGGGAGGGATGAGGTGAGCTTTTGTAGGGAGGTGCAGTGCATGTCGAGCACCTGCTGGAAGCGTGGCCAGAGTAGCATGTTTGTCGCGTTGATGTAGCCTTCTACTGTCGGGACTTTCCTCCGTTGCAGCTCGAATGCAAAGTGCTGGTTGAGACGCACACAAAGAAGGATGCCGAGTGTATCTGTAGTCGTCTCGACAAGGGACTTGGTAACCGCTTGACCAACTGCTATTGTGGGTTCGAAGACTGATGCGAATGTACGAGATATGGCGTGGTAATTCTGCGTCGGCGCGAAGTACGTCGAGATGAAAGTGTACTCAAAACACGCGTTGTCGATAAGAGCGAGGTTGAAATTTCGGAAGGGGACTTCGAGGTAGTGGGCAGACTTCTCCTCTTCAGCAACGTGGGCTGTTAAAGCGGTGACGGAGGGACTCTTCAAAACATCAAGCCGTCGGCCAAGCGAAAAGGCATCATAGGTTACTGGTGCATTGCGTGACTGTCCCAGTAAGTTCCCACCTCTTCTGGCACTGGCATCCTCGCCTAGTATATCATACTTGTCCATTGCATGGACCTTGATCTTTTCGAGCGCCATTCGGTACCTGGTGAAATGGTTCAAGTAATACCAGCGCATAGTGAAAATGTAAGCCTGGCTGATCTGCTGCGCAAGGTCGGGCTGGTGTTTCGCAAGGAAAGCATAGAGATCCTTGTATTTAAGGAAAGCTTGTTGTTGGATAATCTGTGCATTGATCGAGGGTGACCGGATAGCCTTAATTTGAGCTACTATGTAGTCTCGTATTCGTTCGACGGCTCGATGTATGAGGTCGTCCAGTAGTGGCTTCACGTCTTTGATGGCTTTCAGATCGGGTTGTTCCTTTGCTTTCGCATTTATGGTTTTGGACCGTTTCTCCACTTCTGCAAGGGCGCGCACAAAGCCCTCGTCGACGGGGCCTTCTGCAATCTTGCGTACGACGGCTGGTGCTATGCTGATATCTTCCACCGCGGGGCCTAATAGCTTCTCTACTACTCTGCGATTCTCGAGTTTCGTGTTCAGTGCTACGGAACGGTTTTGGAGAGACTCAATTTCCGCTGATACTGCGCCAAGATCTGCTTGGAAGTTTGTGAGGTACGTTTCAACCGACTTCAACACCTCATCGCATGCTAATATCGACTTGTGAAGGTCCTCAAACTTGTCTTTCTCGTTATCATCTGCAAGAAGAATGAGCAAAAAGCGTGGAGGAAATGTATAAAGACGTACATTCGTCAACTGACTGCGCGCTACATGTATGTACAGATGTGTGTTGCCGTGGCTCGGGTGCTTCTTCTATGAAGTCGTGCAAGCTCAGCCCTCCAAAATCAATGTCCGCGTCTACTACCTCTGGCTTTTGTTGTATGTCACCTTTCGCATCCCGATGTGCAGTGATAGGTCTGCGAGTCGGTCCTCCCATTATCGACTCTAACACCTGTATGGGATTTGGGCCATTATAGTAAGGTCCTCCTGCCGGCCGTCTGCGTGGTGCGCCATTAGGAGGCCGTGCAGTATTAGGCAAGCTTGTACTCGAGGAGTTAGGCGACACAAGCGATAGTGAAGATGATCGTGGGTTTAGTCCTGGTCTTTGAGGCAAAGGACCAGGCCCTGAGGGCGGATAACCCCTTCGTGGAGCAGGGGAGTACGAGTCGCGGCGTGGCGGGGGCGTTCCAGAGGGCGTGGAGTAGGCGGAAAGCCTGTCTAGGCCCCACATGCTTTCTGTCAGAGTCGCAGTCAGTTCAAGGGCGCATTTTGAACATCAAACACCGAGATGGACTTCGAGGACAGGTCGACGACGACGGGCGCTGCACACAAGAAGCCTCGGCGTTTGTTTTCTCCGACGCTAGACAGGGGCATACTAGCGCGGCTTTGCCCCTCGCGCCTACCCAAAATCAAAATCCAGACACGCAGACTTCTCTCCATCTCCTCTAAGGACCGTCTCCCACGCCAGCGCTCCCTGTCCAACCACCCGAATACAGCACCTCCTCACCGTCGCATCCTACTCTCATTCAACACCATGGCGGACGACGCGCAGGTACGTCTCTCGCATGATAGCCCCGCATGTGCTCTCTTACCCCACCTTATCGATTCTCATTGCCCTTTGCGCCCAGGCATCAAGTCAAATGCTACACTTTGCGCTTCCCGTCAATGCATAAACTGACAATATATTCTGCAGCATGAGCACACCTTCGAGAGCGCCGATGCCGGTGCCTCTACCACTTTCCCCATGCAGTGCTCTGCTCTGAGGAAGAACGGCTTCGTCGTCATCAAGAACCGCCCTTGCAAGATCGTCGAGATGACCACCTCCAAGACCGGCAAGCACGGCCACGCCAAGGTCCATTTGGTTGCCATCGACATCTTCACCTCGAAGAAGTTGGAAGAACTCTGCCCTTCTACCCACAACATGAACGTCCCCAACGTCCGCCGCCAGGAGTACCAGCTCGTAAGTAACGCGATACTTGTGCAATCAGCCACAGCTAACAGTGCGGACTAGCTCGACGTCACCGATGATGGTTTCCTCTCCCTCATGTCCGACGACGGCACCACCAAGGACGATGTCAAGATCCCCGATGGTGAAGTTGGTGAGAAGATCCACAAGCTCTTCACCGAGGACGGCAAGGACATTAGTGAGTCAATCCCATAGATCACGCTCGGTAACATTGCTAACATCGCGTTAGACGTCATCGTCCTTACTGCTATGGGCGAGGAGTCCGCTATCGATGCTAAGGAGGCTCCTAAGGTCTAGATTCGTTCCGTTGGACACGTAGGCTGTCAGCAAGAGGCAAGGCGCGCACTGCTGATGGACTACGAGAAAGGCTGTGACACTCTTTGCATACTCTTTTATGTGAAGTTGCAGCTCAAGCGACAATTCGGCATTCTCCAGCGCGGTTTCGCCTGCACTACTGGCGACTAATGCTCAAGGTTCTTCGGACGGTTTTGGGTTCTTTGCATTGCCATGTGTGGGAAACGTATTACGACTCGTTTCCCTTTAGATATATCCCTAACGGCAATGAATAAAGGCGATGATGATGTTATGGCATATGCCGAGTTCCTCATTGGCGAAAATCTCGGTGAATGTGCGATTTTCCGTTTTCGCGCTAGTGGAAGGCGAACCTCAATTTTGTGCAACTTCGAGCCATCGTGATGTTCTTTACCAAACCATAAGCCCTGCCCCAGTCACTCCCTATTGGTCGCTCAATGCGAAGATCTCCCACCCAGTTGACCTTTTAAACAACTCATCTGCCAATAGTTGTCAGATCCTTCAACCTTGGAAGACTGTATCGCGCGACGATCATCAACACTAGGCGCTGAACATGGGTTCATGCCAAGTGAAGACGAAGACGTGAACAGCAGCCACCAAGATGGAGAACCGGCCGACCAAGGGCCCTATTTGTGGCGTCGAAAACTGCCGATCGCGAAGCTACGAGGAGGGCGAAGATGGATTTCTGTACTGCCAGAATGGACATCGGCAGCACGTGAGAGTTGAAAAAAGTGGAAATAGAACCCAGTCACTAATAGGAGTAGGGATTGGTGCGCGGAGATGACGACGATGACTTCTCCACGAATGCTTCCAGGACGATCACGCGCAAGAAGAGAGATGCCGGTGAGAGCGAGAAGCGGGTAGCTAAAAGTACGTTCATTGTTGTAATTTGCGCGGCGGTGTGACTTCCAGACCTCATATTCGGCGGGAATCGCTCAGAAAATTACTGGAACACTTCTTGCCACTGTATTCGAAGCTGACCTGGAATCTAGATTTTAGTGGCCGACGAGCCTTCGATCTGTATCTGAAGTCCGTACAGCTTATCCTGAGACATCAAATCTGGTTTTTAGTACAAGAAAAGGGTCTTCCGGCTGAACTTGAGACAGTCGTCTTCGACCTCTGGGCTTTGCGCATTGCGCAATTTGGCGACAAGATTGCAAGCAACAACGCAGAGTCCGATTCGCAGTCTCAGTCCCAGGTCTTCAGTACCTTGGAAAGCGAGGACAGCGAAACAACGGACAACGAGCGCGGCCTACATAAAAGGCCACAAGGAAGAGACAGGAAGCTCGCCGGCGCGCCCAATCTCAATGACTGCCTTGCGCTATGCTATCTGGGTATCCTGACCCTGCGACTCCCGATTACGCCCGGTGATATCTATGCATGGGTTACCGACGGCAAGATGCCTTATAGGAGGGCGATAAAATATATTCCACTCACTATGAGAGACCGATTACCACCACCATATCATGCTGTCTTGGACCCGAACACGTTTTTCAAATACAAGCGCTTCTATACTACGGTTACAGATCTGCAGATTAGCTTCGAGAAAGACCATGGGATTCTATGGCCGGCGCTTAACGTCCCGCTACTTCTCTTCCGCTACCTCAAAGAGCTTGCTTTACCTCTGGAGCTGTACGATGCCACGATTCGACTGAGCCATATACTAGATCACGACTTCGTGTTACATCAAAACGGCAACAAGAGGCTTGGGATCCGATATCTACCCGAGGGACAGCTCATTGGGTGTCTCATTGTATGCGTCAAGCTACTGTACCCTTTGGACGGCGAACAATGCTGCCCCATATCGTCTTCGGAACCCACTTCGACCGTTTTGGATTGGAAGGTTTGGTGCAGGCAGATGGAGCTTGCCAAGGCGAAGCAGCGAGGGGGTGTCGAGCGCTTCACACCTAACGAGTTGATGAAGCTCGAAGATAAGGACGTCTTCTCTATGCGATCCGATCACCTAGATCAGTACCTCGACTTTTATGCCGACACCTATCTCGACGATGCAGAGGTACAGCGAACGAAGGATAATGACGAATTTCGCAATGCGCTATACGAGATGTTTCCTATTGATGGCAAAAGAGAGCACACTGCGGATCAACTGTCTGACGGACTGTCGTTCCAGGATAAATTAGATGTGGTCAAGGCGGTACATGGTGCTATGATTTCAGCGCCCACCATGGGGAATGAAGCGGCCGAGATGGCAACCCTGAGACCGGGACAAGGATATCGGGTGTGGAAGAAAGAGCAAGATCTCCCTGAGCAGGCGAACGCCTTCTTCGAGGAGGCTGCGAAGCTAGTAGGGCTGTCGATGAGTATGCTCGTTATGGCAGTCTTCTCTACTGAGGCGAGGATCGAGCAATGGCGGAGGAAGCAGATGAGGCGGCAAAAGGCCAACGATATGGAGATTGATAGCTGAGGCAAAACTAGTGCAGCACTATGTAGACAACCACCGCCGTAGTTACTCATTACCAACTGAACTGTTCATTGTACCCTTACATCCGAGCTAGCGCCGACGGTGGGCAGGGATTAATGGTGAAGGTGGCTAGCGCCAATGGTTCACGTGACGCACTTCGCTAAGCGACACCACGTTCAATTTGGCAACCTCAACCCACGACGAACTTCGACACAGGATCCAGCAACACCGCAAACATGCAGATCTTCGTGAAGACCCGTATGTTGCTCTACACAAATGCACTCTCGCCGGCATGATACTGATTATTTTCTGCAGTGACGGGCAAGACTATCACCCTCGAGGTGGAGTCCTCTGACACCATCGGTACGCACACGCTTTCCACAACCCGCCACCGCATTCATACGCTGCGCAATGCCCTCGACCGTGGCATCACAGGGAATCAGAAACGGAGGCTGACTTCTTGATTAGACAACGTCAAGTCCAAGATCCAGGACAAGGAAGGCATTCCCCCGGACCAGCAGCGCCTAATCTTCGCCGGCAAGCAGCTCGAGGATGGCCGCACTCTCTCCGACTACAACATCCAGAAGGAGTCGACTCTCCACTTGGTCCTCCGTCTCCGTGGTGGTATCATCGAGCCATCGCTCAAGGCCCTTGCCTCCAAGTACAACTGCGACAAGATGATCTGCCGCAAGTGCTATGCGCGCCTACCACCGAGGGCTGTCAACTGCGTACGTTTCCCAGTAATTCCCATCCACCTGATGGCGACATATAGTGTGGATGGAATATGAATGGTAGTGTTGAGAACTCGGCTAACAATGAGCAGCGCAAGAAGAAGTGCGGTCACACCAACCAGCTCCGCCCCAAGAAGAAGCTCAAGTAAACTATTCGCTCATACTGGCGTCTGGCGAGTCGGGTCGGTGGTACGAATGGGACGAATGCATGCGATGGATATGAGGGCAAGGACCTTCAACGGCACGTGCATCTTTCCACGGTTGGCGTGCTTATCACTCGGGTTCGGCATTTCATGAAAGAAACGGATATGTAGAGTGAATCGATTCAAGTTCAAACACCACCCACTTTGAGACCGCCACCTCGGTGCCTGTCAGTCATGCAACCTGTACGTTCTGAGTGGGATGATCGGGATCACGTGATGGCGTGCGATGATCGCGATTGCATTACGTCATTCTTCACGTCTCCCGAAGTCGAACCAAACAAGCACTTTTTTTATTATGTTGAGCGTTTATGGAATAAACCTATAACAGCGTACGATATTCGATGTAGCCAAGAGTCATCGTGAGGATCGAACCGAGACGGCTGGATTTGGAGATGTGAAATGACCTCTTCAGTTGATCAAATTGTTTACAACAACGAAGCAATGATACTATACACATGACGAGAACATTTATATTGGCCACTAAACAACGCTACATTTACTCTGACATATATCCATGCCTCATATCGCAGCTCATGCGCAGGCACATGGCATTTAACCAAAAATCGCTTTTCCACCAGGTATTCATCTCATTCCTTATCCAGTATCTCCAAAACAGCGGCTCGACGGCAAGAAGGCGGCGATAGCCATGGATCGAAGTGATCCTGTCCCAGTCAATACAATGCATGAAAAGATCCAATGTTAGTAACACTTACCAACAGCGCCCATAAAGGGCATAGCTACGAAAAGCTCCATCAATCAGATGCACCGTCTCGGCCCAACAGAGAGGGACAATGCATCATAACCCTGCCCAACTAGAGAAAGATGATAGTACATATATCCAACGAAGAAGAAAGTTCGAGACTCTGGAGTATGAGAGAAAGCTGGTGAAATGGTATCGTTACGCCTCGCTATGCAATGCAAAAATACTAGGAAAGGTTGAAATGGAACTATGGTGTTGTCTTCGGCGACGTTCACGGTGACTGAAGACAACCTCATACTGTAGCGAGGAGGGCCTCGGGCATGTCTGCGGCGGCGATGCAGATATCGATAGGGGTTGTCGGAGGTCGTTGGTACGTTGGAAACTCGAGAGCTACTCAGACGCGGGGCTTCTTCCAGTAATATTGCTGTGATTCGTTAGCAGTATTCCCCCAAGCTGGAGCAGAAGTGGGTACACGACATACCTTGTGCGTCTTCCTAACAGACCGCAGACCAGTGCTGCGCGTGCCGGCAGTGATGGTCTCTCGCCTCATCTGATTGGCGTCCATCTCTGGAACATAATAGAACTCATTCTCCAGCGGCTGGCCAGCAGCGTCCTTGCCAGCGCGAGGAATCTCGCCAACACATGGGGTTTCATCCAGGATCCTTTTGAGATCCGCTCTTGAGAGCTGAGGGACTGGTGTCGAGTCACCATCATCCGAGTTCTTGCCTTCGGTGCTCTTGGCGGCACATGCCCTCAGTTCAGCGGGAAGGTTGCTGTGGATGACGGACAGAGGCTGGGAGTGGATACGAGAGAATGCTAGCTGATTGATGACATGGTTCTTGATTGGCGATTCTCTAAAGCGTATAGATTCGGTGGATGGCCGTTTGGGCGAAGGCGATAACAGGGGTGCGCGGAGACGTGGAGTATTGGACTGGGTAGGCGTAGCGGCAGTGTTGAACGAAGCGAGACCACTGAGCAGGTTCTGGCCGAATGGTCCAAAGGAGTGTACAACAGGGTCGTTCTCCTCATCGTTGTCCGAAAAGTCGTCCGCAGCGAAGGAGGACAATACACTCATTTTGGGGTCCAGAGCATCAGCCTCCTGACTGGGTCTAGAGCTTGGGACGGTAGGGTGGATGAAAGTGTTTTCAGCTGCGTCTGGGCTTTCCACATGAGAACCCTCCGCATTAGCGTCTGCATCCTCAAATACCTGAACAGGTCCTGACTGGGCGGTGAGCCCGAGACCGGCGAAGACAGGGGCGCGGATAGGGCTCTGCGATACTGGTGAACGAGGCACGATAGGAGGACTGGAGTCAAAATTGTCCTGAGGTCGTGCGCGTGTAGGAGTAGGCATGCCCTCCTCTTCCGAATCCCACGACAGCTTCCGTGCGGAGAGGGCTGGCCAAGCGATCATGACGCGGGTATCCTGAACATCCAACATAATCTCCGTCTCTGGATTCTCCGACATGTACGTGTCGCCCTTGCTCAGCTCGAATACACGCCCTCTGCAGTGGATCTTCGCTCCATTCCATCCCAAGCACTCGACCTCGATGTACCCATGGGGATAAGACGTGCTTGGCGCGTGATACGCGGCTTGGACGTGGACGCGTGAGATAAGGCGATTGGTAGAGAGCTGGTAGTGAGCAGAATTCGATGAACGTCCCATACGACATATTGTGCCGTCTGCTGAAAGGTCCACAGTCGGTACGGCCCCTAGTGGGGTCCGCTCTGATAGGGCAGACACGGGGCGATCGAAGCCCGGTCGAGAGTGGCGTGGCGACGACGACAGCAGTATGCCCGTGGAGGAGGTAGGGACTGGTGTTGGATAGTAATACTTGAGCTCTTGCTTGGGGAAGGTGGGAGAGTCTTGGTCGAATTTGCGCTTCGAGGATCGCGGACGCGGGAATGGCGACGAGGAGAAGGCCCCGTCGTCGAAGGCGGGGAGCAGAGTTGGCTTCCGAGCCAGCTCCGGCTGTGATTCTGTTGACTCTACCAGCGACTGCTGCAGCGTCTTGCCCGGACTGAAGTCCATGGTGTGTGTCTCGGGGTCCTAGGACGCGAAGCACAGCGTGTCGACGTCTATGAGGGCAACGCGGACGTGTCTCGTAGGAGACGTTTGAAGCGCCGGATGCAGGTGCAGATGCTGGGCTAGCGAGCGTGGAGGGGAGATGGTGTAAGGAGAGAGACGAGGTCAGAGAGAAGAGGCCATGAGGTCAATTGCAGGTCGCGTACACGGTCAAAGGAAGAGAGGTAGGTGGTTCGCGGTACGCGGTTGTGGGTACGGTAGCGCGTGAGGAGGGAGCTAGGACCTAGATTCAGCACAGGACCGGAATTCACCACGCATAACTTCTCCCTGGCAATGTGGTCCGTTTTGCAAATGCTTTAATAGGCGTGCTTATTACTCTATCCTGTCTTGCACTTAACCTGAATTCCCCGGCATATTTACTTCTGGCGCTGTTCCCTCTCTGCTGCTATCTAATAAATGTTCACTGCTCCTCCTCGGCGGCCATATAGCCGTTCATAAGCCTCTGTGCACGAGCACAAATATCACACCTATGACATGCATTCTTCGCTCGGCTGTTATATCGAACTTGATTTTCTATGCCGTCCCAGCCCCTCTGCGCTGCAGGTGATCGCATTTGACTCCACACATCCATTGGTAATACCCTACGCGCTGAGGTGCCCTCTTTCACGCTCCAGGCTGGCAGTGGAAGCATATAGGCCACAGCTGCCCGTCATCTCGTCACCGAGTAATTAATTCAGCATGCAGTTCGCCAGGTAGTCGAGCTAAAAATCACGAACGCGTCTTGTTACATCAAACGCATTTCCACGCTCCCGTATGATACAGTATTGTGTAGCGGCCAAGTCGCGGGTCACTACATCAGACAAGACGTCACGCAAAGTGAAAAGAAAATCTTCGTGCAGCAATCCACATGAACTAAGACGTTTTCATGCTGATCTGTAACAAGGTGGATCTACGAGGCTGACGCGAGGAAGCGGTATAGACGCGTCGAGAAACTCTGAGGCGAGTGCACGGTGACGGCGTTTCGGCTTGACTGAGATCGGACGAAGCCCGATTGATCGGTTAACTGGGAGCGAAAAGCACCTTTGAGCATGGTTGTATGTCTCCTTTTACAAGGCTGTATTGAAATTAGCTACCTCTTTCAGCCCTCTTTCAAAGCTCCTAGCATTGATTGTCCCGGTCTATGGCGGGGTGCGGTGACAATGAGTCGACCAAGATACGATAATCGACACAAACCGCATATGTCGAATTAGATCCAAGACGGTATTCTTGGCAAGGATTGTCGCATGCAGCACGAGTGAGACGAAGAGTGAAGAGAAACACGGCCGGCGGTTTTGCTGCATCGCGTGCATGGGTGTATGAAGGGGTCGTGTGCTTGCACGAGCTGCGACGCGCTGATTGGCTAGAGTCATTCCACAGACCTGCCGCATGGAGAAGTCGCGGCAAGCCCCGCACCTGCCTATCGGTACATCGGTAAAACCTATCGCCGGGCAAAAAGTTCGGTCGGGGATCTAGCCAAAATTTCATAGCAGCGAGAAACGAGCAACTAGAACTCAGCAACAATGGCAAGAAGATCAAAGACCGCAACCGAAAAGGAGGCCAAGGTGGTCGAAGCGCCGCTCACCACCAAGGTTGCGAATGGCACGCCCTACCAGCTGGATCCGTCGCAAGTTGAGCGCGCGGCCGAGGCGCTCGTTGCGCACATGAAGAAGCACGTTGAAGCAAAGGGCGAGGATGCTCCAGTGCAGAATCTGGCAGACGACGAGGACGAGGCGGAAGAGAACGACCAGCCCGTCTTTCTCAGCGTTTCTACCAAGAAGCACATCAGCGACAGCAACCGATTAAAGCCAACCAAAATGTCAGTCTGGGCATCGTAAACTACGCAGAGAGTCATGTGTTAATGTGTAGCAGTGTGCTACCACATCCAATAATCCCCAATGATGTCCGAATATGCATCTTCACAAAAGACCCCCAACGGGCGTACAAGGACCTCGTTGCCTCAGACGCTTTCCCTGTTTCCCTTCGCGAAAAGGTCCAGCGTGTACTCGGTGTCGACAAGCTGAAGAAGCGTTACAAGTCGTACGAGCAGAAGCGCGCTCTGTTGGCCGAATACGATATCTTCATGGTCGACGACCGCGTCATCAAGATCGTTGCCGAATTCCTAGGCAAGACCTTCTACCAGAGCAAAGCCAAGCGCCCGATTCCCGTCCGCCTCACCGCGGGCGCGTACATCGACAAGAGCGCAAAGAAAGAGACAAGGGAGCCTCAAAATGTTGTTGGAACTCCCCTAGGCGTAGCAAAGGAGATCGAAACCGCGTTGAACTCTACATACCTCAGCATGAGCGCCTCAGCCAATACCTCGATAAAAGTCGGAAAACTCTCCCAAACACCCCAACAACTCACTGAAAACACTGCCGCCGTCGTCGCTGCCCTCATGGACAAACACGTCCCGCAAGGCTGGCGCAACATCCGCTCACTCCACATCAAGGGTCCTTCAACCAAGGCCCTACCCATCTGGCTTGCCGAGGAGCTTTGGACTGATGCAACCCAAGTGCTCGATGGGCCATACCATGGTGCGATTGCAGCAGATGGAGCTGCGAAGGGCAAGAGCGCCGAAAAGAAGAGGAAGTGGGATGAGTGGGAAGAGGAGCTGTTGGACGACGATGCGCTTGCGGCCAAGAAGGCGTACAAAGAGGCAAAGAAGGCCAAGAAGACAGCGAAGAAGCCCTCTATTAGCAAGGAAAAGAGAAAGGCTTTGAAGAAGCAGGCGCTGGCCTCGGTGCAGACACCGCTGATTGCTGGCTAGCTTGCACGGTAGTGGGAAGATTAGCAGGCGCATTGGGTGTTGGCGTTTAGGTGCTCAAAAGAACTGGTTTTTCGTGCGAGTCGTATACCACTCGCACGTACACTAGTCATGTAAAGACTTGTTGTCCCATTCACCGACCGTTGCACTGCTAGGTGATTCGTGTATAACTTGGTCCATCCACATGCGCCGGGTTGAATGACTTTATCTTAAACACATCTAATACAATATATATCATATATCATCTTACAGCTCAATGACTTCTTGCAGCTCCTCCCAAAGACCGCTCCAGCTCGCCTTCTCGGGCGAAAAGTGCGTCTTGAAGACATTCCTCAACACTTTATCACTAAGCTGCATATGACCACCCTTGGTCGTCTCAAAGTGCAGAGCACCCCTCTCATCCAACTTCTTAAGCCCAATCCAATCCTCCTTGTAAATCGCGCGATCCCGCAGCCCAGTAACCTCACCATTCGTCGAATTCGTATAAGCGAACCAGCCGCTCTCCTTGGGAATGACCGTCGTATCATCCTCGAACAGATACATGACAAAGTTATCCAGCTCCGCCAGATTCTTCGCATACGTGACGTTCTTGAGGACACGCTCATTGTTGATATCGGCGAGGAAATTGCTGTTGTGCAGATACTCCTCCGTCGGCGCGCCCGTGGTTTCATTCGTCGACTTGAAGTACTGCGCTGGAACGAGATGACCCTGCACCCATGTACCCCACGTATTCGCCTTCAACAAGCCAACATAGCTCTTACATAGCCAGTCCCCGTCTTTGCAGATCTGGTATTTGGTAATGCCGTCGTGCTGGCTGCCAAACGTTACGAGGTTTTTAATCTTCACGGTGTCGCCACAGCGTTCTATGAGGCCGCGGAGAAACTGCCCACCTTGCGAGAAGCCTAGCGCGTTTAGCCCGGGGGCTTTGGAGAGGACTTTGTGCGTTGCGATGTCTTCGCAAACTTGGGCTATTTGCGCCGTGACGTTGCCGAGGAAGGTTGCTGTTCGGTCTGAATCTGCATCCTCATCGAGACGGATGTAGTATACATATGTGTCTGGGTTCGTTTCGTTTGCGAGGTCGCCAACCGTGTGGAGGCCATCGGCGGCGTAGTTGTCGCCTAGGCCATGCCATATGAGAAGGGGGAGTGGCTTCGAGTCTGTTCGCGAGAGGGGAGAGGCGAGGGTCGATGTAATTAGCAGGAGCGTTGAGAGTGGAAGTAGGTGCAGCATTTTGGCGGTTGTGTTGGTTGAATGGAGAGTGGGAGGTAATGAGGCGCAAGTTGAAGCATCATAGGCGTTTGGGAGGCGCAAGCCCCCGGATGCATGTCGTCAGCACGAGGGCCGAGGCAAGTGTAGCCGAGAGAGGTCATAGCTCCTTTCTCTATACTCTCGTGGAAGGCCTTAACAAACTTCAGTTTCTATATACTAGTGTACATCAGAATGGCCTATCTAGTGTTGCGTGACTTCCTCTGCCGCTATTCATCTATAGCTTCTCAGTCTTCATCCCCTCCTCGCTACTCCTCCAATCCCAGCTCGGCAGTTTCATGGTGCCCTTCTCGTTGAGGTGCTTGTGCATGTCGAAGCTGTTCCACAGCAAGTGTGGCTCATGTCCCCATCCCTTCCTCAAGCACTCAAACTCGGCCTTGTTGAAGTAATCCTCAAGGATAGGCCTGTAGTCAGGATGCGCGCATTTCGCGATAATCACCCTGGCCCTTTCCCTCGGACTCAAACCACGAACATCGGCGAGTCCTTGCTCCGTAACGACGACGTCGAGGTCGTGCTCCGTCTGGTCGATATGTGTGCACATGGGCACGATGCAGGATACACCTGTGGGGTCGGTCTTGGAGGGGCGCGTCGACGGCGTATGCATGATTGAGTACTTGGCCGATCGCAAGAAGTCGGCAGATCCACCGAGGCCGTTCAGCATACGGCTGCCCATCACACAAGTCGAGTTTGCATGCGCATAGATATCCACCTCGACCGGCGTGTTCATACCAATAACGCCCAACCGTCTGATAATCTCCGGACTATTGGAAACTTGTTGCGAGCGTAGAAGGAGCTTCGGCGCATACTGGTCCCAATTCTTGTAGAAACGCTCAAACCCATCAGGTGAGAAGCGAATCGATGTTGCAGTGGCGAAATCGAGGTTGCCAGAGTCGAAGAGATCAAGGAAGGAGTCCTGGAGGACCTCTGTCCATACTTTGAGGTTCTTGAAGTTTGCGCCACCGGACTGTTCATGTCAGAATATGATCTCACGTTTAGTATGGGGAGATATATATACCGCGAGGCCTCCAACGACCGCGTTGGCAATGTTTCCGATGCCACTCTGGAGGGGCAGGAGGTTTTCTGGCAATCGGCCATGCTTCACTTCGTGTTTCAAGAACTCAATCAGATTCGATGCAATAGCCCTCGAGGTATCGTCTTCAGCTGCGTTGGGCTGCGTTTGATCAGGGTAGTCGCTTTCCACGATTGCAATGACCTTCTCAGGGTCAACGGGGATGTGCGGGGTGCCAATTCGATCCTCAGGAGACATGATGAGATACGGCTTTCGGCGAGGTGGGAGATCCGTCATAGTAATATCATGTAGGCCTTCGAAGGACGGAGCTGCAGTGTTGACTTCGATGATGATCTTGTCGGCCATTTGGATGAGTTCTGGTGATGCGCCGACACTGGCTCCGGGAATGATTCCACCATCTTCTGTAATGGCGGATGCTTCTACAATAGTAACATCCAGTTTGTTATTGGGTTTGTTGAGCGTATAGAACCTATGCTAAATTAGTCTCAAAGTTGTCTTCACAAGATCTTTTACAATTTTACTCACCCGTACATCAAGTCCACGGGAAACATGCTCAAATGCTTGTCGAAGAAGTTGATGTTACCGTTGTTGATGCCCTTTGCAATCTCCTTGCCAACCTGATGCGGCGACCGGCGCTCAATCATATTTAGACGCGCCCATCGGTTCTCCGTTTCCGCGCCTGAGGACGCGCCGACAAATAGATTGTACTTGAGTTGTCCTTGGAGGTTGTTCTTCTCAACATGGTCCGCCAAGGCGGTGGGGATCTTCCTAATTGTTGCGTTAGCAGCAGCACTTCCACAATATCTTGACGAGAGCTAGTTCTGCTTCAATAGGATCGGTCCAAGACATGGGCAGCATAGGCCCTTGTGTGAAGGCCGATCAGTCGATCTGATACCTCGAATTGTGGAGCCGGAGATAACTCGGCCATCCACCTCTTCCATACTTCCGTCCGACCTCGGGATCTCAGACCACGACCAGTTCCACAAGCCGAGCTCTCAAAATCGTGAAGCATGCTCCTCCGATGCTTGGAGACTCCAAATTTCAAGCTCGAAGGGTTGAGGTTGGGTGTCAAGGATAGTGGAAACTTACTTGGGATATCCAACACCTGTGAAGCCACTCCAGCCAACGTACGCGCCATTGGGAAAGTGATGAAGCAAGTCCTCAGCTTTGGCAATCTTCTTCAGATAACTCGGCCTCCTAACCCTGCTCTTGAGTGCTGCTGAAACAGACATGGTGCCTTGGTATTTCTCCAAAGTCCTCTACGACGCGTTATCTTATCTTCCAATCGATCAAAAAATTAGCTGCGCCGACAAGCTTTGAGGGTAGAGCTCGACGCAAGCAAGGTACACAACAGGGAAAAAAACAAAGTGGTAGAGTGGAGATTTGCCCAAGGGGGATGGAGTTCAAAGTCTGGGGCACAAGGGAAGTATTTAAATCATGCAGAGTTCTGACTAAGTGGTTCCAAGACCCCCCCGAGGTCTTGAAGCTGTGCGCTGGATCCACATTGGCATGACGTTTTGTTGGCTCACACCCCTGTCGGAGAGCTGCGGAAGAGGGGAGGGGGGGTCCATGCAGGAACGGGGAATGTTCGCACGTCGAACTGATTATTTTGTCTATACGACGATGCTGGTAGCTGTCATGACTTAAGATGGATAATAATCGCGGTTCTGGTTAGAATCCGAGCTGGCAAGCTTTGCACGTCTCAGCTCAAGCCTACGTAGGCATTGACATGTATGTTTTCCGCTATCGATTTCTCGTTTGTCCATTGTTCAAAGACGTGACAAAAGTGTTGGAATCTATTGAGGCATTTGCTGGAGAGATCATGTGTAGTTCAAGGATTGTGCATAGCCAGCCGTTGCTAGTAGCGCTTTGGGCTCGTAATATGCAGGGTGAACTGTTGGAGCTCACGCCACATCGAATGTACAGCCACAACCCAATCACAGTCTTGAAGGTTTGGCAGTTGAGCCCAGAAATATATTGTAATGGTTAGAAATATACCGAGTTTTAAAAATCAGGACTAGTGCTGAATACCTTTCAAGCCTTTATGGATGGAAGCTGAGGTGGAAGATCGTCAAGCTTGAGGTAGCGGCTCAGCATTGGCATTGCATAAAGATAGCAATCTCTATAGTGCAAAGAAAGGATATTCATATCGTCGTTATCTACCGTAGTATTTCGCTGGGCGATTTGCTTCGACAATGAGAGCAAAGTCCTGATCAACCCAAAATGGTCGAATTGCAAACCTGGCACAAAGGCCAACAAGACATCAATACAACCTCCCAAACAAGCGGGAGCTTGCACACTAACAACAAAAGAGGGCCATTGGGTATCTCCACAACACCAACCATGCAATGCAATGCAATTGTCAAGCCATAGGGATATTTACTGACGCCAAATTTGGCCTCAATGACCCCTGATATCACCTTGTCGGATACGCAGGGTACGGTCCATATTGATGTTGAGGCGGGGCGGGCATAGGAGGCTGGTATACTACACGCCTCTCTTGTGGAGGGTATGTCTCAAACATGACGCGCCGTTGAGGTGCTTCAGCCCTGAGCGGGCTGGGCGCCGTTTGCGTGCTTTGTGTGCTTTGTGGAAAGCGCTGTGACCCATTTGGGCTGCTCATAAATAGCAAGGTGTCGACGGCGTCCTTTTCAGCTTGCTGACTTGGCATTCGAAGTATGCCTGCCCGAGGTGTTGTTGGTACGTGTGGCGCTGCACCCAAATCACTGAAGTGCTTTCTCGGTATCGACCCCAGAAGAGGCGGCGGTACATGCGAAACGGTAGATCTGCGTCTTCTTCCAGCCTGAATGTCGGGCGCTGGGGCAAGACCAGGTCCAGATTGCGCGCCCGTGATAGAGATGAGGCTTACGGCAGCGTTCATGGCTGGCTTAGTACCTGGACGCCAGTATGCTACGGAGTAATCAGTACCGTGCACGAGACACTATACGGAATGACTGACTGGATGGAGTGGCAGCAAGAGATCGCGCTGGATCCGACGCTGGGGATATTATCATTGGATCGGAGATGTCAGAGACACCACTTGGTCTGCGTCGACCGTCGTTCATGGATGGTGAGTCGAATACTAGGCGATCACTCCTGCTAGGAGCAGAGTTGGGAGAGCCACGCTGCGAGTGAACCTCCTCTAGCTCTTCGAGCGATTGCTTCTCCCAACCATTCTGGACCTTGACCATAGCGTAAGACAATCGCGTCTTTAGCTGTGCGGAAAGCTGCCTATGCGTCAGTGAAACGCATACTTGGTGTCCATGCAGGTCACGCACCTCTCCGATCCGTGTCCCCGAATGTGTATCCATGCTTTTGTTTCTTTTGTGTGCAGGGGCAGAACGTACTACGCCGCCTATCCCCAACCCAACACTCTTCACTGTGCCATCTGCCGTTCTCTTGGACCCTTGAGGCATCGGGGAGCCGAGTAACATGGAGCTAGCTGTTGTGTCACCAGTTCGCAGCGCGTTCGCGGCAGCTGCATCGGTTCGCGTTGCATTTGCTTGCACATGCGGACCAAGGGCTTGGCTCTGCAATTTTGGCATCGCTACCTCTGTAGGATCGTCTTGACTCGAGGCCACATTGGTCGGCAAGGGAGGTATGAATTCGGTTTCTGAAGTGGACAGGTTACTCGAAGACGACGGCTGTGCTGGCGCGGAGAAGGTGTTGGACACGGAGGACAGGATTGAGTCCTGCGAGCCTGGTAGAGCTGGATTGTGCACAGCAGCAACCATTGCTGTGTGGCCCACGTTGGCGTTGTCTGATGGCGCAATTGGTAAGTCACGATAGTCTTCGCGATTGATCGGCTGGGGCAGACGCGCCCGAGGCGACTTACGCATCATGGGAACCGTGGCGGGGTAGGTCCCAACTTGTATCATGAGGAAACAGCACCCTTTTGAGCCAAAACAAATATATTACTCGTGCTGGCGCCGGCGGGTCAAGGTGTAGAGGGCTCTGCGAGTGATGGTAGGAGTCAATGATAAAGAAAGACGGCCGGGCGATGGTGTTTGGCGGACGTGTTCCGTGTCACAGACGCGAACGGCGGAGACGAGCACCTCCAATTGTTCAAGACAATCAGTGGCAATAGTCGCGAGACGGCGCGAAGAGCAGTCAGGGTGTCTTGGCGACTTGGAATGCGCGTCGCGTAGAGAGGTGTAGAGCCAAAGCCAGACGTAGCTCGAGTATGTCTGGAGCTGTCAGCGAGGGAGCCGCGAAGTCATGTGTTGCTTGCGCACGAGAACGCGCGTGCTCATTAGCGGGAGGCACTGAGATCCCAACATTCCCACAGGCCTGCATCCCACACGGGATTGCAATATGCAGGGCGAGCCCACGGACTGATTAGACATTGTGACATCTACTGCAGTCATCACTACGACAGCCTACATCAATCGCAGAACCGGTAGTTAATTGTTTGTGCAGCAAACATACTAATGACCTCTTTAGATAGGGTAAACCTAGTGAAGTGTCGATTAATCGTTCTCCAAAACACACCACGGTACGTCCTTGGAAGATACAATACGATGCAATGGTGTCTTGAGTAATTTTAGTCTTGGTGCTGGACGTAGGTAGCACTTTGATCAAATGTCACAAACGATGCATCTAGACCAAGTAGTGGAAGGGCACCATTCGTTCGTAGCAGGATATCAATATTTCATTTCCCATGTTGCCCTCAAACACACTATACAGATCCCTCCAAATGCACCCTGCATGTCCAAATATGATATCTAACTCCAAATGCAAATCCAGTATCGCCCAGACACACAAACGCCAAAAAAACCAGCAGCCTACGCAAATCCGCTCACTTTCCGTTGCGTCATCCCACCCCACACGCCGCCTCTCCCCTCCTCAGCAATCTTCCCACTAACATCCCTCCTCCGCCCCGGCGTCCCCAGATCCGAATCATCAAACTCGTACGGGTTGATGTAGTCGACCCCAGACCTGCTCACGACACGCGGCGACTGGCCCTTCACAGGCGAGTAATTCGCCTCGCCCGTCCGCCGCACACTCGTATAACTTTTCTTATTCAGCGTAAACGGCGAGTTTGATACCAAGTCCTTCTTTACTGGCGAAGGTGTATTAACAGCGTAATGTTTCGTGGCGCTGGGCAGCTGATTAGGTTGGTTGCGGAAAGAACCTTTGGTGGGAGATGTATGAGGGGAATTAGAGGGTGAGCCGCCGTTTCGAATGCTCTGTGTTGCGGCACGTAGATCGCCATAGTAGCGCGATTTGGGGGTACCGGAGCGCGAGTGCGAGCGGTCGAATGTTGCGTCTGTAGAGACGGAGGTTGTGGTTTGGGTGCGCTTGAGACCCGCCGGGGGAGGAGGCGTGTTCTTCTTCTCGTTGAAGGTCATGACGGGAGGAGGAGTTGGTGGATTCATACGGAGTGGTTGGGGAATCATGGGTTTCTCGAGCTCCTCCTCGACGTCCGAGACATCATCATACGGCGATAAGGTATTATAGCCTTGGTTTGATCCAAACATGGATTGCCTCGGGGCGGGCACAGGGTAATGTCCATCTTGCTCTTGCTCTCGCTCATTCTCTTGATCGGGATGGATGAACCAGTTGTCGTTCTGCAAATCACCACGGCTGTTGCGCTGAAGAGCGAGATCACCTGCTACCTCTGCCTTCTCTGCTCCGGCGGTAGTTGGAGGCGTGTAGTAGTCCTGTTTAGACGATGATAACGTGACAGAAGAATCGTTACGGGAATGTCTCTTGATGTTCGCCTGTTGTGCAAGAAAAGACTTGCGCTGGGCCAGGGTCTCACCGTCTGAAATATCCTCCTGGCGGTAAAGATCATCGCGGTGATTGAGGCTCTTTCGAGACTGTCGTGTAGATGGCGGCTGTGAGTACATAGAGAACCTCTCCTTCGACTGACGGGCTGAATTCGGCGTATGCGGTGAATAGGTGGTTTCCGAGTTCACTCGAGTGTGCAGGAAAGCGACTTGATGCATGCTCGGGTTCGGGATATCTTTCGATATGAGCGGATCAGTCGGCGAGTTCCTGTCTCCAGCAATCGTGCTCTGAACACTGAAACGCTTCTCGTTGTCACCGGTTAGGTGGGTAATAGCTGAGATTGAGGAGTTCTTGTGCTTGTGTTTCGACTTCCTACGCGATGTCAAGTTGTCCTCGAGCGGATTCATATCCGCAGGTAGGTTTGCTATCATCTTGAAGACAATGGCCAGGTATAGATCCATAGACATTGACACTAGATGCATAGCAGCGACGGCAGTAGCCGTGAGCCAGGTTGTCGTCAGGACCTTGTTTGTCTCGTCGTCTGTGGGGAACATCGTGCGCCAGCGTCCTACTGTTCCAGGTACCATGTCCGAGTTACGTCGAGACATCACTACCGTGAAGATGTAAAACGGAATGAATCCAGCATCGGTGATGAGCGCAAAGAAGTGGTAGCTGGCCGAGCTGGCAGGAGATCGCGATGTCGAGTTACGAACTAGGTGATATACGGCATATAGACATACCACAATGTCAACACCAGGCTGTAACGATTAGTGATACATCGGGTGTTTGTTGACGGGCACATACCGGTATCCTCATGATGTATCCTTCTGTATCCTGTACACCTCGAATGAAGATGCCGCATAGCAAGATGCCAACAGCACCCACTATGCTACATACTCGAAGGAAGAGCTGTGCCCATCGCGCGACCTTGACAAACGTCTTCGTCTTCCTGTGCATCGGTTTGACGTCGCTTTTATCATATGGCACAAACAGGAAGCTGTCTGGATGCTGGTTGAAGTTGATAAGAGGCCCGTCCTGTTTCTTCTTCGGCGAAGGTGGTGGCATGCGACTCGCCATGGTGACGCGTTTGGGATTGAAGGTTGGATCCATCGAATCCCTTGAGGGTTGGTAGAGGTAGGGCTGCCCGCGGTCCATCTCTTAATGAATGTAGGAGGCCTTGCTAACACGGCCAGCAGGAACGAAGGTGAAGTACTCTCGCTTAACAAAGAATGCTGATGATGAGTGGCATGGGGTCGCGGGGATCTAGGGTATCTAAAGGGTTGAAGTAGTAAATAATGGTTGCTATGACAACAATCAATATCGACCAATGCACGTCCAGAAACGCCATGACGTGAGGATTTGCGGATGAGACGGCATGGTATGTGCATTCGACTAAAATGGCCTCTGCGGCTGAAACTAGAAATGGTTTGGAACTGGAGGGGGTTCGATAGTGCACCAAAAGGGTTGATTACTGTGACCTTTGGACAGGCTGCGTCTGGGCTGTTAGATCCACCGGATCTTGACAACTTGAACGCAAGCTGGGGAGGTAATTTACTCTTACTTGGAGACGATATTATTGCATTATATCGAAGAGCAAATTTCAAATCGAATCGTAATTGGATTCGCGGTATTGATGTTTCACAAGCCTCGCGCATATGTGGTGTATATCTTAGTCATCTGAAAGCTCGTCGCAGATCGGCATTGGGGCATCCAGCTGTGAGTAAGTAGTCTTTGTACAACATGCACATCCTCCGACAACAACACAAAAGGCCATATGTCTGCGCTAGCTGCACACGACGTATAGCAGCTACGTTCGTCCGATCAAGACATGACATTGGCTCAGCCCAGCCAGCTATAGCTCGACTCTATAGCACCGCGCGACTACGACCATCCATAATACCACGATTCACCCCAGGACGCTACATACCATCGCGCCCAAGCAGCTATGATTACAGCACAGCAAAGACTACGCGAGGGTCTCTCCGTGTTGCCATCATCGGTTCGGGCCCTGCTGGCTTCTACACAGCCTATCGCCTCTTGAGCAAAGTCCAAGATGTCGTCGTCGATATGTACGAACAGCTTCCCGTACCCTACGGACTCGTTCGTTTTGGCGTGGCCCCCGACCACCCTGAAGTCAAGAACTGCCAGGACACGTTTGAAGAGGTTGCACAATCGCCACGGTTCAATTACGTTGGCAACGTGCATGTCGGACGCGATATAGACTTGTCGACGATGAAGCCGCATTACGATGCCATGCTGTTCTCGTATGGCGCGAGTGAGGATAGAAAGTTGGGCATACCTGGAGAAGACCTGCCTGGTGTATACTCTGCGAGAGAGTTTGTAGGATGGTACAACGGACTGCCCGAGTTCCAAGGCTTGCGGCCGCAATTGCAGGCTGGCGAGCAGGCGCTTGTCATTGGGCAGGGCAATGTGGCACTGGATGTTGCTCGGATACTGCTCACGCCCGTGGATGCCCTACGAAATACGGATATCACAGAGCACGCTATACAAACACTCTCTGACAGCAGAGTCAGGTCCGTAAGAATTGTTGGCAGACGTGGACCCGTGCAAGTACGTCATTCATCTCGACGTCTTGGAGATCGTATTACTGACATAAAATAGGCTGCATTCACAGTGAAAGAAGCACGCGAACTCATGCACATACCTCCTGTTGCCTTCGAGCCTATCGACCCCTCCCTATACCCACCAGACATCAAGAAACTGCCCCGGGTTCAGAAACGAATTGCAGAGGTCCTACTCAAAGGCACCAAGCTCAGTCCTCGGGATTCTCCAAAGTCATGGGCCCTGGACTTTCTCAAGGCGCCAATTTCTATGAATGCAGAATCTACCCACCTCTCCTCCGTCACATTCAGACGTCAACAATTCGCCGAAGACGCTGATCCATTCAACAATTTAGCACGGGTCGTGCCTACGGATGAAGAGATAACCATGAAAGCGTCGCTCGCTTTCAGATCCGTGGGTTATAAATCAACCCCCTTGGCCGGTCTCTTAGACTTCGGTGTCCCCTTCGATACCAAAATGGGCATCATACCAAACGACATCCACGGACGCGTCATCTCACCTTCACTCGGTCCGGGCAATCTAACTGCTGGCCATATGCACGGTCTCTACTGTGCAGGCTGGGTCAAGCGCGGGCCTACCGGCGTCATTGCCAGTACTATGCAAGATGCATTCACTTCTGCTGATGTGATCGCACACGATTGGCAGGCTGATGTACCATTCTTGAATGATGTGAGTGGTGGGAGTGGAAGTACAGGCCTAGGCTGGGATAGTGTTAAGGAGAAGGTAATTGCTAAGGGTATCAGGCCGCTTAGTTGGGCGGACTGGAAGCGAATTGATGAAGTGGAGCGGGCAAGAGGAAGAAGCAAAGGGAAAGAGAGGGAGAAATTCGTGAGTGTTGAGGAGATGTTGGCAATGCTTGATGCTTGAAGACTTGCCCTACGTAGAGAGGCGTATGATCGGCAACCAATTACTCGACACGACGCTCGCCAAATTCGAAACATGTGGGTAGACTCCTTTGTTGACCCACATGCTCTCTCCACTTTCTCCAGCCTACACTAACACACGTGCCTACCATTGTCTCCTTTCGTCTCTATCAACAAGCATTCATATAGCATCAATTTTCAGCAACTTGACCGCTGCAGTTGAAAAGGCAGTGTCCCACTCTATTCAATTGTTCAATGGTAAATCTACATCTCAATCTCTTGCGAAGTTTTTTTTGTCTGTTCAACTTATTCAATACACGGTGGATAATACATTGGGCTGGTCGCACCCTACGGTTTCTTGAAAGACCGATACTTAGGTTAAAAGGGACAGACCCAATCCCCTCTACAGCAACAAGCTGCCGAGCAAACCTGCTGCAGCGCCAACAAGACCGCCTCCCAGCGCAACATTGGCAGCAGCCGCAGCCTTCGAAGCTGATGCTGGCGTCGACGAAGATTGAGATGCACTCGCCGATCCAGACGCGACGCTTGAGCCCGTAGCTTGTGTGGCACTCGCCGTTGTCTTGCTCGCTCCACTCCCTGTACTCGCACTCGCAGTCGGACTGCTCCCACCACCTGTCGCAGTCATCTGCGCGCCCCCTTTCAGCTTTTCCACTCCAGCCGTAACCGTCACCACCAGACCCCCATTACTACTCGCCTCGTATGTGGTGGTGCTAGACCCAGGGAAGTTTGCCTCGCTACCACCAGCAGTCTCCTTGCACACTGCGCTACTAGGCGCTATTACACAGTCCTGGGTTGCCGTGAAGTCGGTATTGGGGTCTGACATATCGACATTGTAGGTTGAGGGGCCGAATACGAGAATGTGCTTGGGAAACAGTCCGCAGTCCAGATGCGCTTGAGGGCAGGCGAGTTGAAGTGTGGTGGCTCCGGGACTAACAGATACGACGGAGGCGTCAAGAGATTCTGCGTCGCCCTCGAAAAGAGGGATGGTCAGGGTAGTTGTTTGGGCGATGGAAAGTCCGAGAAGCGATAAGAGGACGAGTCTTGAGGCCATTTTTGAGAGAATTTGAGGTTTCGAGGTTATGCTTCTGTTGGGTTGCTTTGTTGGGTACTGGAGGATTTCCGCTGGAATGTTGACCGTTGCCTGAGGGATAATGCAAACTTAAACGAGCGACGTGAGAGTGAGGAAAAATCAAATTTTTGAGTTTGTACCGTGCCATCATCATGCGAACTTGACTTATAAAAGATATGTAATCAGCTAGACTGCCCGGGTGTGGCGTAGATAGGGGCTGAAGTCCCGTTTGTCAATTGGGTGGCGATGTATCCAATTTCCCTCTCGCCCTAACCAGGCCATGACGGTTTCAACGTGGACGCCCGTGGCTGCTTGCCTGATTCTAGCACTCCTCTTCAAACATGACTTTCAAGAGGCATCGCGTGTAGACTTCTGGGATATAAAATCAAAAGACGAGAGGGGTCAGAAGTCCTCCAGAGTTGCTCGCTTTGAGCCAGCTCGTGTTGAGTTTCGCTCTCGTTGCATGTTCTTGTTGGCCCAGTTTACCGCACTAGGAAGCTTAGACATCACAAGCTTCCAAAGTTTATTCTAGCTCCAGGGCTGCAGGTGATCTAACACACCATTTATAGCACACTAGCGCGAATGGGGAAAGTCGCTACGGTCGGTGTGAACCTTCCACATCCTACCTGGTGCAAAGGAGTGCGGCACGAACCGTCAATTTACCCCTCAAGAGCGGCTTCTAGGACGTTTTGCGTCTCCAACACAACGGTAAAGCATCGACGCTGCGAATCAATATCCTTCAAGGGATCGTTGTCGCTTCTGTTCCAAGGAGCGAGACGATGACGAACCCAGCACCGCCCTTCCGCTTCCTAGATCTTCCTCGAGAGATCAGAGATCTAATATACGACTACGCACTATGTTCCTTCAGCCACTACAAGTATACCGTCGAACAACACTCCCGCGTCCATGTGCAAGCCCCTCTACGACGCCGTCGGTTTCTCGGCACTATCAACTTACTCCTGGCTAATAGGCAGATTCATTACGAAGCCTATTCCTATATGCTCAAAACAAATCTTTTTGTTCGGGTAGAAAGCCGCGGCGTGAATATTAAGTACTTCCTACACGGTCATGCACCGCCGATTCATGTCTTGGAGTTTTATGAGCGCCCGGATGAGGCCAGGTTGGAGAGGGTGAACAAGTTCCCGTGGTATGCGATGCGTGTGTGGATTCGTGGTCATTATTTGGTAAGTGAACAGAGATTTGGCAAACAAGGGTACTGGGATATTGTGCTTTTGCGAGAAGATTTAGGAGAGTTTTGTAAGAGGTTGGAAATAGAGAGGGTGCCAGAAACGCAGAGCGGTGTGAGGATATTGGTTGAAATTGGGCCCTGTGGGGAGGAAAAGACGGGTATAAAGGGAGTTTTGAATGAGGGTATACAGAAGCAGTTGTTGATGCCAGTGCAGGAAGGACTTCGCGGATTCCAGGATATCACGATAAAAGGCTGCACTGATGAGACACTGACGCAAAAGACGATACAAGCGGTGGAAGCGCTTGTATACCCGGAACCTAATGCTACAATGGATAAGCTGAAAAGTCAAGAAGATGCTTCGACAGAAGCTTGGCTTCAAGGTGACCATGTGCGGGGAGTGACCCTTTGCGCTGCCGGCATCAGCACGATAGCTCGCCTTTGCGTCCTTCGGACAGCTCTTGTACGCTTCCAAGAAACCGTCCCCAACTTCGGCGACTCCCTTGTAAGACACTACTTCAAGTTCCACCTGTGTATGGCCCGCTGTCTGCACACCAGTCTATCCGCTCCACCGCCCCAACAAATCCACGCCAAGGACAACATCTTCAATATTTGTACCTCAATTGTTCGGATCCTGGACTATCTGTTTACCATACCTTCTAAGTTTCCTATTATGGTCTCTTCACGTGCCCACACGCATCCCGACCAAGAAGTAGCTTCAGCTCATTATTTGATGGCCTACGCCCTACGCTTATGTGATGATCGGTATGCAGCAGTCGTCGCTGGAAACAAAGCACTTTACAATATTAAAATGGCAGTCGAGCTGTACCCAGGGAACAAAGACTATGAAGAAGAGAAGCGGGTAGTAGAGGACTGGCTGGACAGCCCTTCCCGTCCTTGAAGATTCCCCTTCGGAGTGCCAGTAAAGAAGAACCTAAAATCGATGTAGTCTCCATATATTCTCAAACGTCCGTTTAGCATCGTTTACAGACTCATCTTCCACTTATCTAGGTAATCATTATCTTCCATTCTTCGCATCAGCTGTTCATATCTCTTTCCCTCCGCCCCACCCTCCTCCAGAGTCTCAGGATTTTTATTACAGTCGGTTATATCCTCATACCACTTCGCCTCGTACCCCTTGAAAATTCCCCCTCGCTCGTCCATTATAACACGTCTTGGGAGAATGCAGTTGGAAAAGCCTAGGCTAGCACGACCTCACTGCTCTAGAAGCTTATAAAGAGAGATATATTAGTTCTCCAATGCTATGACTACACTTGCATAGAATGAGCCTGCTGAGCAACGCCATGTTATGCACCCAATATCCTTTTTGGATCCCAAAAACGCCTCTTTGAAAATAGAGCCTAATATACACCTCCACCTACACCATTCAGCTTCCCATTTGTAGAATCTAATTTTCCAGTCACCCCTTCACTCTCCACTTCCCGTTCCTCTAGCTACTCCCCAAAATTCTCTCATACGCCTCCTCGACCTCCCTCGCTAGCTCAAGCAAACTTACAATAACAATCTGATGCGTAACGTTCGGCAATCGATCGCGATGCAGCCCAATCCACTCCAACGGAGGCGTCGCCTCACCCATATCCCTCAACTGCGGAGTCTCGATAAGCGGGGGTTCAAGGGGCGTATATTCGTATTTCGACTGGGGCACGTTGACCACGGCTGTGATTTTTTCTTGCTGTTGAGGGTCTGAGCTGGGTAGAGAGGGGGCGCGGGGACGAGTGGTGGTCGGAGTGCTAGGATCATCATCTTGCAAGGCTTGTGAAGTGCTGATCTTGATGTTTGATTCTGGTAGAGGCTTGCCAAGACGAGATGCGAGGGTGCGTGAGTGATTTGACCACATTGTCCGGATGTAGGAGATGCGTGAATAGTTCCAACCTACATCCACTTTACCCTCCAGCGAGCTCCTGAATAGGTAGTCAATGTGGTTGCTCGTAGGTACCTGCCATGTGTGCATTGTTGCAATGACTTTCGGTACTCGCAAAATTGTGCCACCTCGTGCTGAGCGCGCAAATTCTACGACGTCTTCGACCGTAAGCTCTGTGACTGAAATGCTCTTCTTGGGTGTTGGGACAGATGATAGTGCGACGGAGAGTTGACCAAGAGTCATGCCGAGGCTGGAGTGGATCTTGTGTTTCTCGAGAGCGACGGCGAAGCGCGCTTGCATGTCACCAGCTTCCAGCATAAGGATTTGATGATCGATAAAGGTCGACGGGAAGACGCCAAATTTAATGGAACGTAACGTGACTACAACGTCCGTGTGCAGCGAAATTGGCGCCTTGAAAGTGTCGTCATTCGGTTTGGCAATGATCTGACTTTGAGATGGCGAGCGACCGAAGGGTGTTGATACGGAGGATTTGCGCCGGAGAAACTTTTCGATATCCTTCAGCGACTGCCTATACGCTTGTTGATTTTCCTGAATGAGTCTTTCGATGGCCTGCCATAGTGCGAGACCCTGGGCAGCGCTTGTAGCGTGGCAGAAAACGTGTACCTTGTCACCGTCAAGGATAGCAACGAGGCGGTCTTTCGCATCCTTGCCTTCTTCCCGGGCATTGTACATCAGGAATCCGAAGTTCGCAACATCCGCCATGACAAAAGCCTGATAGTCAAATCCAGTCTTGACACGCAACTGCTGGAAAGCGATTGATGCCTGAATCAGTGGCGACCGACGAGCACCGGTTTCTTGTAGTGGCCAACCGATCGATGTTCGAACTTTGATCCCATGAAGCTCGATGAAGCCACTTGTGCGACCCGTGCTTTCAACACCTATCTTCTCAACACCAATGCATAAGTTTTGCTCCCAAGTAGTGCTCTTCTTGGACGAGGCCCACATATTGTGGATATGTAGCGATGACCTTCCAATGGCCTGCCCAAGATCCAAATCGACCTTGACATCCGCAATTGTCACGTTAGCGTTCCAAGGAAACGCAGTCGCGGCAGTGACTTGCTGGTAGCGTTGCATAAGGTACTCCTGTGGTTCCTGATTCGGATTTTCCGTTGGGGACTTCGAAGCTCGTCGGATCTCTGGTGGTACCCATATCTCTCTGAAGAGCAAGAAATCTTGAAGTTGACGAGCGTTGATCTGAAGTGCTGTTGGATTGATCTTGAGTATAGCTGAGATGCCACTGGTTCCGCTGACGTGTTTGCTGTTCATTAAGGATAGAACGATTGATTCAACATCCAAGCCAAATGTAGACTCTCGCGAGTACACATGTTGCACAGTAGCTTCAAGCTTTTCAAAGGCAGCGGATGCAGCGAAGAAATGTCCATGCTCCTGTGACTTGACGCTGTTGACAGTGATGTATATGTCGTCAACCTTAGCAATGGCAGTGACGCGCGCGATGGGCTGACAACTGAGACTGAACTCTTGCTTGCAGATTCGGAGACCAAGATTGAGCCTTGTTCGGCCCAAGAGAGTTGCCGGATCGGCCGTGATGATGTTGTCTTCCTCGAGCAGTTTAGCAGCAGGTTTCGTCTCGACATTTGAATCTTCTGGAGAGCTGGGTGATTCATGACCATCCTTTTCGCGGACAACTGCTTTGACGCTCTCAGAGATATCAATTATGATAGGCACAACCGTCGGCAGCAGGGTGTTAGTGGAGCCATCAACGCGAAGCTCACCATTCAAATAGGGGTCGTTCCCGTCGTCTTGATACTCCACACGCACAGCCACACCTGGTGCTCGTAGGGCCATGCTGCTCTTAGATCCATCGCCTACAAACTGGCTATACCTACCTTTCTGTTGCGCTTTATTTGACGAGCCCTGCACCGGCGCAGTTTCGTTTCCATTGATATGTACAACAGCACCAGCGAAGTTGGCATCGACGGTCAACGATGCCAAACGCTTGTTACCAAATGGACTCTTACGCTGAGCACCAGTCGTGGTTGGTGTCATGCTCCAGTTCGCAGATGCTTTGCGGAACTTCTTGCCGGCGAGAGCGATAGATCTTTCGATGACATTTGCTGGTAGGATGAAATGAGAATCTAGTTGGAGGTCAAGCGACTTGCCTGCAGCGTTGAAGGCAACTTTTCGGGTGTCCTTCGTAGATGCATACGCCACGTTGAATACCATTTTGGGCAGTAGGGCTGAGTTTAGCGATCGCGGCCTCTTGTTAGCCGATACTGGGACCATCTGCAGCCGCATATTCTCGATCATTAGACGTGCTGCATCATCTTTTTGCGTGGACAGGTCAATATTCCCAAATGATAGCACGAGATCCTCGATCTCGCTTCGGGGAAAGGCGGTAACTGAGTTTCCTACGACCCAACTGACCTGGACATCGAGAAGCTCTAGAGAATACGTCGATGTGAACAAGGCCCCAGAGTCGATGGTCTCGGAGTCGCTATTGACATCACTCTTGATGCTCTTATCACGATTTTGGGTTATCCTACTCTTCGTATGTCGAAGCCTCTGCAAATACTTTTTCTCCTTGGATAGGTCGAGGTCTTTGATCTTATCTTGTAGGTGGTTCAGGACGTCTACAACGGCTGAGGCAGTGTCCGCAAAGACGTTCACCTCTAGGCCTGAACTGCGAAGACGATATACTCTACGTGTAGGCTCAGAGTCCTTCTCAGTAGTCGCTTGAAATGTTGCACCGAAAGTAAGATTGCCACATCGGCGGACGGTTTCCGAGTCGGTCAGGCTCAGATCGACGGTGACTTCGTGAATTCGGATGACGGCTTCCAGATATTCCATTATGCTTTGATCAGATTGGATGTTTGTAGCCTTCAGCTGCACAGATGATAGCCTGAGAGCTAGATTTGCTGTAGGTGAGTCTGGATGTTGCCCTGGGGCGTTTGCCGATATGTCCATCCCAGATAGCGTCATTTGGACACCAAACAAGATATCTCTTGATGTGCGGGGAGCCTTCACCACTGGTGAGTCCGATGAAGCTGGGAATATCTCTTCAATGTGAGTTTTCAAGACCTCAACATCATCTTGAACGGCTTGTAGCATATGTGACATTTCCGGTTTGTTGAGTGTAGTGGCAAGTGCTTGTATTTCCGACGCCTGGAATTGGATCTTCTCAACGGTACCTGAAGCGAAGATCTTAGTCTCCTTTTCACTTTGTGTAACAGTCAGTCGCCCATTGATTGGAGGCAACTCGAACGAGCTGATGATGTTGGATCGCTCCGAAGCATTGCTGTATAATCTATGAAGATTGGCCTCCAGGTCATAATCAACTTGCAGCGAGATGTTTCGGCCAAGAGCGGGGATGACTGCAATGCGCCCGGATGACCCTGTAACCGACCAGCAGAGTGGGTGAAGCAGGGCTAATTCGACTTGATATGCGTCCATAAAAAGAGCAAGTGTGACATTTGGCAGTTGGGTAGCATGTTCTTTGGGCTTGGCCTCCTTTGTCGTTTCTTTCATGACCTCTTGGATGACTTCGAACTGTCGGTGGAAGTATGCTACCTCATCCTTAAGCACGGTGTCAACAACTTCGATGAGACCGAGAAGATCTTCTTCGACCTTGACGACAATCTTGCGACTTGCAGCAGCAGCTTTGATCTCATCAGGAATGTCGCTATCGTTACCATGCTGGACCTGGGCAAAAGAAAGAGTGGGCTGTTCGAACTGCGTTTTGGCTAACGACCGTGATCGAAAGGAGAGCTCGCTAACCGATAAGTCCGCGTGTAAATGCGCTGTTAAGATCTCCCCAAGACCGGAGGCCTTTCTATCGGCATCGATGAAAGAAAACTGCAGACGTCGCCCTGTGGTTGTGCTACGTAAGTTGATAGTGTCTAATATAAGCTGAGCCTTGTCTGTGGCGAAAACCACTTGAATATCTTGGTCATAGAGCGGAGCCGTAACTTGCATAGTTTCTAGGACCCTCGACGAAGCTCTCTCTGTGGCTTGAAGATTTTCCTTTTGGAACAGCTTCAACAACGCATCCGCGAGTTCGCAAATTTCCCATTGGATGTGCAGAATACTTTCCCTCGAACTAACTTGAACGGTTGCACACTTTTTGGGGGTATCAGTTCCCACCAGCATGAGGCCAGTTGGCTCTGTTGGAGGTAGTAGCACGACGTTGATCGCTAACATGCGTAAAACGACTTCGCTCTGTCGTGGGCCAGGGTCAACGATCAGCTTGATGCCCGCGGATTTGATATCGAGATGTAGCGGCGCAGATTGAGGCGTGGGCAGCTTCTCTGTGACATGGCCAAACAAGAGTCGCATTGCAAGGCTCTTCTTCACATGTGCCAGATCCCACGTGCGCCACTCGTCCCACATCGCAATGATCTTCTCTTCGACATTTGCTGGACATTGAACCGACTGTTGTGAACAATCACTCAACAGCTTGACCTGCTCGTTCTGTGGGAGACATTGCCACGTATAACGAAAACGAGAAATAATCTTCCATGAGTCGTGACTACGCAAATGGTCCCTCGCAGCGCGGAGAGCATATGATGCTTTCGTCAGAAAAGTAGGATCTGGATACTGACTTTGTATACTGGTGAGATACCATGCTAAATAGCGCAGTCGATGTTGTTGTTTTTGCTCGACTTCAATGAATTTGGCCGCCAACCCATCGGCTAGAAGCGTTGTTCGATGAATGAGCGACGCAAGATAATCGATCTTCCTGCTTGCAGTGGCAGTCTCAAAGGATCGAAAAGAAACGTTGACAGACGTCTCTTTGTTCTGTAACATCCAGACAAGAACGTCTTTGACTTCGGCCTGAATTGCGACGTCCTCGTTCGATCCATGACGAGTGCGCTCCGTCATTGAGACTCCAAGGGAGCCCAATGTGGTATGCAACGCTAGCGAATTCTCGCCGGCTCGTTCACCCGGATATTTCTTGACTCGCGCAGCAGACTTCAATCGGTTGAAAATAACATCGTATTGATCTTTGCCAGATTCGCCTGCTGAGTGTGGGTCAAACCCATGTTGAAACCGAAAATGGGTAAAAGGTATGCGGACGCTGAGTTCGATTGAGCTTCCTTTCCCCTCAAGTCGATTCCTGTTATCAAGGATCTTTGTCATGACTTTGACTTGGAAGTCGTCTAACATGTCCTCAGGGCGACGAGGCTGGACGAGTTCAATAAGATCAGCTACGCTTCTGATGAACTCTGGCGTACAGTGCACTCGTATGCCTGGTTCTGCGCTGACCAATAGGCTAGTATGGTTGAAGCCTTCATCCAGGTGCTTGGTTGACACATCGTTGAACTCGATGTCCTCGACGTCTCGATCCTCAAGAGATGGAGGCAAAGTTGGGAAGAGAGGAACATCGGACAAGTCAGGGGCCACCTGATCTAATGGAAAGTGTGGGGTGGCCAAAGAGCTCGATAGTGCAACAGATGACGGAGCCAAGTTGCGCTTCGCACGCTCTTCTTCTTTAAGTGGCGTGTAAAAGCGAGCTTCACTATCAGCTCGATTTGGTGAGCCTCCAAGAAGCGTTCGACTTCTGCTAGACTCCGCAGTTTTGCTAGTGCCTTTGTGTCTAGTTGTGGATCGAATGCTGCTGGCCAGGGAAGCGCTTGACGAAGATTGTGAATTAGTGGTGCGCAATGGCCGTCCTCTTGTTGACAGAGTTTCCAAAGAGTACTTTGACGAGTTGGAAGAGTCCTTGTGCTGACTAGGTGGCTGAAACAAAAAGATTGGGTGCGGAATATCTGGATATTGCATAGCTGGTGGTCTTACGTCCTGACTCCTAGCGCTTGGACGGTAGGAGGATGTGGGATCGTCAGCAAACATGAAAGCTGTGCGATTTGTTCGCTGGTCATGCATTTGCATGTGAACCTGTTGTTTGCTGCGATTGTCGGAAAAATCCAATTTGCGATTCAGCATATCAAATGACAATGTCGTCTGGAGAAAGGCATGAGTCTCGATGACATGCTGCTCCCCAGAACGCGTTCTATGGCGCAATGCAGACTTCGAGTCCACAGCACTGATGATAAGGTCCGGAATGTGGGCGTGGAGTCGCTGCGAGAAGGTGCTACCTGCTAGGTCGTTGAAGTCTAGACTCACAGGATTAGTCCTGACAAGCAGGGCTTCCTGCACGACATGCAACCAGACATGGACTTCTCCCGTCTTCAATCTTAGAAAGGTTGAATCATGTATCACTTCAACCTCTGTGAGAGGAAGAGAATTTTCATCATCATCCAAAGTGAACGCAAAGGAACGTGCTGCTCCGGCCGCGGTTTCGATAAAGTCTGACGTGCACTCTCCTGATATTCTTCCCACCTCGAAGTCCCAACTGCAGACATATGTAGGCTCGGCTGGAGGCAGTCCGAAGAGACGGTGTCCAAATATAATCGTAGACTCGATGAAGAGCTCCGTACCACCGCTTGTGAACTCATTGGGGTGATCCGGGCTTGTCATAGAACCACCAAGAGAGATGCTGATAGGGCTAAAATTTACCATAAGGTCCATATAGTAATTGGTGAATCTAAGATCTGCAGAAGCGTAAGGAAGGTCAGCGCGGAGGCTGCGTTCGGCCGAATACAGGTTTGCAGGCAAAAGGACGCTGACTTGATCTGCCGAAACGGAAAGAATGACATCTAAATCATTTGAAACTTGAGGAGGCTGTTCGTCTGGCTTCGTACCATCCGCTGCAAGAGTCGCGCTTGGAAGGCCTTGAAACTCCTCAAGAGTTTTGAAGTGCATGTCGTCGCCGAAATAGTTGTCTTTGATTTTCATGAAGTGGAATACGAGCCACCCATACAGCTCAAGATTCAATTTGTGACCTTGAATGTCCATGAAGAGTCTGTCGGTGTTCATCGAGGAGGTTTCGGTCATATACGCGTGAGTGCCGGTTAGGGTCAGGCCGCCAAGCTGAGCCACGTTCGATGATTTAAGAAATGTTTTTAGCGTGTTTTTCTGGTGCATGAGGACTCCGAGGCCTAGATCATGACCCTTGACGTCGAACTTGATCTCATTTTGAAGTGGCCGAAATTTGTCTAGCGGTATAACAACGTCTCCTTGCAAGCGTTTTCCGGACAGGATGATGAAATTGTTGTCGTCGAGATCCGCGGGATTGTTGACGATGTTGGAGTCGTTTGTGTTTATATACAGCTTGAAGTCCGCAAAATCAATGTTGAGGAGGTATTGAAAAGGCACGAAGAGGAAGTAGTCAGGCGGTGGACCAGAGCCCCAATCGGCGACAAGATCCGTCAGAAGGAATAGATGATCTCTGAGTAGGAACAGTTCCAAATCCTGGCATTTGATGTTGAACAGCCACTTTCGCAGTGCGTTCCAGCCGATAGGATTCGAGAGGTCGCAGTCAAGCGCAATGGCACCGGAGCGCCACAGCAAACCGTGGTTGACACTAGATGAGATTTCGGTTTTCTTGATATCAACGTCCACTTTACTTTGATATCCTAGCTCGGTAGCGTACATGTCCATGACATAGTTGACGGATGAGTCGCCGGCGACTTTAACGTCGATCCAGGCGAACGGGCGTACATTTTGCGCAGCAGTAGCATCCCGATGTTTTCCTCGTTTCCTGCGGGATTTGGCTTTGCCTTTGTTCTTATCAACCCCGTGCTTGTCGTGTGCCGCCAATGTGTGGGCTTTTCCTTTCCATTTCCAGTCTTTTGATGGTTCCCGAATGGGTATGCGAAGTACCGTATCTTCTTCGATCCCTAGATATAACTTGAAGATGGATAGGACACGAGTATCACCTGGCTTCAAGGGCTCTGTGGGGACAGCATCGACGTGTGACCCGGGGAAGAACATGGACTGAAAGATGCCTCGATGCCGGTCCGCCCACGGCCCGTAGTTTATTGTACCGCCAAATACCTGAATATCCATGCCATAGTCGGGGGGAAGACTGCCATTAATGTCATGAGGGCGGGCAGGGTCAATGTACATGCTGTTGTCAATCTCGCGCAGCACTGGACCAGCCACGTCCCAATAGAAAGAAACATTGACGCTTGGTACATCGGCGATCAGCGAGGTCTTTGCATATTCCACTCCATCCCATTCGCCATGACCATCGTTTACACTGTCATCGAGGTACCGGGCCAGTCCTTTCCAGCGTTCCTGTCCTGGAAAGTGCCATTGAGGGGCAAACATCTTACTATCTGCCCCTCGACTAGACTTTGAATGGGTGTGGATAGAGTCGGATGATTTGGAAAACAGACCCGAAAAGCTCGAGAGCTTTTTCAACCAGCGGCTCGGTCTCTTGCGCCCGGCGTCTTCCTCGATGATGCTCTCTTCGACAGTGCCTTGACTCGCTTCTTGCTTGTAGTGTGCGGCGGTGTCGAGCTGGCCGGCCTTGTAGTCTGGATTTGGCTTCATGTGCACAACAGGATGCACAACCTGGAAATTGAAGAGCTGCTGGTATACGTCCAACGGGCCACTAGGCCCTGCATCCAAAGTCCCTGTTGCCTTTTCGAATTGGGCAGTTATGACAGCCAATGTGTGTTCGTTTCCAACAACAATGGCGCCCTTTGTGATGTCGACGTGAATGGGAAGCAGGTTAAGAAAGGCCGGAAGCTCAGCTTTCTTTGGCGTTGAGGTAGTCGAGCGACCTGTGTCGGCTCGTGTGAAGTTCTTGTCGCTCTCCGTTGGCGCTTTCCTCAATTTGTTATGATGATGATGTTCTTCTTCCTTGTGCATCGTGGCCGATTCGGCAACCGACGCAGTGCCAGTGCCAGTGCCAGGGTGAGCCTCTTCTTGCTTAGCAGCGTGCTCGGCCTTGCGCTGGACTGCCTCAATGATGGCATCGTAGCCGGGGCTGCGGTTGTACATGAAGGCCTCGACGCCCGAGACCTTGATTGAGATACGACATGGCAGCTGCTTCGGCGTCTGCTTGCCTCCCTTCTCAGCCCTATCCACATTCCTACTTCGGCTGGCAGACCGGCTGTCTGGTGTACTGGGCGATTGGTGGCTTGCGTCATCTCCGGGAGGGTTGTCGTCACTATACACGCTCGCATTCCTTACCCGGCGCAGCCAGTAATTCCAGGTAATGTGGCCGCCATGCACCAGTATCGTCTCATTGTGGCCGTGGTAGCGAATGTCCTTGAAGAAGATGCGGCCACCGAGCGGGGAGATCTGGAGGGAGGTGATGTCGATGTAGGCGTGAAAGGTACGCCATGTGTATGCGCGTATGCCGTAGGAGATGAGGGTAGCAAAGAGGCGGTTGAAGTAGAAGAGGAAGAAGACGGTTAGGATGCTACATATCAACAGCTCAACCAGGAACACCCTACCGTGTATTAGCTTGGGCTGGAGAGGCTACGGCAGATGTTGTATACACACCAATTGAAGCCGGCGCGTGGATCCAAGGGTTCTGCAACGATTGACCGGGCCATGGCTACAGGTCGATGTATGGAGCTGTGTGTTGTGCATCATGGCTCCGCGGGGAAGGCGCGCATGGTCGTGTGCTTGGGCGGGAACGAGCGCTGGAACTGCTCTTGCTTGAGCAGGTCGTCTTCACCAAGCGTCTGTAGGGTTGTTGATAGTGGCCCGAGGAGAATATGTGCCGGATGCACAATTGCGCGCGGTTGAAGCTTGCGCCCGTTCGTTCGCCCAGGGTCCGGGGTCGCGACCAGCGGGATGCGCGTCATGGGTTAGATTACGACGCGAGCTTGGGCCTACTCCTCCGCAAAGCATCGAGACTGCAAAGGCCAAACGAGCACAAGACCACAACGTCTGGTGTCTGTGATAAGACTACCATGGCTACTCTCGCTTGCTGACAGTGTATTCTACGCAACCACCTACGGGAACCCTCTTCAACACCGCCTCGCCGCCTCTTATCGCTGCACGCCTCGACTATGGCTGCAGGCATCCTCCAAACAGACTACCAGACGGACAACTACGCGCCTGGGGGCACTGGTGCTCGATTTGCCCGCGCTGTCATTATTGTAGCTGGTGTCTGCGCCCTGGTAGCCAGTCTCGTTACTTTTGTGTGAGTATTGTCGATGTCCATGGTGTTTGAATTCCACTGACGTAGTTGCAGTGCCGTGTGGTTACAGACGTGAGCAAGCACCTTCGATTATCGCATACTCAAGTTGAACCAGTTTAGGAAGAACTACCGGAAGCCAGTACTGCAGCGCTATGTCGTACGGATCCTGCTCATGTGCGTGCATACGACTGCTACCTGCATGCCTCTGCTCACGATTACGTAGGGTGCCGATATACTCGGCTGCCTCCTGGGCAAGTCTGGTCTCGATCACGGCAGCATCCTATGTAGAACCTTTCCGAGATGTCTACGAGGTGACTAAACACTCTATCCTCCCAAGATATGGGCCGCTGATCGATGCAGGCCTTCACCATATATACCTTCCTCCAACTACTCATAAACTTCATTGGAGGCGAACGCGCCCTCATCATCCTCATGACCGGTCGAGCACCCGTGGCACACCCCTGGCCCTTGAACCTCGTCTTCTCTAAAATCGACATATCAGACCCACACACATTCCTCGCCATCAAGCGGGGCATTCTGCAGTATACGTGGGTCAAGCCACTCCTCTCGGTGGCTACCATCGCGATGAAGGCCACAGGAACATATCAGGAGGGTTACATTGGCGTGACGTCCGGTTACTTTTGGAGCGGCATCATCTACAACATCAGTATAACCATCAGCCTGTACGCTCTCGCCATGTTCTGGGTATGCATGTCATCAGATCTGAAACCATTCCGACCGATGCCCAAGTTCCTCTGTATCAAGGGTATCATTTTTGCCTCGTACTGGCAAGGCTTCTTCCTCTCCATTCTCGTATGGCTAGGCGCTATTCCCGATGATGTCCCTGGCTACAGCCCTGACAATCTGGCCGCTGCCATTCAAGACGCCCTGATCTGTTTCGAAATGCCGCTTTTCGCCTTGGCACACTGGTATGCCTTCTCATGGCACGACTATGCAGACGACACCATCTCCGCCGCACGCTTACCCGTCAAATACGCCTTGCGCGATGCCTTTGGCCCGCTGGACCTTATCCAGGACACCAAGGAAACATTTGCTGGTAAACATTACGAGTACCGATACTTTGATGCGCGTGACAATGTACTCGCGCACGAAGAGTCGTCTTCCCGCGCCGCCCGCATGGCAGAGGGTATGAGGTACGAAAGAGGAGGAAAGGGCAAATATTGGATTCCAAAGCCTGGTCAAGGGTCCGAGAATGAGCCACTACTCTCAAAGGTCACGTCGAGCCGAGCTCGGGCTATGAGCCCCGGACCACATCGAGCGCTTGAAGGTGCCAAGTATGGCACACCTGAGGCTGACGAGGATCCGACGTTGGATGCTGAGGACGAGCAATTGTTCGGAAACGCGCGATCCTTGGAATTTGGCGATTGGAACGTAAGTTTCAAACTTCAAGTGCTGTACCTGAACTGACAAAGTTGCAGTACCCTGTCATTGAGGCTCATCGGGCATCCCGTGAAGACCGCCTGTACGCGAATCCTAATATTCTCACAGCATCAACCAATCGAAACCTGCTGCAGCCCACCAAGGATAATGAGCGAAGACGTAAAAGTCAGATCAAGGGTATACAGGCTTCCCATAATAAAGGCAAGCAAAGAAGTGACTCTAGTAACGGAGAGTCATCACGCTCAAGGTCACGCGGCCCGATCAGCAAGCTACTACGACAGAAATCATCCTCGTCAAGCTCCGCAAAGTCAGAGAGGAGCCAATTAGTGGACCTAGTTGTTGAAGATCACCAGGCAGAGGAGGTGGATGTCGTAAGAGCGCGGAAGGAGGGCGGACCTGGGTGGAATGAAGCTCCCGCAAAGCACTTCGTGTAAGTTGTCACGATCCACTTGCTTCGGCATACCCCTACTGACACCTTGGTATAGTCGTACATATTCTGGGGAAGGTGCGGAAGAGGCTGTGAGAGAGGGGTTCAACCCAGATGAGCCGGAGGCGCACAACCCGGAGCAGGTGCACAACCTCGACTACCCCTTCACTGTCGACGAATCCGAAGAGGAGCAAAAGAAGAACGACATCAAGCCACCGGCGTCTAAGAAAGCCGAGCATTGGGAGACGCGTGATCACACTGATGCCCCAGACCAAGGTAAGGATGATCGTCCAAGCCCGCAATATGGCAGTTTCAGCGAGGAACGAGACGTTTGGAACGACAGGTGATGCCGAACGCCATGTTCCACCTCTTATATAAGCGTTTTCAAAATTGGCGGGATTTCAGAGGATTCAATTTGATGTTCCTCTTTGGTCTTCCGCCAGTCAGCATCAACCTGCCTTATGTTGTCAAGCTGTCTATGGTCGGCTCTATACCCATGTTTAGTGTACATGATATTCTTTTCGCAGTGAAAAATTCCAGGTCGGGGGCGTTAAAGCATTGAACGTTGGAATGACAGCAATCTTTCCCCTCCCAGTCCGAAGCAACCCTGAGCAATCATCGTCATCGTCATTGTCGGACGAATAATCGAAATAGGTGACGTTGGTCCAGAGCGCAATGCAATTTTCCCCGAAAGCGTATTATCAAACCCAAACATCCCCAATCAATTCGGACTTCCCGCACACCTCACCATTAGCTTCCTATTTGGGAGCGGTATAGAAACGTCTAGCTGCGTCTAGATTCGATCATGTCGTCGCGGCTCTTGACAGCGTTTTTTAAACCACCTGTGCGGATGTGTTGGCACCAGCAAATCCAGGCCAAGATGAAGAGGCTCGTAACAGGCCTTTTGAGAAATAGGCACCTTCAGGTCCTAATTGGTTGTGACATGGGAATGAAAAGTTCGCTCAGTGTTTCAGCTTGTCCACGACTCACCAATAAGAACTCAAAGCGGCCGCGAGATTTATCTAAATGCTGAAGGGTTGCGACCGATTGGCTTGCAAGACGATGCAACAGAAGATCCCGACAGCTGGGGCATCTTTCGCCGGCCATCCATGAAGGCGCACACTATCCGCTTGCCCTGTGACTTTTCTGACATGTTCGAGGCGTCACCATCTGAAGCAGCCTTGCGCATTGATTTACATTGTCTCATTTGACGCTGCCCTTATTGTTGCATAGAAGATGTAAGACAAGCATCCCCGCACTGTGCGAACGAGATCGCCCCAGTGGTGGAGCACACGATGAAGTCCGCGAAGCAGGGCGCATCCTCCAACAACGATCGTGACAAGGCAGAAAGTCCCGATATTCGACTCACCAACGAAAGACATGACAGCACGCCACAGCCAGACTGCTAGCTGCCAGTTTCGAAATGCAAGCGCTATTGCCTTGTCACTGGTCCACGATCTGCTGGTCCGCTGGCGCTTACTCTCCGTCGCGCCCAATCAGACTCCGCAGCCCGTTCTCCACCATTAATGCGCGCCAGCCATGACTTGGACTACTCCACAAGTTGACGACCACTATGGCCTGCGTGGGCTGTCATTGGGCGCGTAGCATTTGCCCATTAAGCGGTTCTCATGTATAACACCCACTTCCTGCAGTCCAGTGGACTGAGAGAGGTTTGCTGTTCCTGAAGCCGGATCTGCGGGCTGTATGCACTTGCAATTCCAGAAGCGAAGACAGCTCATCAGTCAAGCAAGAAGGCTAGATTAAGCGGAAGCGTTCGTCTTTCTTCCTTCTCGCTTGCCTTGCTCTCTTTCCTGTCTTACTTTCTTCTCCGCTTTCTGCTTTTTGCTAGCTTCTGCCTACTGCAGGCTCGACATTCTCTTACACCTTTGTACGACTTTATTTGATGATGGATGACTAGCTGCCCGGTTTGCAGCTTGAAAAAAGATGGCTTATGAAAGAACGGAGAAAGAGCAGAGGAGTTCATGGGTGGCCATGCAGTATGGATGCTGTGCATCGAAAGGGGATGTTGACGAGGGAAGGGCAGCGCTGAGGGCTACCGGTATGTTCGATCTTCTTCATGTCTTCTCTTATTTTCACGTTTGCTTCGTTCTTTCTTGCCGTAATTCTGTCATTCCGTCGCCTTGAGACTCCTATACTTGTCATGCTCGATCGAGCCCACCATCCCACCTTTTCCTGTTGAGCTGCACGACGCACCTCGCTTATACTCTCCTTAATCTGGTTGATCATCGACCATGTCCGATCAATATACCCAGCATCCTTCCAATCTATCTGAGCCAAATCGCGTTATTTCGATCGTTCAATATGCTAACGATTCTCTCCAGGGGAGTCCGATATGCGCATCTGCTTCGAGCAGCCGCAATGCATACCCCAGCCTCGCGCTGAGCCACAATATACCCGCCCGCCAACCAGTCAGTCCATGGGCCGCCACGTCTCGCAATGGGTATCCAGTAGTCGCGATTTTGCTACACGTGCTTCATCTCGCGCTAGCATTTCGACAGTGACGCGACCAAGACGCTCGCAGTCGAGGCCTAGCATCAGCCACCCTACGGATTTCAGACGCTTCGATGGCGTCGATGGCATCCAGTCCATGGTTGATGATGCGCCTATGCCTGTTCGTCGCCGTCGCAGCTTCCGACCTCTGGAGCTTTCAATCTACCTCCCTGACGGCTGTGGTCGTCTTTCTCCATTGCCTGACTTTGAAGAGATCGAGGTTCCTGCGCAGGCGCTTGTTCGTGTGAGAGATTCACGGACAGATTCATTATCCTCAAATCCTTCTTCTTCTTCGTATCTTATTCAACGGAAGGCTGTTGGCAGCGGTTCACGACGGAGCAGTGTGCAGAGCCAGTTGAGCACGAGTACGTCGACACAAGAGAGGAGGTTGAGTGGTACCACGATGGCGACAATGGCAACACCCACTCTCCCATTACTTGCAGAAGAACCAAAATCGTCTGCTGGATCGTTCAATGACCGTCCCATGATCCAACGCTCCCGTACTTCCGGCACGCTATCACCAGCACGTGTCATCTCCCGCCTTCCTTCTCCATCCCGCAACCGTGCCAACACTGCGCCTTCTCGCCCCGGAAGTCTCCGCCGCACCAGGACGGACGTCGACGATGCAATCCGTGAACTGAATACCATCGTCGAAGAACGTCGCGCCAGTGCATATCGCTCTCAAACCCAGTCCCCATCTCTAGTCAATCCCCCTCCAACCTCATCAAGTCATCACGTTCCGTACATCGCACCTTCGATGCGGATGCATGTCAGGTCTGAGACGCTTTCGGATATTGGGTCTGCATTCTCTGCACCGTTAGGGAAGCCGTTGCCCCACCTCCCAATGACTGAGAATGCGCCGGCTAGGAGGGCGACTATGGGCCTCACACTAGCTCCGCCAACACGTTCCTATACTGGTCCCTTGACTTCTAACCCCATCACACCGCCAGCGCCTCATACACCAACTACACCCATCTCCCGTCTCGGAGCATGGATCAAGCGCTCTACCTCTACCATCAAATCCGCCTCTCGCCCCGCTACGCCAAAGACGGCAGAGTCATTCTACCAGTACGAGCCCGCTCTACCCACTACAGCCTCACGGCCCTCCACAGCAGGATCCCGCACCATCACCCACACACGCCAGGAATCCCAAGAAAGCAACGGTACCGCGACCGTGACGCTCTTTTCCTCCTACACCTCCTCGACACGTTCCACCTCCCCTTCTTCTGACAAGAACAACTCACCTCCCCACAAGGCCAAGCGCGTTCCTGCTCCTCTCAACCTGGCCAAGGAGAAGGAAATCGCCATCGAGGCTGCCCTGGCAAGCGCACGCAGCACTCGCAGCGTCATGAATGCGAAGCCGCCCATGAGCCCGAACTTTGCGCTTCTAAGGGGAATGGAGATTAGCGCGAGGGATGTTGGTGTTAATGGGGAGAGGAGGAGCGCTTTGCTTGCACCGAGTCCCTCGGCCGTCGGCATGGCTTTTTAGACGCACGGCATACACAAACACATTCTGAATACTTATCACTACCACTAACGAGGAAAGAGGAAAGATGATGAGAGATTTGGGTTGGAATTTTCAGGTATTTCACATGGGTCAAGGTGGAATAGGAACAGAAAATCTGGGCTGGGTTGGGTTAGGTTAGGGGGGAAATGGGACTTCTTTCAGTGACCAGGCATATACCCTCCGACAAGCTCCCGCAAGCCGCATCTCGCTATTGTGGGAGCCCGGATGCCCGGTGCACTCTCCTTTGCGTCTTTTTTTTTCTAGTTTTCTAATTACCCTTCTACTCTATATACCCTTTTGAAGCGAGAAAGCCTTGGCGATGTCAAATCTAGTAATGGGCGGGCTGGTGAAATTTAAAACGGGGATGGTTTTCGCATAAAGTGTGTTTGTTCATGTGGGATTTACTATGTGAGATTTGTTATGTGTGAGTTCTGTGAAGGGAAGCTTGATTCATGCTTCAGCCAGTCGCCAGTCGCAGGCAGGGGCGTGGTGCGAGACCTGGACATGGCGTGAGAAATCAACGGTAAGTAGTGATGGCCTACCCTTGTCATTGGCAAGACAGTGACTTGCGTGTTACTCTGATAGACATCAATACGAGTTTACGACGTGCTTCTAATCTTCTAGTCAAGAAAGTCGTGTTCTGCGTGCGATGTGATGGGAGTTGATTAAAACCGAACCATTGGAGCTAAGAGCGTGCATGGAAGGTATATTGAGCTCCTCACTGCTTGGTCCATGGTCGTTGATGAAGTGGGCTAATGCACTTTCTAACAACTTTCTCGTCATGGGGTAATTGCGTAAAGTTTGAGCTAATTGCGACCAAATCTAGCGTTGCAGGTATATCGTATCGGAGGTCTTCGAGCTATCGCTGCTCACTTTCGTCTAGATGAACGCTGGGGGCGCATGGAGTGCGAACAACGTGAGTCGCACCTTTTCTTGTTTGGAGAGGTTACAAGTATTATCGTGTCGTATTCTCTATATTATCTGATCACAATTAGATCCTCTCACTTTGTGGTATGCTGTGCGTGCACGAGTTATGCTCAGACGATGATATGGTCGGATAGAAGAGAAGAGTGCGTGAGTGAAGAGAAGTGCGTGACTGGTGTTTGCTACTCCTCAGTCTTCTGTGTATACTTGCAGCCTTCCATGCCAGCTTTTACAAATGCGATCAGTTGGTCATGCACACGTCAGTCCAACTGCGTTCATCCATAAGACACTCCGCACCTCCAAGACTCACATTCTTCTCCTAAACATGTACGCGTTTGTTCGCGTTCAGAATGTCTAATTGCCATCGCTACGCATTCGATGGGCATTGTCAGAGTCGTTCATGGCTTACATAGGAATGCTCACGGAAATCCCAATCCAGTTATTAGTCACGTGTCCGCATGGGGCAAGCATGGTGCAGGATGTGTTGTACGTACTGTGTGGTACCACCGAATTCGGTCGGAATGTAAGGAGGTCTCTGCGGCTCTTGGCTGATGCTCGAGGGAGGCAAGCGACTGCGTGAAACAGAACCGTTGGTGATGTCGCACGTCGGTCATTGACAGGTGAAGTGTCTTGTATTTGAAATGCGTTGAAAGCAGGCCCTGAGTGGCAAGAAGCTCGGTCGTATACCATGGTGGCATATCGAGGTTTCGCGGTGTGTCACGTTTTGCGTTGTCGGACACTCTGTGACATCAGCGTCGGTGGCTTCTACCAAGCGACTGAATGTTCCTTAGTGCCATGCAGGATACCCGTGTAGGTGCATGATCAGAGAACGATCTTTTACCCCACAATGGTGCTTCCGATGGGTCTTATCGTCGACCTTGATCCGGGTAGCTGGGATTTTTGCCCTTGCTTGTGTCGAGCGTAGTTGAGAGATTGTGTAACAAGCTGCAGGAGGCATCCAGCAACCCGGTCATTGAAGGCTGCGTTGCAAGCCGAGTGCCGCCACAGGGTTTTCGGCTTCGACCGAGACACGATTACTCAAGCAGCCTTATCGTCACTTTGTCAGTACATCTGACAGCAGCTTATCGTATGAGCGAGAAAATCGATGGTTATCTAGACCTGCGGATGTCCTTGCCGACATTGAATCGTAGCGCCAAACAACTGTTGATATCGTCGGCTGCTGCACTCGATGAAACCTCAAGGTAGGAGGGTATTCACAGGTCGTTTCCAGGGCGCCTATATTTGCGAAGATTGCCAGTCATATTCAAGGCTAGGCTTACCGATCGGAGCAGGACGAGTAAAATGAGTTTGCGCAGGGGACCGATCCAGGCGGAAATCGGAGGCGCTAGAATAAAGCTCCAGGAACAGTAGCTAAAGCAGGTAAATCTCCTTTTGGGGTAGCAGATGTAACGATGAAAGGAAACTGTGTTTGCTTTGTGAAACCTGGACAGAAGGCGATCAATGACCCGAGATGGCTCCGAGTACAAAGCCCGTTGGCAAAGTAGCACAAGCTGGCGCCCGATGATTAGGGGCCAGTGTAAACGGTGATATGTTTAGAGTAGGGTTTGGGGTCGATTAGCCAAAGGCTTTGGCTCGGGTTTTCAGAAGAGCTCTCAGAATCAGTATCCACTCTGCGAAGCGGCTAGTTGCAGCGTGTTCCTCGGTATGTACAACCACAACATACGCCAGGGGCGTTTCAGGTGCAAGAGGCGAAAGACCCGGGGCCATGGCATCTCTCCTCGTGGGGACATCATCCTAGCTATGAACAAGCCTTCAAGCCATGGTACGTTCCCAAGCGGCCTGCCCACAGCTAGAGCAGTGACGTCGGGTCATGCATGCGCGACTAAAGCCATTCCAGCAGCGCAAAGGTCGAAGCTGGAGGTCGGGTTCACAAGATAGATTAGCCCTGGAGCCATCTCGCACGAAGACGCGTCGCGTTGCAATGTGCACGACGGTCCCCTTTGGACAGTCACGGCAGCTGAGGGCCCATCTTGTCCAAGCGTCGGAAGGCGTGAGCTGCGTGAATAGGCGCGAAGTCGAATCGATGATGCCGAATAATAGCTGCGCCTGTTGATCGCACGTATATTCTCGGGCTACTTGTGGCCTGCAAGGTGTCATGTCTTGCGATCTCTCCAAGTGTGGTGGATGCGTTGATCGCGCAGAGATAAGATTAGATGCCGTGGGATTGTCAAACAAGCGGTTGCCATGGCAAGGGTAATGGCAGTCCTGAAGAAGGAACGAAGCTACACGGGCAACCTATACACATGATGAAGCGGCCGCTTGCTGGAGTGCGAAGATGAGATGATGGTGTATGGTAAGGGACCCGTGCGCACCACGAGGTACGGTCGTATCTCATCTCGTTCCGACCTTTACCTTTAGCCATCTTGGAGGCCGGGTCGAGAACGCGAGCAAGACGTCATCATTAATTATTAGCCATACTGGCTCGAAGTGGAGAAATTAGGGCGGGTTTGGCGGCAGCGCTGAGGGTGCTAATGCTCTGCTTCTAGTGACGGGGCGGCTGACACACAGCCACAACAGACCGCCAGCGGTCCTGTTCGGGACAAGAGGGTTGAGTGATACGGCATCAGCTTTCTAAGAATACCTATACAGGCCACACACCGACGTCTTCTGCTGCTGAGGGGAGGGGGTAGTCGCCCGAGCAGTGCGCGCAAGGGAGCGTCGTGGTTCTTGTTGGACGCGCTGTAGGCAGCTGGCAACAACAGCCCAGCTCCAGCTGCTGTCCACCATGGGAGCCTAGTCGTTGGCTGGCGACGGGCAGTCATGGTAATGCGGCGTTTGCAAAGGGTACACGAGCAGTGAAAGGGTCCATCCATCGGTTCAATCTCCGGGGCCGTGGGCTGTCAGCCTCATCTCGCTCCAGGACGGGGAGTCGTTGCTTGTTTCCCGAAGCGGCGGCTGCGTATAGTTACAAAGTTACCAACAGAGCAGCTGCGACGCGACCGAGGCAGGCGCGATGGAGCAGCAGCGGAGGAGAAGGCGCGGTCCTCATGCCGCAGGAGCGTCCATGGATGGCATTCTCGACCACAAAAGCGCCAGCGTGGGACAGACACGGCTCCCTTTGGCCGCGCATTCTCGCTCGCTCGCCGTGGGAGAGGTCGCGGTGCTGTGCCTGAGCAGCGGCCGGCTTGCTTGGGGGTGGCTTTCTGGCGATGCGCAGACGGCGGTGGGGCAGGGATGGGCGGATTAAGGTTGACTGCAAGCCACGCCAGGAATAGAAGTCGGATCAAACTCGCTTGGCCGTTGGTGCCCATGCATGCATCCCATCCCTCATTGCTCACCACACTCCTACACATGCCCTCCCTTTCTGCAAAGTCCAAAGCACCGCAACCACCACGGACGGCGCTCAGATGGGGCCATGCTTTTGCATTACCGCGCATTGGCTGCTTTGAGACGGCCGTCTGCCGTCATCTCGGCCACTCATGGCCCTCAAGACCACCATATCGTCTAGCCTACAGGCTCATCATGGCGAGCCCTGACCTATGTCCCTTACCCCCCCCCAATCCCAATGAGTAGCCCATGGAAAACACACTGCTGATGCTCACGGCCATGCTGGGCCGTATGTATATCATCTTGCACGTCACCGGCCGCGCTGGGCACCTACGTCAACCTGGACGCCCATCTTCAGCACCACTTACCCCCATCTCCCTCAACAGTCAACCCCCCCCCGCCCATTCCCCCTCCCCTCCCCTCTCGCCCAGCTGCTCGCCGTCACCGTCCCTCGTTTGCATTTCTGCTCAATTTCACCTTCTCCACATTTCGACGCCTCACGGATTGTGTTTCGAAGCATTGGCCTTGGCCCTCCGCATCCGCGCTTCCCACCACTACCCAGGTCTTAGAGCCCCACTCCACATCTCAGGTACCGGCCAAACCCAGCACCCTCTGGAATTGCTGCATTGTTGCTTTTGGCACTGCATTCTGGAGCTGTCTCGTCCTGCCCGCCGCTCGCAGCCACAGCTGTCTGGCGCCATCAACCACTCACAGGCAGCCGTGCAGCTTACTGCCTAGCTAGCAGAGCTGCGCCATCTTGGGGCCACCCAACAGAGCCTCAACCCACGTAGGCTCCAGTAACTAACCCGCTCCATCCTCTCATTCGTACCTTTTTATACCCTTCTGAGAGCTGTCAGGCTTTGCACGACGTCGTGTCCAACGGTCAGACTACTAGCCCTTGGAGGGGGCGTGCCTTAGCACTCACTGGGGCTGCTAGTCTACCAGGTGGACGGGACCGGTAATCACCAAGAGTCATCCGAACCCTCCAGAGCTCACTGTGCTCGCTCTTCCTTGCATGTCCGCCTATCCTTCGCCATATACGCTGGCCAATCCTACCCTATCCCGCTGCCCTGGATTCCTTCGTCCACTTCTTACCCTCTTCAACTTCTACCCGTGTATTAACTGCCGCCTATCTCCACTGTCATAGCTTCATAGCTCCGCTGTTCTTTTTCCCTACCCGCACGGCAAGGCTGCCTAGCCCCCATCATACTGGCCAGCCCCGGGTCCATGTTTCTGCTCCTTTGTTCGTCATGTAAGTCAACCCGTCTGTCACATCGAAATGCGGGTCGTGGTATGCGACATTCTGTACCAAGTAGCTCACTGTCATTTCCAGGACCTGGCATTCACTCTGAATCAGTCTTGCTTGCTGCCAGAGCGACCCTCTTTCTTCCCTGTTGCGTCGACAGGGAGCTGTTATTGTCTGAGCTGCAGTAGGCGAAGAGCAGGACTCACCGTGTTCCACACCGACACTCAAAGTCCCCCTGATCCCCGTATGAATCGACCTTCTGAATACCCTGACCGTCTGTCTCTGGGTAGCCTACTTGTGTTGACTTCGCTGGTCACAAGGCTCACTCAACTTGTCTCCAAACCTGCCGTTCGTCACAACTTCACCTGCCTGTCAAGCCCATTTGTCGCAGCTTTTGCATCCAACAAGGACACATTGTTTCTATACTTGCGCACAAGGCTCACACCACACCCGCGGGTGCACTGGAGATCCTATCGAGGATCAATCTACCGTCGACAAGACACAAACAAGAGTTTCCTATCTCGATTGGAAATTCTCACAACACCGTCAAGCTGGCCTGCACCGTAGAGCAAAGCTATCAGGTGCGTCTACCCTCCTCGTACGTCGCAAGTTCTCAAGGTGTGTCCTTGGGCGCTCAGCCGGTACCCCTCCGTTGCTGCCTGCGCATCGACCCCAAACGCGGGTTTGCCTGCTAACCTGTTCATCGACTCAGCCTGATAGCTACCGAGCGCCCTTTGCTGTAGGCGTCGATCTGGACATACCCGAGTATTTCCTAGCCCAGCGCAGTCAAGGCCTCAGTAGCGGGCTGCCGACTGTGCAAGCGGTACGAGGTGAAAAATTGTTGTCCATGTCTGGATACGGAAAGAACCAACAATACGTGTATGGTAAGTTGGCATGCGGCTCATCTGACGGGTTTGGAAGGGCAGCTGCCAAAGCTGGCTCGGATGAACCCGGTTGGGGCCCACGTGAGGGTGATTAGCTAGTTTGACTGACCACCCACTTCCCAGATGCCGAAGCCACAAGATCGAATCAGATCCCGAGCTATTCAGGCGTTGCACAGCCTTCATTCGCCTCGCAATACACGGATGCGCCCGCGCGGCTCACCCACGAGTCTTCAGGTGCAGATATGCCCTACATTACCAGTGCAGCGTACGAGTCACGCGGTGCAGGAGAACACCAGCCTGAACCTCCATTTATTGATGCAAGGTCTCGTCATCCCGCATCTCACACAGCGACTGAGACGGAAATCACCGAATCTGTTACGCCCCCACAAGGCACCGCTGGATCTACTGTTTCCCTCCAACTCCGGACGAATTACGACCTCGCTACGAATCAACACACGTTTATCCTAATGTTTGGCTCCAAGAAGTGCGTTGCCGCACTGCAGAAGGTGGATTATGATGACGAGTGGTATAATTATGTTCTCAACGTCGAGGTACCTCCATTCCCCTTGACAAACTCATGGGATCCAACCATGATGTTGAAGCTCCAGATCGAGGATAAAATGGGGCATTTGCGATCTCAGACAGATGCCGGCAAGTTTACCTTCACTGATATGTCGCCAAATCTCGCCTACCAGTCTTCTCCCGAGTTTTCCAGAAAGCGAAAGTACTCAGCCGAGTTTGGGGAATCTCAAGACTACTCCGATAGCACTGCCGCAAAGCGAGCAAACACCCTCCGCTTTCAAGCCAAGCCACGCTCGATCTCTGGAGCGTACTCAGCAGCCCAAGTATCACCACTTCCGGCTCAGTCTACACTGTCCAGCGCGTATGGACACAGTAGCGGATACGACTTGCCAAAGCAACCAAGTTATGCTTCTCAGCTCTCACAGAAGGGGTTGTATGCCGTTCCTTCGGGTATGAACATAACCCAGGGGGATTATAAGCTTCCGCAGATGTCGCCGAGCCTGCATTCGTACGGCAGCTACAACTCGCTTGCACACACAGGCCGAAATCCTGGCTCGATTGGCGTAACTCCTTCTGGGGCTTCTGTTCTTCCTTCGCCCTCATCACTTGCAGCACCTGTCTTAGTCCGGGCTACAACGCTTCCGCAAGCGGGTAGCACCTCTTCGGCTCAGCCATTCAATCCGTATTCCATGTACCAAACTAAAGCTGTCTTGAAGATTGAAGGTGATCTTGACAAGATGAGCGACGAGTGGACGCAAGAGGAGCTGGACTCGAAGCGACGGCTCGTAGAGTTCAAGAGATCCCAGCACGGAAGCACGATTTCGACCTCGTTCGCGCCCATTGCCCCAGAAGCTCGGCCAACCCGGAGCATATGTGTCAGCTGCATATGGTGGGAAGAGAAAGATGAGTGTTTCATCACAAGCGTGGATACCATCTATCTCCTGGAGCAACTCGTAAACGTTCGCTTTACAGTCGAAGAGAAGAATCGAATTCGACGCAATCTAGAAGGATTCCGTCCACTTACAGTGTCAAAGGCCAAGCCAGACAGCGAGGAGTTCTTCAAGGTTATTATGGGATTTCCGAACCCAAAACCACGAAACATCGAGAAGGATGTCAAGGTGTTCCCTTGGAAGATTTTGTCGCATGCGTTGAAGAAGATCATCAGCAAATATGTACGTTCTCTGACAATGAAGCACGGCATGAAACTAATACTCCATAGTCTGCGAGCTACTCTTCGACGGCTGGTATCGGATCTCTTCCCATCGCATCAACATCGGCTTATGTCCCGGGCATCATGTCGCAGGCGGCACTAGACGCCCATCGCAATGCTTCGCCACAATCGGTCGCCGCTTCGACTGCTTCAACTACGTACACACCCAACCTGACCTCATCGAGTCTGTCTCCCCATATGAAGCTATCAGCAGGTCTCGAGGGATCAGCAGCTCACGGTATGTCAGTTTCTCAGAGGACACCCTCAGGGCAAGGTATGACTCAATGGGGTGCTCCTGCTCATCAGATGTCGCAATACCCAGGGACACTAGCTCAAGGAGGACGGCCGTCCTGGGATTACGGCTATCTCAATGTTTCTTCGACGGCAGGAGTACCGAATGTCGTAGGATCGCTACAGATGCAACGCGCGGACATCACGCCCGACATGAGCCAGATGCCAGCAGACAACACATACCCGCAGTACGGTGAACGTACCACGAGAGTGTAGGGAGAATAATGTCCGAAGGAGACCGCACGCTGGAAATCATTGTCGCGGTAATGCATGAAGGACAAGGATGTGTGTCGGGTGATCCAGTCAAGGTCCGCATGATCCATGGGTCTCTAACCGCATCTGGTGTCGCACCAATCCTCCTCCACACCACTCGACATCAAGTCTGCCTTGTACGACGCGCAAACCATACTTGGCTCGTTCTTTTATCTGGATCTATTCGTTGCCGATCCCCGGCAAGTCTATACGGCGTCAAACGCATTCGTCGTTCTCGGGTCTTTCATTCTCCGGTGCTGGACAGCATCTACACAATACCCTGGACAGGCGGCGTTTGAGGTTTATTCGATGTGATCGACTCTCTTATCAAGGCTTCATGCATATACAGGTTCACGGCGTACGATACAAATAGTCATGCGGTGCACTCGAGCATGCGCCTCGATTACGACCACCTTACAGGCTGGGATGACTTCGCGCTTCTCTGGTGTTTTTTTGTTATTTTTGGTCGGTTCAATAACTTCTCCCTAATCGTTCATATTCTTACGGACTTACTTTCTCACACTCGCTTTAATCATATTTGGATCATGTTTGGGCACGAGATTTGATGCTTTCTGTACGGCGGTTCAAAATATGACTACGCAACCTTTCCTATATTTGCATTAGAGCGGATTCGGGGATTCGGACTGCATACGGGACGGTGGGCACTCTAGTCTTGTATGGCGGAAATTCGGCGTTGATCTTGGTGGTGGTTTTGTTTCTTGAGATTCCCCATTTCCTTCTCCAATCAACCGATCGTACGCAAGCGCAATATAGTTCTAGCAAGTTCTTTCACACATGCACACATATATCGTACTTCTGCTATGACATGCGTCGAAGCTCTTTTGCCGCGCACGGCAAAGCTTGCGAGCTTCGCCACACCCAGGGCGCAATACTCTTTCTTTGGCCCCAGCCTACGTGCGACTGCCTAACCCAGCCAAGACTAACTCCCATAACCGCAGTCCCGCTGCGCGTAATTAGGCATCAGCTTACCCTATCTTACCTGCTATTCGTCCTACCCCCAACTAGCCATGATCATGGCGTCGATTCAAGACCGCTTGGCCACATGATCAAAAGCCGTGAACTCGGTACCGAGGACTCGTGTTACACCGTATCTACATGCTCCAGCAAGCATCCGCATGGGGTCATATGTTTGTGCCTCGTGCAAGAAATAGACGACATGGCTACCTGGTGAAAGGTGGATGATCAACTACTGTTTCTTTACGAGCGGTCCGAGCATCGCTAATAAGGCATGGGGTAGGCCCGCAGCTGCGACCACCTGTTTGTGTTGGTTTGGATTCCCAACACGTGATTCATCATGTGCCCGACACGCTAGCCCACATACGGACTAGCTTACTCTGGTTTCACTCCCCTCTGTATATAAACATAGTTTCCCCCCACATAGAACCTCATCAATACGATCACCTTTCTTCAGTTCTACAGTTTGCCCCGTAGGGTGTCAGATGTAGAAGGCAGATTTGATGGATGACTGACTGACTGACTGTGCCTTTTGCCTGATAGGATAGGTAGGGCCCTCAAGCCTAGACCTAGATTTAGTGCATGAATCGTCTGCCCGGAAAGAACCGCGCATGCCTCGACTCTAGACCACATCCGTCCCATAATAGGATCTCTCTCTCTCAATATCTCTATAGCTGTAGATGTCTATTTCTAACTCCAACGCCGTCTCGCTGACAGATCGATCGCTGACAGGATAAAAGATCCGGGTAAGACTCCACGTGGCGCGTAAATCGCATCTTGATATAGTCAAACATTCCATTCGTTCAATCCGGCAAATTAAATCACCGGGAGCAAGGTCGGAAGCAAATAGAAATAACTGTGCGCTCTCCCCGCAAGTAAGCCCATCCATCGTACGTATTTTCTAGGAGGGGGGAAGGTGGGCCTAATCGTCTTACCCGCATTGGAATATTCGTTTTTTTTCGCCTGGTTTGGGCTTATCTCACCTCACCTCACCTCACCTCATGGTATATGTGCTACGTGGGACGGATGAATCGAGGCATAAATAAGAGGTGTGCAACGTGGAATGGAGATGCAGAGGTTGATTGGGACGGACTTGGGCGGTTTCAAGACTAAGAGTAATATCTGATGTATACCTATAGATAGGGATGCTTAGTAGTTGGTAAAAGGTGAGGAGAAGGCGTCAGGCGGAGAGACGGTTGGCCGGCTGAAAAAATATATTCTCTGATGGTGGCAGTTTAATGTGTATTGCAGTAGCAAGCCTGTATACACGTCTTACGATAGATTTTTACTTTTCGTCTGGAAGACAAGAGTACACCTCATGCGGTGGTAGCGATTTCTTGAATTGATTGTCTACTTCAAGGCTTTTTTTTTGCTTGAGTTATACAGTAGGGTTAACGTCATATTCGACATCCGTCCTAATGACATACTTTGCACCCTCAACAACACCCGTGCCCTCATGTAACAGCGCCCCTTGTGCCTCGCCATGCGGAAATACAGCAACGCTACCCATGATCGGCTTGACGGGATACGCATTGATGACGCCTTCCTTCACGCTTGGGATGAAGAAGGTCGTCTCGCCGCCCCGGAAGTCGTCATTGAGGTAGATGAGGAAGGTGAAGAGGGAAGACTGGCGAGCGTGGGAAGGCGAGGAGTCGTATTGATAAGCGTCTGTTGTGGGATCGATGCCGGAGGGCGGCCATGCTCCATCTGCGCATGAGTTAGCAAGACTAGTACATACGTATGGGAGATATGCGCATGGTACTGACCGATGTGACATCGATACTCGGCGCCGGGGACGTATCGGTACACTCTGAACCGCCGATTGATGCCTCGAACCTGTTTTCCTGCCACGGCTTCCGGAACAAATGCCTTCACCCGGTTCCAAAGCTTGTCGTGGAAAGCTTGATCGACTATCCAGTAGAAGTTGTGCGCTAATATACTAGTGTCTTCACCTTGCGGCCGCATTGGCGCGTCAGGAATGAAGCCAATCGTCTCTCCGGCTGCTATAATGGAAGAGCACTCCTCAGGCGACAGGACGTCCTTTATCAATCGCAGATCTGGTACTATGGGGTGTTTGTAGCACTCTGTTTTGGGTCCTTCGCCAAGAAGCACCGTGTCATCTTGAGAGGCGTATAAGATGGCAGGGTGGAGATTCGGTGGCTTTCGCTGTAAACCAGCGGTAGTCTCGATTATTCTGAAGCGTTCCTTGAGGTCGGCAGAGCAAGATGCGAAGATGGTCTTATCTTCGATGGTGCGACGCAATTGCCGCGTCGGCTCACTTCCGCCTCGCAGGTTCCAAGTCTCTTGCAGCGCGACCGGGCCTGAAATGGAGTCTGTCCCGTGAGAAGTGGTGTCGGTTGGACCGGTCACTCTAAGAATGGCGTCCAGTACTCGAATCAGCTCATTGTTGTGGGAACTACGTCCCACAACAGTCTGGCTAGGCACTTGGACGTGGATTGACAGCCCAGAGACGACATCAAGAGTGCGGACCCATCGACAGAGAGCACCTAATGTTGGCGTATCCTTTCTAATTCGCATCTCTGCCAATAAGATGAGTGCATCCATGTACTTGGCATCTGTGAGTGCTCCCGATATGCGCGCAGTAAGATTGCTGCCCTCCGCTAAATCAATTAGCTCTTTTCCATTCAAATGGAGGCTCAATCCTCACCGGCTGAGTTCAGTCCCGTTGTGCATGCCTGACGAAAGGTATATACCGCTGTCCTCAGATCTTTGCATGCTTTTGACTTGATGAGGGCGGGATGCTCGGACAACGTCTGGAGTGTTTCCACGGTGACTTCAATCTCCTCGGTCGAGATCAATGAGTGCACGCTCACTGGCTCAAAAGCAGGCGTATCATTTGGCGGACTTGGGATCCCTGTTGTAGTCGGCTTCTTCACTGCATTCGTGTGTGCGCTGTTTCGCTTTCGCTTCGCCATATTTGATAGCCGGTCCACGCTATCCACGCACTATTACAAGTCTGTGTGTCGAAAATTGTACTTGGGATGAGAAGTTTCACTAAAGCACGATTGGAAAGAGTTGTCGTTTCTCAAATTGAATTCTGAACAAGGTGGCGAAGTTGCAAAGCAAATTCTGTGGTCTGTGCGTTGCGGGGAAGCTAGCGCTCTGATTCGCCCCTCTCTGCTAAGTGTAACTACTCACGCCACTATACTTCTGCATGTTACACTCATCTGCTTCCAAGGCTGCAGATTGACGGAAGAGTAAGAGAAGAATCAAGCTTTCTTGTTTTCTTTCTGGAAGACTACCTAAAAGATTGCTGCATTCCAATTTGTCGAAAAGATCGGACTAAGAGCACTATGTGAAGTGAATCGCTACAAAGCTGCTGATATGACAGCATGTAAGAAGCGAACCTTTGCGTCTGACTAGTGGTTGAATGGTTATCTTGTATTATAATGGGTTAGCACTCAGGTGTCTGCCACTGCCTGAGAAAATTTGATGTTCTTCAGCCCACCCTACAAGAAAACAAAGCAATATCGTGGAATATTATACAAGAAAGGAACGTGTGGTTATCATTTATGATCCCAATCGACATTGTCTATTAATACCCTCGCCATCTTACCCATTAGTCCAACATGCTCCATTGTTCTACCAATCTGCTTCTTCTTGCTTTCTACCCCTTAGACTTTGTCTTAGCGTACAACTATTGCACAGAGGAGGCGTAACCCGCTTCTCCCACAACCGTGGACACGTCTTCAAAAAAGGATTGTTGCTTTCCAGCATGGACAGCCTTTTCCAGCTTGTGTGGTGGTATTGGTACAAGCTCACTTGTCGAGAACGGAGGTAACAAGGTTGAAAGATCGTCTCAGACTCTGTAGGGTGACAGGCATAAGTGTAATGGAAGAGGAGACACATGAAAGCTTGAGAGTCGAGAATGTATTCAATAGAGGATAATGTGTGAAGTGTTCTTTGATGAGCATTAGTCAAAGTGCGTTCTATTTTTGGTGTTTGTTTGCACAATGAACGTAACTAGATGCCTTTTTCCCCAATATGGCCAGTCGAGTTATTCAGGGAAATGTCATTAAGTTGAGACGGTGGGTGCAAACAATTAAGATTAATTGAAGACAAGCTTAGGTCTCATAATATCTGTCCTCGCTTCAATCTCCTGTTGTTCCCAAACTGTGGGATCATCACAAGCTCCGATGGATACTCCTAGAATCAGATTGACATCTCTACCCGCATTGTTCGCCCATTAAGCGACAAGATCGCGGACATTAAACAGGACCTCAGCATCTTGAATGTTTCCCAAACAGGAGATCCTGCTCCTGATTGGTGTAGAATTAGAAGATGATCCGCATGACTGTGTAAGCTAGGTGTAATCGATGGTCCTAAACGGGAATTCCTCGTGGATTGTGCAAACACACGGAGCCCTGCTGTTAATAGGTCACTACCCGCGCTTGCGATTAAAGGCAAACCGCCCTAAAGGAACGGCAATATAGGCAGGTCGATAGTACCCGAGTGAGTTTGCCCCTGTCCAATGGCCTACACCCGTGCTCCATTCCTACTACTAAAGCAAACAATCCGGTTCCGTGGAATTACCCTAGAGCCTACCTACGGGTATTTCGCTATAGAGAAGATCACGCGCTTTGTAGATGAGAACTACCCATCACGTTCGTCTGCATCTGGTGAAGCCGATAAATAGCTGTAAAGAGGTTGAGGAATATTAAAACTTCGGACTGGCTAGGTAGCCGAACAATAATTAAAATTGAAAGTAGAAAAATTATTTTAGTAGAAAGGTTAATCATATGGAGAACGCATATTTAGAGGGAATCGAGCACGAGGAAAATTACGAATTCTCGACATGCCGCCGTTCCGCCATCTATCTAACATAACATCTGCGACGATTAAGCAAGTTTTCTGTGCCGAATAAAGAACGTTGAGCTGAAATTAGAAGGAATTGTATCCAAGCACGCTTAACTCGAAAGTATAGAGTAGAACGAGGACGCCGATAATATGACCCTCATTGTATGCGGTTAGTATCTTTGCCATCGGCGAGGTGGGAAAAAGTCGTCGAAATCATCATCGTCGTCTTCCTCGTCAAAGTTTTCGTAACCATCGTAGTCTTCGTCATAGTCGTCCAATAAAGTGCCTCTGAAAGACCTCCCATGTGGTGCTTGCCGATAATGCCTAAAGCCGCCTCTTCTCCGTCTCGGGAAGCTGTACATGGGCAACATACTGTAATCGTCGTCGTCTTCCGAGCCATCTTCGTCGACGAAGCGCGATGAGAAGGGACTGCGTTGGGCCCTAGGCCATGATGAGTATCCACGCTGGCGATGAGGGAAAGTAGAATTCCCTCGAGGTAGAGTGCCCATGCCAAACGGTGAAGGCTGTTGATATCCGTGCCCGATGACAGGGCGCCGACCATGAGGACCCATGCCCATGCCCATACCCATGCCCATACCTAGTGGTGAAGAAAAGCCAGGCGATGGGTATCCTCCCATCATAGGATTCACCCCTCCTAGACCTGTAAATGGGGATTGATACCCTCCCATGCGTCCATATGGCGACGAATTACCGCTAAACATACGCACATGCGCGTGCCTTTGGTGGGTTGCAAAATCTCCAAATAGCGTATCTCGGTTCCCACGATAGTACTCATTGCCGCCAGTATATGGATCATGAGGTCTATGATGGTGCTTGTAACCAAGGCCGGGGAAGCCAAGTGGTCCAGCCATCAATACCGTGAACTTGAAACGGAGTTGTGGATATTGTAGTCAAGCCGAGTTGTATGAGTGACTGGGAGAAGGTGATAAGTGTCGGCAAGCCTGAGCCTGATGTGAACAAGCGAACCGTGAAGGAGAACCTGCTGAGTAAGTAGCAAGCAAACAAACAATGAGCGAATGGCGGATCCTCAGGGTGTGCTAGTGATGGGTTCGTTACACAGGAAGCAAAAGAGATTCGGCAAATTCGGGAATATGGGCAGGCTGCGACGTTCTCCTTATAGTGGAGTTCGCCTGTCACCAGAACAGGTCAAGTGCACAACTGTAGTAGCTACTTTGGTCGCGGACTCTGTGCGATACTAGCAGTCGACGCCTAGGCTGGATTAAGGACAAGTCAACGAAGAATCCTGCTTGTAGCGTGGTAGTCGAGATGCTAACGGGCTGGATCTATGTAATATTGATGTAAGACGACAGAAGATTGGTGTCCAGCGGGCACACAAGATGCAGTCTAAAGTGAGGAGCAAACGTGGAGCGGCGACAGCGAGAGCAAACCGCGGTGGCGGCCGCATGTTCCAGTCTAGACTGAACAAGCAAACATGAGGATAGGCGAATACATCTCTGAAGAAGCTGACAACATCGTAACGAGCTCTCTGCGTGAGAAAAGCGACTATGAGAGAAAGCGGGGGGTCGCGTCTCTTGGGTGGTGTTGTACTGCAGGCAAAGAATGGGAGGCGCGCATCAACAGCGTTCCTTGCGTGCAGGTGGTACAGCGGGGAAGGGACAATATGCGCGTTGTGAGGCCAAACATTGGATAGGCAGGCAAGGCAATGTCTTGATAGAGGCCCTACGCAGGAGTTTGAGATGCAGTTCGGATTGATGCAAGACGCGTCCAACGCGTTCCCAGGCCGACTCGTCCAAAACGGCGTCGGAGAAAACATGGCGCACGTGACCCATCTCGGCTGTGGATGGCCAACCTCAAATGTTCTTCAGTTGTTCGAGCTCTTCTTTTGTCGCCGCAACACGACTGCAACTCCTCGCACCAAACCCCATCACACTCGTCCCCGTGCCATTCTTCTCACTCGCCTACATCGAATCAGCTGCAGCCATACATCTATCGTCTCCACCGCACCTGCATCCACCACCTGCCTCCCACACGTAGCCACTAAAACTTCTGGCCTCCAACAGCACGCTCGCTCGATAGCCACTTCCACCCCACCACCTCCACAATGGCTCCTCCTTCCTTTGCTTCAGCAGCTGCGGGAAACAACGCAAACCCAGCGCGTGCAGACTCGGGCGCCGACTGGTGAGTGCAGCCATTCTTTGCATCGTGTACATGGCATGCATATAGCGCCCTAGCTTTGCAGCCATAAGCATTCTTCCTTGTCGCAACAAGATACACAAGCACACATTCCCCTCCAATAATTACATCGATCGCTCCCACCATGACTAGGCTCCCTTCCGATTTCCCGTATACTAAAACACGCAGGGCTCGACGTACCAATGGTGCCACACAAACATTTCGGCGGCCCTCACACGCGACGACACTCTCTGGATCGACTACCCACTCGTCTTCGAGAGATGCATCCGCACCCCAGAACTCGTCGAATCCTGGCGTATACGTCCCACCGCACGCACAACCAGGGCGCAATGGCAGCTCAGTCGACGGCCGCTATTCTCGAGATCAGCTCACGCACCTCTTCAGGACGCAGCAAGACTCGGGGGACCTCACTGATGCACCATCGAGTCTGTACATGGGTGCGTGGGAGCCGCATGCCACAAACGGGGCCTCGGGCGCGTCGTGGGGTCGCAAGGAGGACCACGGCAGGGAGGCCCAGAGCGGGGTCGACCAGTGTTGGGACAGAGACGGCAGTGTATTGCCCCTCAGCTTAGCAGATATGACTGACGACGAGAAAGAGGTATGTCCTTCCCCATTGCGCCTTCACGTTGTAATTGTGGCCTAATGTTCATTTTCTCGCTTAGATCTTCCTCTCGTCCGTCAACTCGCCGCTCAAACCGCCTACTCAGAACGCCAATAAGGATGGCACCCCTAAAGAAGGCCTCTCCTTGCGCAAGACGTCCGTCTCCCAAGGTGCGGGCACTCCCTATGGCATGTCGTCGCCCACAGCCGCGCGACCAGGCGTACGTCGCCGCGATACTGGAGAAGCGTATCCCTTTCCCTCATCGCCTGCAACCTCACGGTTCGCACGGGAAGAATCCAGTGCCGTGACTCCGCCCCCTGCACTTGTACGCCGTCGGACTGACTACAAGGAACCTGTAGAGGGTCGCCCGAGCGAGGAGCGTGACAGAGAAAAGGGTGCAGCTGAAAACGCTGGCCCGTTTGGCTCGCTCAAGCGTACAACGACTGCGCCTTTTAGCCCGGGCGGTGCCACTTCACCGTGGTCTGCTACTCCAGGTGGTGGCTTCGGCGCTTTTGGTAGCTTCGGAAATCCACAGCCAGAGAAAAAGCCCGGATATGGTAGCATGCGTGGAGAGAGCAGGTTCAAGGGATTGATGGGTAAAACCAGTACCGAGGACTTCGAGAAGGCTCCAAAAGAGAAGGCTTCCATCAGTAACCTGGGGATCCTCAACGAAGCAGAGCCTCCCAAATCGGCGGGTTCTTGGATGGAAGCTCGTTCCAATAGGCCAACCAGTAACGATACCGATCCATTTCCAGACGACGATGGCCCAACGGGTAGTGCCGCACTTCGCGGCGAAGATGTTAGTCCGCCCCGATCTCAAAACTTGGGCGCCTTCGGCACTCCACAACGGCCACACCATCGAGACGACACCGGATTTTCTGCATTTGGGATGACTGCCGATAACGCCGGCCTTCGCGATATGTTTCATGGCCGGGAAAACTTTGCACATCACACGCCACACCGTGCAGGCGATGGAGGCAACGATCCAATGAGCCCTACAGACACCAATCCATATCGAAGTCCCGACCACGCGAGAGACGACCACGATGACGATTCAGACGACTCTAATGCTCAACACGGTAATTACCCTGGTATGGGTAGCTTCCAGGTCGATCAGTCCGTCAACCCTAGTATCCACAACGCTTTCGGTGGGCTTACTGGCCTCGGCAGGGTATCTGCACCATTTGAAACTGCAGCGAGCGATCGCAGCCAGACATCCAGCGTCGGACCTGCTCGAGGATTTCCCACACTCCCTGGTCTCGGTGGTCTTCCTGGTCTTGGCGGCTCTGCAGCGTGGTCATCTGGACAACAAAATCTGGGTACTCCGATCCGGGAACGTGGCTTGGGAGGCTTCGACAATGCTTTCGGAAACGTAGGAGAAGCCCAGTCGCCTTCCTTGGCTGGCTTAGGAAGCAGCTCATTGTTTGGGGCAGCCTCAGGCCTCGGACACGGAACAGTTGGCCGATCTAGCAGACTGGGCTCGCTCTTTCCAACTTCAATGCAAGACCAGCTGCGATCCAATGACCCAAATCGCCCACATGCTGATGACAGCTCCTCACACGGGGATAGACAACAGAGCATGACTGGCACTTTTGGACGAAATGCATTCGGTAACCAAGCCCCTGGCGGCGGAATTCCTACCCGCGAGACCGAAAGTCCATTCCGCGCGAACCGCAACTTGTTCGATGACTTTTCTGGCGCATCTGGGGACGATCATGGTGGTTCTGCATTTGGACAGGCCTCTGGAGCTGCCCCATCTTCAACTTTAGCTACCACCTCGCTATCCATGGCTGCCCTGAATCACACACGGACTGCTCAGGCGTCGACACCCGGCATCAGTAGCCCTGCCTCAAGCCAGCCCCCAGCACCACAGCAACGTACCATGGTCATGCCGGATCGGATGAGATGGATCTACCGTGACCCTTCAGGAAACACTCAGGGACCGTTCTCTGGCCTCGAAATGCACGACTGGTACAAAGCTGGGTTCTTCTCCCCAGAGCTCTTGGTCAAGAAACAGGAAGAGCCTGATTATGAGCCTCTTGCTCAACTTATTCGTCGTATTGGAAACTCGCGAGAGCCGTTCTTAGTTCCTCAGATTGGCATTCCACACGGCCCGCCCACCGCTCAGCCAGGCAATACATGGGCAGGTGCTGGTCCCACTCCTGGTGCCGCTCCCGGTGCTCAACCTCCTTTTGCGAATAGCTTTCCCAGCTTTGGAACAACGTTGACTGCCGAGCAACAAAATGCCCTTGAGCGTCGGAAACAAGAGGAGCAGTATCTTATGGCTCGTCAGAAGGAGCATTTGGCTGCACAACAGCAAGCGCTTGCCAGATCGGTTCAACTGGGTGGCATGCTCCCGAATCAACTAAATCACCATTCTAGCGCGCACAGTCTACACAGCCAACCAAGTTTCGGAAGCATTACATCTCCGGGCGGTTACCAGCCATCACCTACCCAAGCACCTGCCCCTGGAGCATCTGTTCCAGGCCTGCTGGACAATGCGTTCAGATCTGGACCGGGCCCTGTTCCAGGTTTGGGTCCGATCGGTCCAGGTATGGATATGCTAAGCAACTTGCGAGACGAAGATGTACCGGCCATGATGGACCGTCTTAACCTCGGACGCACTGGTCAGCCGACGTTTGGCACTGCACCAACAGCCTTTGGGCAGCAACCTGAGCCAAACACACATGCCCAACAGGTTGTCTCCATGCTGAGTGATCGTGCTCGCCTCCAAAGGGAGCAAGCCGACCATGACAATGTGCAGCGACATGCCCCAAACGAGCAACAAAACGCTCAAGCTTTCGCTGATCGTCTGCAGCAGTTCAATGATTTGAGGGTTCAGACAGACCTGGACCAACCGACCAGAGTCGCTCCCCCACCAGAAGGGGTTATAGGAAAGCCCTCAGCACCCGCGGCAGAGTCACAGGGACAATCTGAGCCTACGATACCCGATCAGTTTGAGGCTCACAATCAAGCTCTTGAACCTAAGGTTAACGTGTCGCATGCCAGCCAGGAACCACTGTCACTCACCGAGCAAGTTCAAAAAGCAGCTTCTGCTAAGCACTCACCTCAGCCCCCATCAGCGTGGAACAAAGTAGAGCCTGCTATCTTCCCATTCCCCCCACCGCCTTCCCAGTCCCCTCTTCCTGCACCAGCTGCGCAGAGGAAGCCTATTGTTGCTGAGAACTTGACGAACGAATCTCGTTCAGGTGCAGCGACCCCTGCTGCCGATACCCCAAGCGCCTCGATCGCACCATGGGCGAAGGAGCCTGCCGAAGCCTCCAGAGGACCTTCTCTAAGGGAAATTCAAGAGGCCGAGGCTAAGAAGGCTGCCGAGCGTGAAGCCATCGCAGCAGCAGCCCGTCGCGAGGCTTTCGAGAAAGAGCTGCTGTCTCAAGTGCAATCACCTGCCATCCAACCCGGCCTTCCGTCGAGCTCAACTTGGGCAAGCGGTGCTTCTCCCGTTACCCCGAACGCAACTGGAGCTTCAGTTTGGGCCAAGCCACTGGCAGGAAAAACCGCTCCAGTGCCGACGTCGAACTCCAAGAAGACGCTTCAGCAGATCCAGAGGGAAGAGGAGGCTCGCAAGCAAAAAGCTGCTGCCGCCACTGCCGCTGCCGCTACTGCCGGAGCATTCAGCGTTGTAACCCCAGTCACATCTGCTGGTAAGCGTTACGCTGATCTAGCTGGCAAAAGCAGTCCGGCATTACCACCCGTACCCGCTGGTAGCAGCGCCTGGACTACTGTGGGTGCAAGCGGAAAGGTAAAGACTCCTGGCGGTACGACGACTCCTGCACCAGTTCCGGTTCGTTCAACTAGCAGCACTATCGTGCCGCCTGTGGTAAAGAAGCCTACTGTTACGCGCAGCACTATAATGGGAGGAGGAGGAGCGGGCAAGGCCAATGCGCAAGAGGAGTTCACCAAGTGGGCAGTAAATGAAGTTCGCCACGATCTAAACAAGGGTATCAATGGTATGTATCCGCTCACACCTTCGATACGAACTATCTACTAACGCTAGAACAGCCGAGGACTTTGTTTCATCCCTGCTCACATTCCCCGCTGACGTCGAACTCATTACCGAATGTGTACACTCTGCATCCTACACGCTCGATTCCCGCCATTTCGCCGAAGAGTTCTTGCGCCGCCGCAAATTGGCCGACAAAGGCATCGTCGATGAGCGTAGTACATCGTCTCCCGCTGAGAACAAGTCTGGAGGCAGCGGCTGGTCTGAAGTCGCGAAGAAGGGTGGTGCGAGCACCGTCCAGCAGCAAAGTGCTTCTTCTCTTGTGACGGGCGACTTCAAGGTTGTGTCATCGAAGAAGAAGACTAAGCGATAAACGCCTGGTGGTCTGAATGTCTCGATGGGAGTTGGTGATGACGAATGAGCAGAATGGGGAGTGAATTGTGGGTGTTTACGCTTGTTGTGAGTGCTTTTGTGTTTGTGTTCTGGCTGCATGCCAGGGAGAGTGTTGGGAGGGAGTAGGTGGGAGTAGGCATGATGGAACTAGTCACGAGATGCTGATGTGTTACGAGCACTACGAGGCTATTGATAGGGTCAGTGCAATACGAGCTGTTGCTGCCGAATGATGTGCGATGCTCCCCCCATTGCGAAGTATGCCTTGCGACATCATAAGTGTGTAATTCACATCATTATAGATCATACAATCTCCTAGTGCAAACCAAGTCTTCAGCTATTCGATTGCTATTCCCACAATCATGAGCCATGGTATATTTAATGAAAAGAACGGCCAAGGGGGAGTAAGTTCGCCTCAAGTAATAAATCTGCATGATGGTCATGTCATGGACATTAACCCCCGGAAACGCCGCAAGTACAAAAGGTATCTCAAAATAGGACTTGTATCCACAACGCCGCTTCCAGTCCTTGGGAAGGCTTCAATTACTCATCCGAAGGAGACATGCTTCTTACGCCCTGCATCCTATCCAGCAGACTGAACGACTTACATCGTCCGCCAAAAATAATTCGTGTAAAAGTGCCGCGAGAATTTCGGATCGATATTGACAACATGGACGTCGCCCTTTGCCGCATTACGGATAATGGCTTTGTTATATTCACCGGTTGTGGGATCAGCTTCGACGTCGATGCCGAGCGTGCGGTAGAGTTTCAGCTTCAGTCTAGAGATTTTCGTTAGCACATTTTGCTTCAATTGGTTGCATCTTGATGCGACAAGCTCTACGATTCGTGCAACGTACACTGTAGCATCATCCCCGGGCCTTTCCACCGCCCCTCCTTCTACACCTTCTTCCTCCAGCTCGCTCGCTACTCCCCCAAGCCGTCCGAGATCCTGCTGCAACCTCTCCCCCTCGATTTCAAGATCACTCGCCTGCTTCGCAATTTTGAACTTTGCCGTGTCCAGTCTTAAAATCTCAGCTGCGTGGTTTGTTGGGTTGTGCTGCGCTAGCGTGTGGTTGTGGTTCGCTGAGAGGGTTTGGTGTGTCCGGTTCAGGGCGGACAGGGAGGATTGGATGGATTGGAGATGTTGGGTGCGGAAGGTGGAGAGCGTAGAGAGGCTGTCGCCGATGCGGAGGAGGGAGGCGGTGTCGTTTGAGATTTTGAAGTGCGAGGTGCATTGCGCGATAAGCTGGGAGGGTGTTAGTATACGCAATGTTGTGTGCAGGGGAGCATGGAAAGGTAACATACAGCAGCGGGATCTTCGTCGAGAAGCATTTTGACAATTGTCTCGTTGTCGCGGCGGTATTTTGGGTTAAATTTTGGTTCCCAGTTCGAGGCTAATGGTATGCGCAATCGTGGGTATCTCGAGATGTAAAGTAGCGATTTCGCGATAGTGTCGTGGTGTTGATGTTTCAGTGTTGTCTTGATCCGTGCACGGTCGCGTGTGGCAACGACTGAAGTCAGAGATGTGGCGGAAGCTGGAGCGGCGGCAAGCCACACGAGGCGTACGTCACACATCGTTTTCACGAGACAAGGCCTGGACATCTGCCTGCGCATTTCTCGCCTCTTGCCGTTGATCCTGGGCTTTTACATCCTCTTCCTACGAATACTCCAAACATCACAGATTGAGCCATGTCTCCGTCGTTACCATGTGAGTAGACATGTAAATCTGTTCGAGTGGCGTGAGGCTAAGTGTCAAACAGATGCCGCAGACGTTGAGTCGCCGCTGAAGCCAGAAGAACTCCAGGTCTTGCGGGCGCAATACGAGAAAGAAGGCGAGTATGTTGGTTTACAGACAAAGTTCAACTATGCATGGGTACGTTATGATTACACATACTCTGCTATTCTGCATCGTCTCCACCCAGCGCCAGCTGACTTTACTCTCAGGGCCTCATAAAATCCAACTCCCGCCCTGATCAACAAGAAGGCGTCCGCCTCCTCTCCGAGATCTTCCGCAACTCCCGCGAGCGACGCCGCGAATGCCTCTACTACCTCGCCTTGGGCAACTACAAACTCGGTAACTACGCCGAAGCCCGACGATACAATGAGCTACTGTTGGAGCTGGAGCCGGCAAATTTACAGTCGGGGAGTTTGAAGGGACTGATTGACGAGAAGGTTGCGAAGGAGGGGTTGGTTGGTGCGGCGATTGTAGGCGGTGTAGTGGTTGCGGCGGGAGTGTTGGGAAGTTTGCTCCTCAGAGGGGCTGGGAAGAAAAGATGAAGTAGCTCAGCAGGGGGTGCGTTGGGATACAGCTGACGAAATGATGAATCGTTTTGGGATATCATGCTTGTTGAAGCGCTTGCATAGGCGTTTGTTGGTGGAACCTCTACCTTTACCTGAGTCTGTATATTATTTTGATTATACTCTCCAGGATTTGCGTATCAAGATTATCTGCTTCAAAACTATATATTCAAGAACTGCCATAACTGCACAGTGTCTTTGTTCCATCTCGTTGACAGACAGCCATAGAAGCAAATAGAACGTCGAAGCAAGCGAGAGTGACAAGTGTTCGAACAAACGCGGAGTCAGACCAAGACACGAATCTTCTCAGAGTCACAAAGGAAGACCTTTTTGCATTTAGGCGGCTCCTCTGCGCTTTTTCTTCTTTTTTTCGAGAGGCAACGCGCTCGACCAAACTACATCTGAAAGCTTGAAGCTGTGCGGGCGGGACGACGGTTGGACCCCTGCCTCGGCCTCGCGATCTCCCAGAATAACGTCACCGGCCAATCTGGAACAGTTCCGAGAGACAAAATTCGCCGCCAACCTTCGTGGTTACTCTTCTCCACGCCAACCTACGTCCCTTTTGGTCTATTCACATCCGACGAAACTCTCCATACCCGTATTAGCCTCCCGAGCTACAGCGCCTTTGCCAGCTAGTGCAGTACAGCGCATGACAGAGGTCTGAACTCGTCGACTTCCGCGCCGAGCTCACTCCTTCTGACATAACCTCGTGAGTTCATTTCATCCCCTGGTTATGCCTTACTCACACAGCCTAGACATTACCCTGTTTACTTCCGCCTAGCCTACCTCTTATACACCGCAACCATGGACCAATCAAGCAACCAACCGAGGCCGGCCCACCGCGATATGATGTTCTGCCATGAGTGCAACGATGAATGGTACCGGGATGAACATGGTCTGACCTGCCCAGAGTGCCACTCAGACTTCACAGAAATCGTGAGTTGACGCGCCGCGGAACCTGGGGCGAAAGCAAGCATACCCCGCCAGCACCGCTAACCCCACCCAGATTGAAGGAGACAATGACCCCCGGGACAGCGTCATGTACGGTGACGACTCCGATTCCCTGCCCGACCTCGTCGAAGGCTCGTCCCTCCCATTCGGGCATTTCAATCCAAGACAGACAGACGACCCGGAAGAGGCTGATATCAGCAACTTCAACTTTACTCAGACCACGCCGGGCAGAATCAACCTTCACGCTACGATAACACGATCTGTGTCCCCACAGGGCCTACAAGCCGGCATGGCACCCGCATCAATAGGTGGATTCATGTCCATGTTGAATGGATTGGCTGGGGTTGCAGGACGACCACAGGGCCAAACACAAGGTCAGGGCGAGGGGCTGTTCTCAGGACCGAATCAAACCCAGAACCAGTCTGCATTCCAAGAGTCGAGGGCTCAAGGGGCGGCAGGACAGCCTGAGGTCCGAACGGGAAGGTTCACATACCATGGCGGAGCACGGTTATTTCCACGAGACGCCAACAACCCAGAACCGCGAATAGAACCTGTGGATGATATAACCAAGTAAGACTTGGCAAGTTAAGCATGGCGAGAATGCTGCTAACAAATTTCATAGCGTCATGGCCGGCCTTTTGGCAGCACTGGGCGCACCACCTGGCAGCCTCCACGACCAACACCAACACCAAGGCGGCCCCGGAGCCACATTACGTGGCGAGCACAACCCCGACGAAACGCAACGAGCCGCCCACCCCTTCCTCCAACTATTCACCTCGATGGGTTTGTTGGGCGGCGCGGGCGGCCAAATGGGCGACTTTGTGTACTCACAAGAAGGTCTCGACCGCATTGTGTCGCAGCTCATGGAGCAGACGGCAACGAGCAACGCGCCAGGGCCCGCCACGCAGAACGATATCGATGCGCTACCGAGGAAGAATATTACCGAAGATATGCTGGGCCCCGAACACACTGCCGAATGTAGTATCTGCATGGATGACGTCAACGTTGGCGAGCAAGTCACGGTGCTGCCTTGTAAGCACTGGTTCCACCACCAGTGCGTATCTGCATGGTTGGCGGAGCATGATACTTGTCCACATTGTCGAAAGGGAATCACGAAACAGCAACAAGCAGAGTCAAATCAAGCGTCGAGCGGACAAGCCACATCGGAGGAGGTGGATAGGACCTCACAGATGCCGGGAGCGTTCCACGGCTCTGGCGCAGGTACCTCCAACGACCCATTCGTCCTGCCTGGAGATGGTGGACCAACGAGTTCATCAACGAACCAGGGCGATCAGAACTCGGGATCTGGGAACGGAGGCATTAGCGATCGAATCCGCAGGGGTTTGTTTGGTCCTCAGTCATAATGGGGACCGCCTCATCTGGATTGGGATCAAGCTGACACGACTCTTTTTCTTTTCTAGGACGCGATCGGATTAGGCGAAGCAGAGAAAGACTGCGAGAGGTGAGGCACAGGCGCCGTCTCTCGGGTACTTCTGAGGCTGGTCCTCCAGCGTTCATCATTAGTGTCCCGCGCTATCGCTCGTCTACGGTCCCTCCTGCAATGCGAGGTTCAGCAGCTAGTTCGAGGTATAGAAGGCCAGGTTCAGCAGTTTGAGTTATTGGCGTTTTTTGTCTTTGGTGCAGCATGGTGTTCATATTCCCCCTTCTACCCCTGGTGTGTGTGTGTGGAATCGCCCGTGGAGAGCAATGATTTGGATAGCATTGTCGCGGCGTTTATGATTGGGAAGTGGGCACGTAAACAGGCGTGTACACGTCTGCTTTTTGCGATTCAATGATATCACTATATTCATCTACGTGATTTGCAAGCTAGATGCTTGAGCGTAATCAGGAGATGAGAATTTTTTCGAACCTTCACATGTCGTCGCATGATGCTCAAGGGTCACCTAGACAACGAGAAGAATTCTGCCGTGCCTCACGAGCCACGATCTGATCTGCAATTGAGCGGTCATGGCCATGGCAGTGGAGCTGGGGGGCTTGAGCTTGAGCATTGGCTAGCGCTAACGGGTGCGATTATGCAGGGCATCTCTGGGGTGCATTATTGGCGGTGAAGACTTTGCAACGTGGAAATTGAGCAGCTGGGCAGCTTGGGGGAATCGTGTGGTGCGCAAAGGCAAGATGGGGGATCGTGGTAGATTGATCAGAGTGTGATCAAAGTGGCATGCATGAACGATGGAGATGGTGTAGTTAGATAGAAGGGACATGATGTGGCAGCGAACAATGTACTGTCTTACCAAGCATGCGGTCCGTCCGTCGCCGCCCATCCCATGTTTCCACTCGCCAACCCTCTTGCGGATCCGACAACGCATCAACCGCCCGCGAAAGAATACCCTGCTCACACACCGCAACCCGCCAGCTTTGTTGGGCGCGAAAAAAGGGCCTGCCTTGATATAGACTGTACGTGTCTCATCTCAGGGCCGGCCCCTTGGACCTTGTCGCTGGCCATGCAAATTACCTGGCTTTGGAGAGGTCGTCTCGAGATGGATGAGACGAATGGGACGAAACGCCTATTGTTCCTGCAGAGCAATTGGATAGTTCGCATGAAGCCGAGTCCAGCAAAGCAAGACGCCAGCGCCTACTCCAGGGCTCTCCCTGGTCGTCGATGCGCCCCATCCGCATCCGCATCCGTGCTCAAGCTGTCTCTTGTCGTCGACATGTTGTGCACGCTGGCACGACACGGCATGAGGAGGACCGCTGCACATATCCCACGCGCTGCGACTTGATCAACTGCGCAACAGGCTTTTTTCCTGCCATTGTTGATACCACTTGCATCTGCATCACATTGCTCTCTTCCTATTCCCTCCCCGGAGCTCACGCACGACTTTTCCTCGCGACGTGGTGGTTCTGACGTGCTACTTTGCCATTGGTAGAGGCACTGTCCATCTCCTGCAGCCCTGCACCATCGACGTGTTGTGCTTGTACATAAAGGTCCAATACCTACCGCTGGCGACGCCGTGCTCAAGGCGGCACCCGCATTCTCTTAACCAATTTTAATTCGCTAGTGAGCCCGCTGATAGCAGGCTTGACGTGACTGAATCATGCCTAGTTGGGGCAGAAAAGAAAGCTATGAGTGAGTTCCTCTTTCCGTCATCTCTCACCGAGTTTTTTTCTTTTTTTCTTACTGCAATCGTCTCCCCTCGACACCGACCTTTGCCCATCGCGCTTTACGATTTACGAATAATCCCTTTTGGTAAGGAAGCTTCTTGCCTACTGTGTTACGCTGTGTAGCTTCTACCCTCCAACTTTTGGTTTTCTTTTGACTCTGTTACTCGGCTACAGCATCCGGCTCACCTTGGGTGGTCCTACCGCCATCTGTATACAACCCATTGAGCTTTTACTGATATTCTTCCATAGTGGATCGACCAGAGAGCAGAAACAGATCCTCGCTGACATCCAGTCGGGGTCTCAGAAATTCACCCGGAGGCTTACCCAAAGAACCTCCAGCCACAAGAGAGAGAAGAGCGGAGATACTCTCATCCCTGTCACTGTACTAGGTGAAGGAGCTCAGCACGAAGAGAGAAGAGGACGGAAATCTTCCAATTCGACCCGCCCAGGACTTCCCAAACGTACCAGCAGTATGAAGAGAGCTTACAACTACTTCTTTGGTGGGGCCCAGCCTGTGCCCGCCCCGGCTTCCCCAACAACGCCGTTGACTACAACCGATATCACAGCACCAAGTGAGGATCAGCAGACGCCACGTGAAAATGGCGTCGACACCCCGCCTAGGACACCCCGCGAGGCACCGCTAAGTGAAGACGAAGCTGGTAAGTTTGAAGCTCTTTTTCCATCCACCTGCCCAGTAACGAACTCTTGCACAGGACATGTTCCTGTTCACCACCCATCTTCACATCACGTTGGACTGCGCTACGCGCCTGCCTCCGCAATACTAACCCGCCGCCTCCCAGCTAGCGAGCCCCCCTCACCGCAAGCCAACGACTCGATCGAAGTGCAAATCGAAAAGCTCAAAACCAAGCTTGCCCACGCCGAAGCCGATCTCGACGAAGCCCAGAAGGTGGCACAGTCGCAGGACGAGCACGTCAAGGTGCTTGAGGAGGACCACAAAGAGCGTGAGCGGGGCTTCGAGGAGCGAGAGGCAACGCTGCAGCAGGATAAAAAGGATCTCGAGGAGCACATGGTAAGCGTCGTCGTACAGCAAGTGCGCGAAGCTAAAACCAAGGAGAGGAGTATCGTCCTCGACGAGTGCGAGACCGAGTTCAACGCCAAGATGGCCCAAGTCACCCAAGAGCACGAGGCTCGCGTCACCGAGCTGCAGCAGGAGATTGAGGCCCTCAAGGCCGAGATTGAGACACTGAAGAGCACCGTCGCCAAGCTCGAGGCTGACAAGGGCGAGGCGATACCCAAGGCGGACCTCGAGGCCAAGGACGGCGACCTCAAAGTCCTGTCGGAAGAGAAGGCCGCCGCCGAGGAGTCACTTGCTAAGGCGAAGGCGGAGCTGGATGAGCTTACCACCGCGAAGAGCACCGCCGAGGCTTCGCTGTCCAAGGCGAATGCTGAGCTCGAGGAGTTGAAGAGCCAGAATACTGCCTTGGTGCCCCAGACCGACGTCGAGGCCAAGGAAGAGGCTATTGCTGCTCTCACTTCGGAGAGGGACAGCTCAAAGGAGAAGGTGCAGGAGCTCATGGCCGAGGTCACTTCGCTCAAGTCGCAGCTTGAAGAGTTGGAGGAGGCCAAGGGCGCCCACATCAAAGAGCTGCAAGCGAAGCACGATGAAGCCACCACGCAGCTCACCGCCAAGACTGATGAACACGGCAAGCTATCCGAGGAGGTTGAAGGCCTTCGTAGCACTGTCAACGACCTCCAAGCAAAGCACGATGAGGCCACTACTCAGCTCACCGCCAAGAGCGACGAGCACAGCAAGATCTCAGAGGAGGCTGAGAACCTTCGCGCAACCATCAACAAGCTCGAAGCGTCAGCTGCGGCGGAGACATCCGCTCATGGTGAAGCTACGACCAAGACCCAAGAGCTGGAAACCGCTCTCAAGGACGCACAGGAAAAACTCGACTCTCTCGCCGAGTCGAGCAAGACCGAGGTCGATGGTTTGAAGTCACAAATCAGCGATCTGGAGGAGAAGCTCCAGGCTGCTGACGTGTCGAAGGGTGACGCTGAAGGCCTGCACACTACTATCAGCGAGCTCAAGGCCTCGCTCAAGGAGGCGCAAGACGAATTGGCTGCAAAGACATCCGAGCTCGAGGCTTCGTTGTCTTCCCTTGCTTCCGAGAAGGAGGCTGCCACCAAGGCGGCAGAAGAGGCAAAAGCCAACGTCGACACTCTGACTGCCAAAATCACTGATCTTGAAGCCTCCCTAAAGGAGTCTGAGGAGAAGCTCTCAGCAAAGGACGCAGAGATTGAGAGCGCCAAGAGCGCTGCTGACCAGGCTACTACCTCCGCGAAAGAGGATGCTGAAGGTCTGCGCACCACCATTAGCAAGCTTGAGGCTGACCTACAAGCTGCAAAGGACGACGCTAGTACGGGCTCCGAGGCATCTACGACAAAATTGGCAGAGCTCGAAGCGTCTCTCAAGCAGTCACAGGACAGCCTCGCAAAGAAGGAAGCAGAACTAGAGGCTGCAAAGGCCGATGCCAACACCGCATCCACATCTGCCCAAGAAGAGGCCGAAGGACTTCGCAGTACCATTAGCAAGCTGGAGTCTGAGTTGGAGGCCGCCAAGGGCGATGTCAATTCCGCCTCGGAGTCTTCGAACACAAAGATTACTGGTCTCGAGACTTCATTGAAGGAGGCACAGGACAGCCTGGCTGCAAAGGACGCTGAGCTTGAGGCTGCCAAGGGCGATGCAAGCAAGGCCACCGAATCCTCAAACACGAAGATCACCGAGCTTGAGACAGCGCTCAAGGAGGCAAAGGACAGCCTAGCAGAGAAAGAGTCTGAGCTAGAGGCCGCCAAGAGCGAGACTGGTAAGGCTACTGAAACCTCCACTGCCAAGGTCACCGAGTTGGAGCAGTCTCTGGCTACCACCAAGTCGGAGCTCGAGGCCGCGCAGAAGAAGGTCGCCGATGCCGAGGAGGAGGCCACCAAGTCTACTGAGTCGGCCAAGGAAGAGGTGGAAGGCCTTCAGAAGCAAATCGCTGAGGTGGAGGCCTCCCTCAAGGAGTCTACACAAAAGCTAGAGGCAAAGGAGGCGGAGCTTGCTGAGGCAGCCAAAGCCACTGATGTAGCTCAGGGCAGCGCGGACGAGCTGAAGGCGAAGATTGAGGAGCTGGAGGCATCTCTCAAGGAGTCATCACAGAAGCTTGAGGCGAAGGACACGGAGCTTGCAGAAGTCACAAAGGCAGGCGATGCGGCAAAAGGCAGCGCCGACGAATCGAGCGCCAAGATTGCGGAACTCGAGGCATCGCTCAAGGCATCTGACGAGAAGCTCGCCGAAGCTCTCCAAGCTACCGAGTCATCGAAGGGTGAGAGCGGCGAACTGACGACCAAAATCGAGACGCTGGAGAAGGAGTTGGCTGACGCTAAGGCGGAAGCTGGTAAGGTGGCGGAAGTTGAGGCATCGCTCAAGGAGGCTGAGAGCAAGCTGGCAGCTCAGGAGGCTGAACACTCCGAGAATCTTCAGGCTGCTAAATCATCCGGTACGGAAGCTACCGAGAAGGTTGCCGCGTTGGAGAAGGAACACGAAGCCACCAAGAGCCAGCTCGCTGCTGCCGAAGAGGCCAAGGCGTCTGCAGAGAAGGCTTTGGCCGAGCTCAAGGAGACCGCATCCGGCCATGAGACGACTCTGTCAACCGTCCAAGCTGAGTTGGCTGAGGTCAAGACTGCACACGATACTCTTGACAGTGAGCTCAAGGCATCCAAGCAGGCGGAAACCGAAGCCAAGGAACAACTTGAAAGTGCCGCAAGTGCCTCGACAGAACACTCAACCAAGGTCGCCGATCTGCAAAGCCAGCTTGACAAGGTCACCGTCGACCACGACGAGGCCCTCAAGAAGGTGGAGTCTTCGCATGAGGAGACCAAGGCGTCGCTCTCTACCGCTCAGGCTGAGCTGTCAGAGCTCCAGAAGGCCAAAGAAACTGCTGAGAAGGAACTGGAGGCCGCTAAGAGCGGACAAGACGATGCCGTCAAGACGGCAGAGGCTGCTCATGAAGAGACCAAAGCCACCCTCTCAACTACACAGGCCGACTTGGCGGAAGCCCAGAAGGCCAAGGCAGCTCTCGATGATGAGCTTGCGGCGTCCAAGGAAGCCCAAGGCAAGGCCGAATCTCTCGAGACTGAGCTTGCGGAGCTGAAAGCAACTGCTGATAAGGCGTCTGCCGACAAGGCCGAGCTAGAGGAGAAGATCAACGCCCATGACGCCAAGGTCGCTGAACTGGAAGCCAGTGTCGAGACTGCCACAAAGGAGAAGGCTGCCAAGGACACCGAGCTCACGGAACTCCAAGCCAAGCTCGAAGAGTCGGCCAAGCTGTCCGACAGCCTGAAGGCCCTCGAGGCTTCCAAATCCGAAGTGGACGCCAAACTAGAGACCAGCCAGAAATCCCTCGAAGACGCCCAAGCTGCCGTCAAGGCCCAGGAAGAGAAGCAATCGGCTCTTGAAGAAGAGCTTACCTCCGCCAAGAAGGCAGGCGAGGAGAGCAAGACGGAGCTTGATAACTTGAAAACAGAGCTTGAGAAGGCCAAGAGCGATCAAGAGGGGCTTAAGAAGCTGAATAAGAGTGTCATGGAGAAGTTGAAGGAGAAGGATGCCAAGGTCAAGGAGTTGACCAAGGCGGCCAAGGCGGCTGAGGCTTAGAGTCGAACGCTTCACGTGAATACCGGGAAGACTGTCTACTCCTCCAGCTATGGTGGTGGTTCTTGAAATCGGCCTCTTGGTTTTGTTTTTTGTTTTTCTTTCTTTTCTCTCTTTTAGCGTTTGCGCGCGCGCGCATGGGATGGGAGATTGCATTATACCCTTCGCTGTGAAGCGATCCAGTTGCATAGTGGGGTAGATTGTGTGTGTCGGGTGTGTGAGTGTGCTTGTATAGCGCCTTTTGGTTTTGGTTTTGGTTCTCTCTTTTTATGGTTGACGTTGACTCTTTTTTCTTGTCATGAATTCGACGGGACATGGATTGATGATCAAGACTTGATAAAGGATGAGATAATGTGGATAATGAAAATGCATTCGGTATATAGATATACACTTTTTTAGATTATTTCTTGGAGTTGAGATGTTTTGTGTGAGTGGGTGAGTGAAGTATAATGAATTGGGGCGGAGTTGGATGGATGACCTTTGTGGTGGTGGTAGCTGGTTTGAGTAAGTAAGGGAGAGAGGGGGTAGAGTAGCGCAACCTGTCATGTTCAATTGGAATGAAAACTTCAAGTTTCATTAAAGGTGCTAGTATGGAAAGCCAAAGATGACATCAATTTTTATATCCAAAGTCCGCTCCGTTAAGCCAGCACATTCAGGTTATGGGCGATGAAGCGACAGGCTTTCTTTCATGTTAGCGGGGAAACGGTCGCATTTCGAGCTCGGCCTCTTTCGCTCCTTAACACCGAGCTGTGTAAGCAGTCGAGAGATCCACCACAGCCAAGCCTTGCCGATACGTCTCACACCAATCGAACATTGCTACAACTGCGCCCTACCATGTCTAGGTCTAGTTTTGGTAGATCATCGGCTTGATTCTTGCACCGCCTCGCGACTATGTCGGCGCGAGACTTCACTATTTTGCATGCCTCGATGTAAAAGTTTGAGATTATGTAGTGAAGACAAAGAATATAAAAGGCTCAAGAATGATTTGCATGGAAGCTCACTCAGCACTTCACCCCTATCATCTATCACAGATCATTCAACATATCTCCAAGCTCAAAAAATGCTTGTCCTCGTCGCCGGAGCAACTGGTAACCTAGGCCAAAAGCTAGTCACCAGCCTTCTCAAACACGGCCACCAAGTCCGCGGTCTAGGACGCAGCCCCTCGAAGCTAGACGCCCATCTCGCATCTCAACTAGAGTCTTTCGTCGAAAGCACAGCATACCACGACATACCCGCCCTCGACAAGGCCTGCGCTGGCGCCGACGCAGTGATCTGCGCCTATCTCGGCTTTCCAGAACTCCACCTCGAAGGCCAACTGTTACTCTTCAGGGCCGCAGAAAGAGCCAATGTGAAGAGATTTGTCGCTGCGAGCTGGTGCTACGACTGGCGCCGCATGTCACTGGGGCAACAGGACAGTTACGATCCCGACATCAGCTTCAGGCACCACGTCGAGATCAGTTCGAGCCTGAAGCCGATTTGGATCTTCACGGGCGTGCTAGCTGAGGTCCTATTTTCTGCTCCCGGGCGTGTTGACTTTACGCCTCGCAGCAACGGGGCGTGGGATTCCAAGGGTCGGGTCGCGGAGGTTTGGGGCAATCCAGCGACCAAGTTTGCGTGGACGAGCGAGGCTGATGCTGCAGAGTTTACGGCTGCGATTGTTAGTCTGCCTGAGACGTCGCCGTTGTATGGTGAGCAATTTTTCAAACTGACGTCTGGTATTGATGGCTTTGCGGATATTGCGAGGGTCTACGGGGAGGTGAGGGGGTGCGAGATTACTATCAAGCAGATGGGGAGTGTGGAGGATCTGAGGAAGAAGGCGTATGAGGCGAGGGATAAGGGCGATAGGGCTAGGTGGTGGGAGTATATCATGTTCTTTTACACGCTGCATATGTTGGATGGGACGTGGGCGATGGGAGAGCTGGATAACGAGAGGGTGGGTGTCAAGGGAACGTCTCTGCGAGAGTTTCTGGAGGCTCATCCGGATTTGTGAATTTCGACAACAAGTAGCTTTGAAAGCATACATGGAATAAAATCCTACTCAAATAATCTTCGCTGCGATACCAGGAGAGTCGAAAGTGATGAACTTCCCTAGCATGACGCCCGCCCCAACTCGTCTATAAAACCTCTCCCCTCGCCCTGCGGTAGCATTCATCGAGTTCACTAGCAACACATAGTATCGCCTAGTTTGATTTGAACTTGCTCCTTTTGTCTTTGCAACAACGACACACTGCGTGCGCTGTCCATCAGAACCCCTCATTCGTTCGGTATCATAAGTAAGCTCGACCTCTCCCGGCTGCCGTCCCGCGACTTTGAAGTCCCTAACCGTAGCAATAATCGCTATTTCACCATCTTGCGGGGCTGTATCCGTGTCTCGGTTGCCACCGCGGGTCCAAGGCGGTACGACCTCTTCAATTTCCCAGTCCGCAGTATTGAAGGGAGGGTCGATATAATCGATACCCCCCTTATATGCCATCCAAGACCAGCTGGGGACTCGTACATTGCGTTCTGGAGGGAATTCGATGGGTGTCAGGTTCCCCGCATCTCCTTTCTCCTCGCCGCGCTGCCAAAGCAAGCTCCTGTGGAAAAGTCCGCCGTCGGTTTTATCGCCATCGTCGAAGATGCCATAAGCACCTCGCGTGCCAAAAGCCCTTTGAAGTCGTTTTTCAAGACCCGCAATAGCGAATGGGCGATCCTCGTACCTCGTGAAATCTAGGCGGGAGTATTGCTTGTACAGACCTTGGAAATAAGCAATCTTCTCGGCGCGATTTGCTCGCATAGCTTTGTCGGGGAAGTTGGGGTCGCCGAGGAAGTCTGCCATGTTACTAGAAGTTGATGTTAACACCAAAGTGCAAAGCAAGATATGATTACAATGTTCACAAGTACAGAGGTAGAACATGGGAGTAAACTTACTTCTGCATTCTTGTCAGTGTCTCACAGCGTACCCCTTCCCCACACTCAAAGTAAGTTTGACTCTTCGTAAAGTAGATAGTCCGTCGCGCTAAGGCTCGCTCTTGCAGTACCCATCCGCGCTTATTTAACGAGCCCTCAATGACGTCTTTACTGAAGTTGTCGATGTTCTTGCAAACGTAAAAGGGCTTTTCAGCATCGTGCTGGAAGGTAACGTATTCGCGTTTTGGTCTTGGACCTAGGAAGCCGTCACGCTGGCTGTTTGCTCTGCTCGCGGCGAGAACGCAAAATGCTCCGTTGAAGACATCCTCCATTCTTTTTGCCTCATCGTTGAAGTCGCCGTCTGGGCCTTGAATGATGCATAGGGAGTCGATCCACAGGTAGCGGATGCTTAGCTCGCGGGTGACTTTGACGGCATCTCTGAATGTTGCCGGAAGCTTGTCCTCAGGTATTGCCTCTTTGAACATGTCCATGTCTTTGCGCATGGTACTAAATGGGGGGTACTTCTGTGTGTTGCCCCAAGGGTGCGACAGGGCAATGTATTTCCTGCTTGAGATTTTGCCTCGATTCGTTTCGGTGAGGCGAAGCATAGGTGCATCAATAGTGCCGACATCGATCAGCCTCGTTGGAAGACTTTCAGAAAACCCCTGACAACGTTCATGAACTGAGTCACAATCCTCGAGCCACATTCTAGTGATACTGAAGAATACATTAGTCCCAGGCTCAGGTAACTCAGGAAATCCCACTTGGATGGGTAACGGAGTGTTCAGTTCGGGACTACGCACGATGGAAAGGACAGGAAATGCGTCTCCAGATATCAGTATGGAAGACTGGTCTCGAGTAAACCGGGCCTTGTCTCCTCTTGCATCTTCAGCCTCATTGAAGGAGTCATTCAACATCTTACAAAACTGGCAAGATGCGGCCTTAGCCGCCAAGTCTGAAGCTTTGACTTCGATACTGAAACCGCCTTTCCAGAAGTTCAGATTCGAGCATTGGTTGCACAGCCTTTGCTGCTTACCTAGTTGGGGTGACAATGTCTTTATTCCGGCTGCAGTTGTGACTTTCTCCGCAAATGTGTTGTCGACGTAGAACTGCCAGTCTTTCAGAGGTGGGAGAGTATAATCAGCTCCTACAGGACGACCTAGAACACCGCTCTTGAGTGGGCCGAGTGTAGGCGAATTCGGCTTTGGAAATGAAAAATATTCACTTCGATTTGCCGTGCGTGGGGAGAGTAAGGTAGAGGATTTGGGTCTTGGCGGATTGATATTCGTACGATCGTTTCCCGTGAAGATATACCCAGGTACCTTCGCCTTCGACAATATACCATCAAGAGCATCGCGGAATTGCGCGGCAGTAGCACGATACCGTGTGACTGTCTGACCCAGAGCTGGAGGTGCTAAGCCACGACCACCAACGGTTGAGCTTTTACGATTAGGTGGCAAGGGGACTATAAGAAGCTGCTCACGTACGAGCCTTAGAAGGTCTTTGATCGCTGAGTTGAAGTCCACTGAACATTCAGGATCATTCTTCTCAACGTGCTCCAGCCATCGAAGTACGACCGGGTGGATTCTGGCGCCTTGCAGCTCATTCGTGTCAACAATCTCGTAGTATTGGCAGACCTGTTGTGCATTCCCTTCGATTTGTGTGTATAGATTTTTCAACTCAACATTTCCATACAGGATCCAGATGATGAATTCGAAGGTTATGCATCCCATAGACCAGATGTCGTAGAGTCGGGATCGGGCATTCTTAGCAGTAACTGTTTCGGGAGCCTCGTAGCGACGAGTGCCATATCTCGTGCTTGTGGCCTTTCCACGTTCCTGCGTGGCGACTACATGGCGTTTAGCAAGCCCCATATCGGCAATTTTCAGGGTTCCCAAGTCGGACTGTTTGTCCAGAAATCTGAGGATATTCTCGGGTTTCAGATCGCCATGCCTGATGGATTCTGCCTTCTCTGCGTTCTTGTAGTCGTCAACCTCATTGTCTAATTTGACCTGCCGCTCACCGTTGGTTTCGTTGTGTAGTTGCGTTTCTTGAACCACCGGGGTTTCCAGTCTAATAGATATACCACGTCCGATAGCATCGTCATCTGAACGTCCACCGTCAAAATTGTGAAGTCGATCTAGAGCGTCAGCTATGCCTCTTAGCTGAACGATCGCCTGTTCGATGATGTTGGCATTCGGGGCTTGTCTTGGTGTTTCGTCCCAGAAGTCTCGAAGGCTATCGCCGTCGGCCCATGGGAACATGAAATACCGACTATTGCCTCTCCGGATGGCTGCGATACACTTGACAATGTGTGGATGATCAAGTTTGTTGATAGCCTCCAATGCGCTCGCTTCTAGCTCCCATGCCCTATCTGTCCCGCTTTGTTCATCGCCTCGGGGCACTTTTAGCTCCTTGAGGGCAATCTAGAATATAAGTCAGTTGCATGCTTTATAGACTAGTCAGAAAGTTGACTCACGTCCTGCAGCCCTGGGTGCTGCTGGTGATCTTTATGTATCTTGATTCGATACACCGAACTAAAAGCTCCGTCTTTAGGAACTGCGCCATCCGACGTAAAGGGGAATATGCGTTCCGCGCAAAGGTCGTAATCGTACTTAGCTTGAGAGAAGACTGGCACCAAGAACTTCCATCGCTTATCGAAAAAAGTGTCAAGCTGTAGAGGCTTCCATATCCTATTACTGAACTCTTGCGATGGGGGGCGTGAACTTTGAAGGTCGGCTAGCTTACTATCGGTGAAATCTTGGCTTCGAAACAACAACATCGAGAAGAACAAAAACCGAGGCTGAAGATCACACTGTATGGTAACCGCAAAAACCCTGCGAGCATTCTCCACTATCCACGTGGCGAGTTTTGATCGAAATTCGCCGTTGAAGTTGCGAGTTTCTTTTGTGGGATTTTCTTCAATTTTTCTTAGCTCTTGCTCTACTGTATCCTGAACGATAAGATCATTGATAGCGCTTTCAGGTAGATAGGAGCGAGCCGGATCATGGAATGTTCCATCGACCATCGAATCTAGTATTCTGCTCGCCAATGACTGATCCGGTTCCACAGCGTCAAGTTCAGCTAAAAAGGCCAAGTCATCTTCTTTATCCATTGCTTGATATTCGGTATCAATGACCTTCTGTCCATGTCCTCCATTGTAGTCCTTTATTCGAGTTTCATATCTGTCCGGCATTGTGTAGTGCTGGGGAAACATCTGGGGATCCAATTGTTAAGTACAGACTCTAGCTGTGTCAGGATACACGGTGATTGCAATTAAAGGGCAGTAGTGCAAAAGAATGCTGTCCTCAAACAAAGCCGGGATCTGTCCAACCTTGTAACAGGTGTGATAGTAACATAGGATAGCCCCGATAGTCATCTTATTCATGGGGCTTTCGACGATTATAGATCCGCAGAGCCGCACATGTCATGTCCCGTGTCTGTTGTGAAGGTGTGAGCCATTTCACAGAGCCAGCAAATGAGGCGATAACACGTCGGGAAACCTATGCCGATGGGTGCTCAGCTCGGCGTACACGGAACGGGGTATCACCCCAAAACATGCAGCTGCATGGCGCCAATAACGGACCCCACGACTGAGCTGCATGCGGACCCTGCCCTTCCCCCGGGCTGTTTGGAATGGGCGGTTTACACACTGCGGGGATTCCAGCACGATCACTAAAGAAATTAATGATGGTACACTCGACCTCAACATGAACACAGACCTCCTAATGCTTCTCCTGATATACCAGGTCAAAACTTTTGTGTCGTTGCGCAGCATACAAGCGAAGACCGTAAGAATCACTGACGCAATTAAATACTGGGATGCAAACACTACCCGAATCTCGTTTTTCCCCCGACTTTGAATTTGCCTAGAAAACTCCGCCAGTGAAGTAAATGTAGACCACGAGTCTTTTCGTCATGCGCCACTTTCTCATTTCAGGTTCGCTGATAAAGCGCATGGTCAGGCAGAACAATGGAGCTGGTATAGTGCAAGCGAAATCTCGTCGCTCGGGTCCTCAGCGACAGCTCCGTCGAGGAATACGGCTCGGCCGTCGTCGTCTCAATGGAATAGGCTGAACCTCCGGTGCGTGAGAACTAACAGGACCAGCGCGAGCGGGAGTAGCGGGGCGAAGGGGAAGGTTCTTTTCGATAGCCTGCCTAACATCGGGGGTCATCTTAAGCTCTACTGAGCGCGACACTGACGTCTGCTTGAAATACCATGGATTGTATGTCGCTGCATAGTCCTCATCCTGGTGGCATTTACGAGTCATAGAATCAAGTCTATTCCAAATGCTTGCGCATTGTTTTCGTTCGCTTGATTCCACAACTAGCATGTCGTTCTGTATCATATTTAGGAATTCATGAAGATATACAGTGCACTTAGGATTCCGATGTAAGTCATCAATGAACTGTTTCTAGTATTAGCGATTTCACAAGACCTGATGTACAACAGTAACATACCTGGGTGACCTTTGGTTTGATCTCTATCTCGGGAGGAAACGTTTCATGGTTACGTACAGCTTGGAAGAAAGTGTCGGAAAGCTGACCCTGTTGAAAAACGTCGGGTGCCATTCTAAGCCGTACAAATTTCATAAGAAGTTGTTCCCCTCCGAGTAGCCATGTTACGAATTCGAGGTATACGCAGCCTAAGCACCATATATCGTATGACTGTCGTATTATTGATGATGGTAGATCGCATTCCGGAGGCCGATAGGTGAGTGTGTTGGCAACGCTTCGTCGCTTCGTTCTGCTCAGTAGAGAGTTAAGCTCGGCTTGACCAAAATCTGCTATCTTGAGGGTTCCTTGCAGGCAGCCTGCATCATCATCGTTGCCATTGTACCAGAGGATATTCGCTGGATTAATATCGCCGTGGCGACCGTACTGTTTGCACCGAGCATCTTCGTTACTGTCGAACCTATGACCGTCCTTTTGATTGGGCCACTTGATAGGACTGGCGGCTCGCTCCTTCACCCCATTCGAGAGGATGGAAGAGTCTGTTCCTACGCGATCGTGGATCGGTTCAATTATTCTGACGCGCTTTTCGGTTGAAACTGCACTCTGATCTGCTGTAACTGCACAAGTTTTAGCAAGTCCCCACGCGCGAGGTAATATTGTTTCAGAGTTGCGAATGCTCGTCGAAACCGAATGTATCCCCCGCTTGATTCTGAGTGGGACGTACTGTTGTTATCTTCTGACTGAGACTCCACCATTTCAGCTTGTACTTTGTGGAAAGACAATAGCTTATGAAGCTTCAATAACCCTTCAGCGATCCCTGTACACTGTGTGGCGACCCAGACAACATTGCTGTATGTTAGGTCCGGACGCGGCTTCATCTTCTTCCAGTGGTCGAAAAGATCACCCTCAGCGCGATAAAAGATGAGATGAAACTTTCGGAATTGCTCGTAAGTAGCTAGAAGGGAAACCACGTGTGGGTGACTTCGGTCCCCACTGAATTCTTTTAGGACCCTCACTTCCCTCTTGAAGGTATCGCGATCGGAATCGTAGATCTGCTGCTTGATCGCAAAGCCACGTTCACAGAGCTGTCGATCTCGAAAATTATGATGATCTGGGTGTATGCGTACCATGAGAACCCGGCCATACCCCCCCGTTTTGATAACGACTCCTCCTTCATCCGCATCATCCGGGTCGACAAATGGGAGGATGTGATCGTCTTGAAGGATGTAATGTTTCATGACGCCATCCTCGCCCGGTGAAAAGTAAGGTGCCAGCATCCACCATTGATACTCCTGGAAGTTTTCAAGTTTGACCGGTGACAGCTTGAAACATCGTAAGGGTTTCTTGTTCCGATTGCCTTTACGGTACAACTCATCGGTTCCTTGACGTCTCACCAAGGTAAGAGGTAAATCTTGGTCACTCACGTCTTCGTCTAGAAAGCGTACAATTGATGATGCCGCTTCAACCAGAACTAGTAATGCAAAGATTTTCCGAAAGGATTTGATCTTCGCTTTGCCTCTTTGTATCTCATTGGTCTCAAGCTCTGTGCATATGACTTTGGCATAAGACCTGATCTGCTCATGCGAGTGAACTTGCGATAACTCTTTCATCAGCGCTCTAGTAACAGAGTCTGTGTTTACAACACGACACAAGTCCTCTTTGGGAATGAACTTCCTTATTTGTCCCTCGTTGTTCCGTGTACGTTGTCGGGCATCCAAAATTTGCTCTTGAAGCTCGTGTGTAGGCCCCAGTGGTGGTAAGGAAGCTAGGGACTGTTCGATGTCATAATTCTCATCGAACGATTCCTCTGGCTGAGCAAGAGTTCGTTTCAGACGTAATTGCTGTTGGTCTCCAGCATCAGAGATGATGCTTAATTTCGGTGACACACTATGAGGCCATTGATGTGGAACGCCCAGCGAAGATGTGAAAGGTCGCTCTAAATTCCATGTCTCCTTGAGAGATGAGTCAGCGCAATCGGATGAGGCGCGCTGAGAGTAGGTGACATGTCAGCCCAATGAAACAGAATCGGAGTGAGAATGGCCAGTGCTTGAATGGGACGTACTTTGTTATTCGCTGGTTCGAGCGTATACCCAGCCTCTGCAGCGGTATCCTCGCCTACATCCGTAGGAGGCGTGTAGGGAAATGCGAAGGCCGTTGACCCTAGAGATGGAAAGTCCCATTGCTGGGCTTCCAGGTCCGCATTGACGTGCTCACACTTTCCCACAGCATCGGAGTCCTGATCGGATAGGTTTTTATTGCCATGGGGACAGCCGTTATCATGTACACTGCTTAAAGACGACCTGAAGACTGAATCGCGCTGAGACCTTAGGTCTCCTGAATATCGCAATTGATGATTAGACTTGACACCGCCAAAGCTGAGGTCAGAAGCTTTCAAATGAGTTTCTTGCTGCGGCTGAGGTCGAGTTTGCGCTAAGCTGTATGATGGTAGTCGCACATCATCTGCCGGGGTGGCTTTAATGGTTGATTTGACTAAAGAAAAATCAAATACCCCGAGATCCGATATACCTAGAGTCGAGGTTCGAGGTTCACGGACTTCGGATCGAGGTGTCGATGCTTCTGTGCCCGGGAGGCTGTGGTAGGCTGAGCTCTTGACCGGACTCATGCGCGAATGACTGACTAAAGCTTCTGCCTCGGACACGTGCATAATGAACAACAAGCTGTTTTCCAGTGCACGAAGAAAACGGCCTAGATTTTGAGACAGCAGATGCAGCGTCGTGCTGTATTATATGTGGCTGCCTCATTGAAGGACCTCTAGCTGTACAAGGCTGTGCCTATATTTGCGCAACATGACCACCATGCCCCTCGAATTAGTGACCGGAGGCTTCGAAAGTGCCTGCAGTTGCCTTCTTTTGGGTGCCTCGAAGTACAATTGGTGATACAAAAGTAATCAGCCGGCCACTCCTTGAAGCAGGCAAAACCGTGGCGCAGCATGGCCCCCGCCCCTCAGCTGAAGCGCCACGCAGTCAGCTTCCAGATATAAGATATACTCGTTGCAGCCTGCTCTTCATTATGCCACACAACGATAAACAATACATTCCGTCTTGAATAGTTGGACCAACTCGCTCAAAACGCAACTGCAAAATATTGTCAATGACGGTCTCAAGCGCGACCTCGTCCATTGGTACAGAGCGTCTTTCCCTGAACGAGCATCATGTCGAATTTCCAGACCTGGATGATGCTCAATCGATTTCAGGAAGCAATATCGATCCAGCGAAGTTGACCATGCTTCTGAGAGTCAAATTTGGTGCAGGGTCATACGACATCTACGTGAGTTGTGTCGCTCCCCGTCGCCAAACCTTATGAGTTGAATTAGAGACTGATAAGATTAATAGATCATGCACAACTCATACTGTATTATCGCCCCGAGAAAGCTTTCAGCTGTAAGTCGTCTTCGATCCTTCCGTATTGACCAGACTCTAAGAAAGACAGGGAGAAATCGCTAGATGTCGAAGAAGATGAAGGAATATGCCGATATCGAAGAATTATCCCTCTCAATAGGTATCTTGCCTGCGGGACAAGCCTGGGCAGGCCGAGTGACAGAAGAAGTCGACAGGACGAGCATATCAGCGCAGGAGGAAAGGATATGAGGCGCTGGGAGAAAGAGCATCGCTCGAATTGGTTTACTAAAGATGATAGAGAGAAAGGAAGCAACTAAAGCAAACAAGTGCGTACCGAGCTTTTGAGCCAAGTGACTAAGCAATGCATGGTGCCCTGTCGTGCCTGTGTCCATGACGCATATGCCACTTTCCTCGCGTCTTATCCACCTACTGAGTCTGAGCGCTCGCGTTTTCGACGCGAGGCATGATCGCGCTGTCAAGATGGCCTCGTCTCGCCATCAATGTCAATGTAGGTGTCCCACATACAGTTCAGCTGTGTTCAAAGCTTCACGGTAGCGAGTATAAATATCACCGCTCGGGAGAGAGCCCATCAATAGGTAAAGTTGCACTCTCCGTCGCCACGAATCATCGTACTCCTTGCAAGCGATCATTCTGAATAATCGCCGGAAGAAGGCAGAATCGGCTCTAGACTGTTCAAACAGCTGTCCTAAGCCCTGCAAGCCTGCAAGGGCGCCCTTCGAATGTCGTTTGATTGCAATGCGGGCGCCAAGGCGACAACGGTGTTGCATTCCAAACATCAACACCACGCTTACTTCCCGGGACTATGGGAGATTGATGCATACCTAGAGGCTTGATAGGTTTTGAAATTCCCATCGCAAGCGCAGATCTTCCGCGCCAGCGTCTCGCATCTTAATTTGTCGGCGCGCTGTGATTGGCCGAACCCACAATTACGCGGCAGTGGCTATGCCGGTTTCAAAGGCGAATCGCATACAACAAGCCCCTGATTGCCACTCCCTCGCGCCTTCAATTCATATACGTTTCCGGCCCCCATCACCCTCTGCTCTTTGCGATAACTACACGGTAGTAAATATTGAATATTTACGCCACGTTGCTATTCCGCCCGGAGGAATATCCGCTCCTCCACGCCAGTCCACTTGATGTGGTTCCGAAAGCGCAAAGATGATCTTGAGATGGAAAACATGAGGGTGCGAACGAAGGAGGAGGAGCTTGCAGACACGGACTATAGACCGGTCAACTGGAAGAAGGTCTTTTTGTCGCCCAAGTACATACGTAAGGCGTCGCGAACAGCACCTAATGACGTACTTTTCTGACCTGCATCTAGCATGGCACATCCTGGGCATACTCATCGCTATCGCGACTATTTTCATAACCATACGCCATGATCAAGTTGTTGAGGTGAGTTCGCGATTCAAACTCTCATTCATGGATGATTTGGCTAACGCAAAGGCGCAGAAACTACGACCGTTCTCAGAGGGAGTCAGAAACCTCCCAGCAGGCTGGCTTATCCCCATCGCTATTCTAATCATCATATCCTTTCCCCCACTCTTTGGTCACGAAATTGTCGCACTACTATGCGGTGTTGTATATGGCCTCTGGATCGGATTCCTGATTGTTGGCGCAGGCACTTTTATTGGAGAAAGTACGCAATTTGCCCCTTACCCCGCCAAGCCCCTCTTCTTCAAATGACATATGCTGACCAAATATCAGTCGGCACATGGTTTGCTTTTAAATATTTTTTCCGGCGCAAAGCCATCAAACTGGAGCGCACAAACCTCAACTATGGCGCCATGGCTCGCCTTACCCGTGACGGTGGTTTTATCATCGTCCTCGTTATCCGTCTCTCCGCCATCCCAGCGCATTTCTCTACCGCCGTGTTTTCAACCTGTGACGTCAAATTCTGGCACTTTGTCGTCGCTACTTTCGCCTCTTTACCTAAGCAAATCTTCTTGGTCTACCTCGGCGTCCTTTTGATACAGCAGGGTAACGCCAATGTGATCAAGACGGTCATGTTTGGTGCGGTGTTCGTGATTACGGTTGCGATGGGAGTCTGGATTTATTTGAAGATGCGGAAAGTCAAGAAAGTATTGCTGGATGAGCAGGAGATGAGGAGAGTGAAGAAGACGGAGGGGGCACAACTGGTGCCGAGTGTTAGCGATGCGTTTGAGAGGAGGTATGATGAGGAGCCCCGGGAATGGACGATGGCGCCAACACAACCTACTCGGATCGTATAGTGCAGGGCCGATTGCAACTTGGCTCGAGTCGTACCCTTTAATTGATATAATGATATAATGATTCTTTGGTACGTTTGATCTATCTTCCCTCTATGGCTGCAGCTGCGCTAGTTGCCATTGGATATGGTACACCATGACCAATCGTGCAGTAAAGTAACAACATTTATATGGGGCAACTTCCATTTAAGTAGTGTACCTGAACCAGGGTACATTATCAGCGAGCTCCCCCTCCAGTTGCTTTTGCTCCTCGGTCAACTCGTCCATTCCAACCTCCAACGCTATCTTGTCCCGCCTCGCATTCTCCAGTCGGCACCAGGTCGACATGAAGAACGTCAAGAAGAACGCCATACTGCCAAATGTCAGTGTCTCGAAGTATAGAACCTGGTAGAGAGCTTTGACTCGGGGACGCCTTACCCCACAATTCCAATCAAGATGCTATGTCCAGTGATGAACCTCGGACCGTCACGGGTGAGATACACATACGAAGCAATGATACCTCCGCAGTTTCCGCCCATGACCTGCATCGCAATGCCAGTGCCACGTTTTAAACTGCCCCCGATGTTCCCGCTGTTCCATGCCATCCCTAGTGGTATCTGCGGATAGATGCCAATCGCCGCCAGCACAGTCCCTGCATATTGTACGCTTGGCTTCGCCGTTGCAGCAAGCATTGAGAATCCCGCAATAGCCACGAGCTGAAAGCCCATGAGGAATATACCACGCTTACGAATCCTATCTGCGTACCAGCTTGCCCCAATTGTGAAGAAGCAAGCGCAGACGTAGGGTGGAACAGTCATGAGTTGCGCTTCATTTGCTGTGTATCCCATGCCTTTGACGATTGTGGGAAGGAAGAGGGCAAATGAGTAAATGGGACAGAAGCCTGCCATGCAGATGAGCATGAAGATGTATATCTTCCAGTCGGTGATGGCTTGCCAGACATATTTCATGTCGAAGTCGTTGGAGAGGTGGCCGTGGTCTGCGGTCAGGCGGCGTTCGACTTCGGATCGCTCCTTCGAGGTAAGAAAGCGTGCGCTAACGGGAATGAGTACGGCATTTGAGTACATTGCTAGGAAGTGGAAGTAGTACTTACGTCGCAGGGTAGTCGTAGATGCACCAATACGCTACAATCGACACCAGGATACTCATTAAGCCCTCAAGGATGAAGATCCAAGCCCAAGCCGCCTTACCGCCGACGCCATTCATTTCTGCAATGCCCCTTGCTAGGATACCACCAAAGGCTCCAGCTAAAGTCGCGGCCGAGAAGAAGAGGGCCATGCGAAAGCCACACTCGTTCCTCACGTACCATTGCGTGATGTAGTAGTTTACCCCGGGAAATAGGCCGCCTTCGAATACACCCAGAAAGACGCGCGTAGCCATCAACCCAGAGTAGTTGGTTACAAAGCCCTGGCAGATCATCGCTAGGGACCAGAAGAACATGATGAATGTAAGCCAGATAGAAGGCCGTGTGCGCTTCATCATCATGTTCGAGGGGATCTCAGCAGCGATGTAGAACGGGAAGAGGATCGCTAGACAATCATTATATTGTAGTCCGTGGAGTTTGAGGTCCTTCTCCAGATGGTCGAGCCTGGCATTCCCAATATTTGTGCGGTCCAGGAAGCAGAGGCTGGGAGTATCTCGGTTACTTTGATGCAGGGGTGGATTCGAAGGACACGTCAACTTACAGGTAAATGAGCGACATGAAAGGAATGATGTGCCAGTCTAGCCTGCGCAAAAGCTTCTTCGTCGCTGCTTGATCGAAACCCTGTGGTTCAACATCTCCCGCTAAGATATTAGGAGATGCAGTGCTAGTAGCGTCGCTGGGTACTTTCTCCTCCGCCATGATGACTCGAAATACAACAACTGAAAGCTAATGACGGGTACATTACACAGGCAAGAGCACTGAATATAAACAACTCTTCTTTGGTGCTGACTGCCAACATTCAAGCCTTGTGGGGGCGGTTTGCAATTCTAGTGCAACATAACCAGGTCCAGACTGCTACTAGTTCACGATTGTTCCCAGGTTGTGGTAGTCGTCTCACGCGCCTTGCTCTTTCAGTAGGAAAGGTCCGAGACCGATGATCTTGTGTAACTCTCCGTTGACGCTCAGTGGCCATGCTAGGCAGTTGGTAGTGTACTCAATTAACCGGTCAGTTCCCATATGCCGAATGTCCCTGCAACTTCCTATAAAGGCCTTGGCGTCTGATAAGCTGTGCTTACTTGGCAGTGTGAGTGGCTACGCGATGAAGCTTATGTGCGTGAGCTGACATGCATTTAGGACTCTCTGCGTATGCGTCGAATTACAATCCGGGCTCAAGACAAAGTACTCGGATTTCCTTATAAATTTCGAGTTTACCGTACATACGATGCGGAAAGTTAATGTAAATGCGGTAGGAGATGCACACGACGGGTTGCGATCTCTATAGACTGTGCGGTGGCATCGCGACATAGTAACAGAAATGGTCTTTCCGCGGTAGAGGGGTAGGCGTGTGCCCGCGGTCATTTGCACGCTTAAGATGAAATGGGTAGTTGATGGGTTCTTGCATACATGTTGTGAAGGAAAGGCCTTTGACGCGCTGTCACGTGCAGACTTGCCCGCGATGCTCGTGCGCGAGACTGATGCCTGGCTGACCAGCACCGCTCCTTCAACACATTGAGGCGCAGTCCGAATTCGCTAGCATGGCAGCTATTTATTACGGTTCTACCGCCATCACTGGAATAGTCTTCCCCGCTCTTTTCCGTTGTGTTCCCTCTCGCGATGGCCGAAGCAGACGTGCTCCTAGAGGATATTGCGCACGATGACCTCTGTCCTGTGAGTCCTGGGATGGAACAGGAACAACTTTTGAAGGTCGTCTGATCTTTGGTAGATCTGCCAACTCCTCTTGTTCACGCCCGTCCGAACACAATGCAACCATCTGCTCTGCACTTCCTGCATGGCGCAATGGGCTGATGCTTCCTCCACGAATAACATCGAGCACTCTTCCCTAGACATCAATCTCGCCGACTTCGACCCCAACTACGACCCTTCCTATGACCTCGAGGCAAACTGTCCTATGTGTCGTACTCATACAACTGCGTCACTCGATCAAGCGCTGGCTAGGCAGCTCGAACGAAAGTACCCCGCTACTTACGCGGAGAGACGCGTGGAGGAGGAGGTTGAGAGGGGAAGTCGAATCGGGGAGGGTGGTGTGGAGGGTGTTATGATCCTGATAGGGAATAAGCATAGGCTGATTAGAGGTTCTGAAGACGCCAATGAGCACGATTGGACTTTCTTCGTGCGTACATCGCGACCGGACATTGTGCAGGAAGTGCGTATCTATCTGGTAAGGCACACCTTTTCCGTACCGGTAGTCTATTTTGGGCTAGAAGGTACCTCAGGTGCTGGGGCTGGATGCCTATGTGGTCCTCCCAGTTTTTTTTAACGACATTAAACCTCTTTCAGGGGAGGAACTCACTGCACTGTATTCACCAGCAAAGTCGCTAACAAAGGAATTCCTGCTGCGCATGAGGCATCTCGGTTCTTTTGCTATGCTAACATCAACAAATTTAGCACCCTACCTTTCGGCCACCGCGTCTCACCCTCCGCAATCCACCTTACGAGGTACGACGTTCAGGATGGGGTTGGTTCACCAGTGAAGCTGAGATTGTCCTTAAAGAGCCATATAGCTGGATCATAGACAACGCTGGTACGCGGCAATCGGGCCTTGAACTTACTTGGACACTAGACTTCGAGGGAAGGGGTCGGCAAGGGCGAGTCAGGACCAAGGTGAAGCGATTCGAGGCTAATCCGGTCGATGCTCCCGGCGTACCAACACAGTCGCCCGCAAATGGGCCAGATCTTGAGGATGAGGACGATGATTATGAGGTAGTCGAAGATGACGAAGAAAGCACATCAGACCATGACGAGGAGGAAGATGTGAGCGAATACATCAACACACCGCCTCGAAGATAGCGAGCAAGCGTCTATAACTGGCTATCGGCACACAGCTTCGTATTCAACGGCACATTTCAGTCTTTACTTCATCTTATACGCTGTAAAGCTCTGCAGCGTATTCCTTGCTATTCTAAAGCACTGTGGAGGGATTTTCGGTAAGTTGTGACGAACTAAGCAAAACAAAGGGCCTTGAACAAGAGTTACATTTCCATTTTACTCACATTGAGGGTCCAGAGGTCTCGAGTAAGTTGTGCTTGTTGCCACTGCATTTACAAGCGACCCAATGCTGCAGACTACCTGCGTCCCAGTTGTGTCACACCAAGGTTCCCATCGCTTTCGATATGTCTTCTGGTGCAACATACTTTTGCTGCTACTGTCTGAGCTATATTGGATGCAAAGTTTACTGAACTAATCTAGGCTACCGCTTGAGGGACATCTTCGAGCCCTTACCGGGTTCCGGTTCGGCTTCGTCTAGACTGAAACACAATCAGCCCAAAAGCGCAGCATCTTGTGCGAGTCAAGCTAATGTTCTGTGAGCTTAGCTAAAGCTTGGTTGTGAATGCTCATTCGCTTTCTTACGCCACGACTCCCAAAGATCGTCACGACTTATTTTTCCCTGCAGCGATCGACTGCAAAACCACGATACCATTGGATGTGGTAGCAGGTTTTGGCCCCAACTTGCTTCCATCACTGCTTACGCTGCGATCAGCACTGCAAAGCTCACGATAGACTACGCTTACCAACAGCATGGACGAGCTGTGGTGCACCATACCCAAAATATCCTCCAATCTTCATAGTGAGCGACCTGATATGCATGCAGATCTATTAACTCCCACTTCGCAAGCTCTTGTACTACGGTCTACGTCATATCTATCACTATTAGCTCTATTTCTGCAAATCTTGCAACTAGAACATAGATCTCCGAATCGACAAGTCTAACCGGTCGGTCAGCCTCTATGGGCTGTGTGGAATGGTCTGTGATTGGGCACTGTGCTTAAACCGTCCACGTTTCGGGCGTTTGCTTACCACGTACATACTAGATGACTACTACCTGCACTTAGTTGCGGTCCGATGCGCTTGCCACACATCACACAACCTGTGGCTCCCACACTCAAGAGCAGATACAGTTTATATATCACTACTTGGCATGGCTATCAGCCCACAAATATGCCAAGCTATTGCATCTCATTTTCAACGTAGACAGTATTCCGCTTTCAACAACTCTTCCTATTGCTCTTTGCTATGGACCTTACAAGATACTTCAGCGTAAGACAGAAAGGGCAATCTCTTCATGGGGGAGCTCAACAATCCGATGACCCTAGAGAGGGAAGGGGCTATCTACCTTTGCTAGCGAACCCCATCAACAAAGATGTTCGTGAGGTCTTATCAACCAGTTTGCTAGACCTAGAAAAGGTGCAAACCGCGACTAGTACAGCCATTTCATCAGACGCAACAACAACATTCGCTGGTAACGGACGGACGAGCCGAGGAAACCTGGTCATCTACAAGCAGCATCATGAGGCTAGCACTATTGAGCTGCTTTACGACATGTTTTTCGTCGCGAACCTTGGTACGTATCAAATCTCTGAGGAGGGCTTTGCTGACCTAGTCCAGCATATTTCACCGCTATGTATCAGCATACAGATGCGCAATGTACGTTACTCCAGCACTACCATGTATATTGCCGTCTAATCGTTCACAGCACTGATTAACTATCTCAAACTCTTCACTATGATGTGGTTCACTTGGCTCTCCACTACCCTCTTCGATGTCCGTTTCAGCATCGATTGCGTGTGGAATCGAGTCCACAAAGCCATCCAATTTGGTGTCTTTACTGGCTTCGTCTTCGCAGGTCCTATATTCGACAGGTATAACAACAGCGGAGACGCGATGTCGTATAAGCACTTCGCTATCGTGCTCGTCGTAAGCAGGGTGGCGATCGCCATTCAATATGCTGTCGTTATGTGGCAAGGCAGAATGTTTCGACAAACCTTGGTGCCTCTGGGCCTTAGTGCTGCAGTACATGCAACTGCGGCTGTCGGTTACGCAGTTACCTTGGTCGTATTCCCAAAAGGAGCAGTTGGGCTTGACGAGCAGGTTACTTGGTGATTACTACGCATCCCTTGAGTCCCCTAGCCGTGACTGACCAAAGGACACAGGTTCGCTATTTCTATCGTCGAGGGTCTGTGCATCTTCCTCATCGCCATGATCTGGCGTATCGTCAGCTTCAAGTATACACATTTAGTCGAGCGGCTGCAACTTCTCACTCTGATCATCATCGGTGAAGGTGTCATTGGCCTGATCAAAAGCGTTGCGTGCATCACGAAGGGTCAATCAAATAATAACTCGAAAGAGGTTGGTACGGTGGCTGCAGCTGTCGTCATCCTAGTGCGTATATTTTTCTGAGATGGAAGTCACAGTCACTGACTAAGAGCGCAACAGTATCTTCTTTGGATGCTGTACTTTGATCAGCTCTCCTCCGACCGCTTCGGCACTGTGCGCCAGCAAATCTGGTCCCTTCTCCACTACCCTTTACATATGGCTATCCTGCTCTGCGTAGAAGGCAATACATCCCTGATAGTATGGAACTCTGCCGTCCAGGCCTTGAAGTGGATGTGGAGCCTCGAACCGAACGATTACTCCGACCCTGCCTCCGGCTTTGACAACACAAGCGAGTACCTTATTTACCTCAACGAAAGTATGTATAGTATCAATGCACGATTCAAGAGCAAATACTGGAACGCAATGTATGACTGGGAACGCAACTTTACTGCTATTGAGAACTACACGGCAACATATGGGTTTCGCACTGAGCAGTGGAACAATCGCACCGGCGACGTTGTTCGGTATCTCTTCGACAACGCGCAAGTATTCGTGTTCGAGGCACATGCTGATTCGCTTGCGAAGCTTAATGCTGTCACTGCACCGTCGAATGGTCCACGATACAAACTCGATCGCGTCTTCGATGTTTTCAACGTGACTGTAATGCAGTTCTATATCGGCGGTGGTGCCATGCTCCTCATCCTGGCGTTGATGTACTGGTTCAACAAGTTGCACAAGACCAAGTATGAGTTCGGCGAGATGATTAATAGGGTCGTGGTGGGCTTTACACTGATGATCGTGGGCGTAGCAGCTGTGATTGGGAATAAGACGACTAGGGGACTCAAGTTCCAGGCGAGCCACTGGGTCATCCCGATTGTGGTGTTGCTTTTTGTCGCTAGTGAGTACAAGCCGTTGGTATTGCAAGGTCTCCAGGCTTACAGATCATCCAGTACTCGTTCTAGACAATGCTCTTATTGCGATCTCAAATTATAAGTCCCGTCACTCTTCGCTTCACCGCGGCGGCTCTTGGGGCTCCTCGACTGTCAATAACGCCTCTGATGATAACGATACAACGGATCTTATATCGAAGTATCCGAGCAGCTCACCTACACCAATCCAAAATCCACCGACGGTACCATTGAACATAGTACGCACCACATACGGGCCCTACGACTCACCACTACCGCAGGAGCGAGACTTCGCCGTTCGCACGACTTATAGTGCAACAAGAACGCATAGTCCAAGTCCATATAGCGCCAGTGGTGTCACCTTGGATGGAGATGTTGATGGTGGCGGTAACCTGGATTTCTCATACCAGAACACTCCAGTCGAGGCTTTGGGGATTGGGGTACCAGTATCGCCGCTATTACAAAGCGAAGATAACGTTTCGGGCAAGAAGTATAGTAACAGAACAGGATATGAGAGCCTTGGTGGGGCGGATACATATGGTGGACGACAGAACGAGGAGCACCCTATACGGGTACGAACGGCCAAGGAGGGCCTGGACGTCTAAATGTCAGTTTTCACGATGTATCCGATATTAGAGCTTGTATTATGCGTTATGCAAAGATGTCTTCTTTCGTTTACTATAGATTTGTTAATCGACGCTTTTGAGAGTTCATGCTAGTGGCATTGTTGCTGCATTTCGTTACGGACTACTTCCACACAAGCTATCAACGCGGCTCGCATACGGCAAGGAACGGGTGTACTGCAGCTATGAGATGTCAGCACTGCACTAGTTTGGACTTCGATGCGGGTATGTAACTCACCTGAAATGAAAAGGCGCCCAGTCTTCACGTCATGTCTAATCGTTGTAGCTCCACTGAGGACCTTCGCGTCTCGATCCTCAATCACCTTCTCTACGCGATAGTCAACAGACCTGACACCGTCCGGGCCTAAATCGACCGTCTTCCTAATACGCCAGATACTGACTGGAGAGATCTCCTCATAGGGGTTTGCCAGACCCTTCGCGCTCTGAATGCCACTTGGGAACCCGGGCACGTACAAATCACCCTTCGCATCGGGCGAAACGTTATCGAGTGGCATGCGGACGTGGATAGTATCGAGTTGCTTCAAGGTATTGTCGTCATTGATAGAGAAAACGCGAATTTGACCATCCACGCTACTCGGCACATATATGAGGCCGTCGAAGCCTCTGGTGAGACCATTCGGAAATTTGAGCTTTGTTTTTGGAATGAGTTTCAATGCCCTGTTGACCAAAGCCTTGTACTTCGGCTCGTTCATCGAGGCCTGTGGTAGATCCTCATCTTCCTCATCGCCATTGAATGCAGCATGGCATTCGCCATTACCGTCGCAGTATGCAACGTTTCCTCCGCCAATGAAGTCGTCGAGTTCTCTTCGCTGCCGAAAGTTAGCATTCTCGAATAACCCACGTTCCAACAGTCATCGCTCACCCAGCCAATTTTGCCCGAGTGATCGTTCGTCACAAAGAATGCGCCTCCCCCAACAGCAGCAACACGATTGGGTGACCAAACGGCGGGGGACCACACTGTTCGAAGATGCCGCATTTGATCCTCGCCTCTTCTCGTTTCAAAAACTTCGATCGTGGCATTGGCACCCAACTTTGTAGCATCGATGATGTTGTTGAAGGCTCCAACTGGCGGGCGGAGGTTGATTAGGTAAAATCGAATAGTGTCTCCATCCAATATTTGAGCATCGAAGCCGACGAAATCAAGGGACTCATCACCAGTAGCTCCATTATAGCCAGCTGGCTTGATAGCACGTAGGTTGTAGAGGCCATCTGCGCCGGGGTAGTCAATGTCCAGCGCTATCAGCTCTGAGCCACCGGGTCTTCTTCCGGTAGCATTTAGATGCTTCATCCTAATATATGTCAACTCATCTCATACTATTCAGATCACGCCTTCGTCGCTGTGTCGGTATCTAGCACTTACGCCGGACTCCATTGCAGTCGTCCCTCTGTTCCCGCACATGCCGCGTAAAGAGTTTTTGCCTCATTGTCAAGCCATATGTCTTCACATGCTTCCAATCTAGGATGCTCAATACGTCGGCACGTGTAGGGAAACTCATCGATGGTTTGAATTACGCGACCAATACCCAAAGTGACTGCGAAGAAGTCGTTCACATACCACTGGTAGAAAGATGCGCCCCACGCGACGACGAGCGCGAGATACAAAGTAGTCCCAATACTAGGCATCTTGAAACGACTAGAAGAAGAGAAGAGGAACAAGAATAAGGAAATGTGGCGAGAAGGATCAAGCTAATATCTTATCTCGAAGGATGGACGCCGCCGTAAAGAGCATGGCGCCCAGCTTTCGGCCCACAAAAGATCCTCCAGAGGCCCGGGCGCAACACACGTGGGCGCAAGGGCGTATCTGTGCAGCCAGTCCTCCCGTCTTTGATTCTTCTTGTATCAATAAACCCCAGGAATGTTGCGATGCCTCTGGTGAGGTTGTGGGGAATGGCCTGGCGGGTGCTTAACGTCACCTGGGCATATACCAAGGCTTATTAGCCGATAAGCCACTCCACCTGATAAGCCACCTTAATATTAAAATAAACTAAACACAACTTTTTTAAACCGCAATATATTTACTACTAATAATTTAATTTTAAATATAATTATAGTAATTAATTTATAAAATTTTAAAAAATAACTTTTGTACTACGCAGCTATAAAAATATTTAGTATTAATTAAATTACTTTAGCATACTAATATTAAGGGAAAACACAATTAAATGCAAAAAAAGCTTAATAATAAATATATTTTAACCTATAATAAAAATTAAAACTTATATAGTATATATAAAGTTTATTTAAATATAAGCTTGCACTTATAAAAATTATAATAAAAATTTTTGCCTTTAAAGTTTTAAAATAGGAAGTTTCTAATATATAAATTTTGCAATTTTTAAAAAAATATTATAATATTTTTATTTTTAAATATATTATTAAGATTAATTGCAAATAGCTCTTTACTAATATTAAGTATAGCTATAAATTATATTTTAATTTTTTTTATTTAAAAATTTAAAAGTACAACGTTAACGCGCGCTATATTTATAATATAAATAAAAAAAATTTTTTTATTAGTATTACTTTATATTTTAAATAAGTTTTTTTAAAGCAATTTTAAAAGTAAAAATAAATTATAGCAGCCTTGCAGGATAGCAACTAAAAGTAAATAATAATTTTAGTATATATTTGTGCAGATAAAAGCGCAGTAAATCTAAATATAGTTTTTAAAAAAAAAAAAAAAATTTGCAATACTTAATTACGCAACGTAAAAGCTAAAAAATACTAAATTTTTTTTATAATAAATTTTTTTAAATAATTTAATAATAATATTAGTTTAGCCTAGCTTAAATAAGTTTTTAATTAGTATATAAAAAGTAAAGCGCAGGCAAATTATAAAATTTTTATTTTTAATAGCTATAGTAGCTACTTTATTACTAATTTTATAGACTTTTGCAACGCTAATAAGATTTTTTTAATAATATTTTTTTTTATTTAATTTATAGTTTATAACTTTTA